>NC_139540.1:20705463-21055463 GCF_965153285.1 Podarcis tiliguerta | reverse complement strand
TGCTAGGGATGCTTGAGAAATTTGTTGTTTACAAATTCTGATAGGAAATGCCCTGTTCTAAACCTCCCAGACCAATGTAGGATTGAACCCTAGCTATTTGGATTTCACACTTCTCCCAAATTTTGCAATGCATTTTTATTGGATCAAAAAACATACAAAATGCATATTTTAGGAGAAAATACATTTATAAATCTGTACTTTCACAGAAAATATATTTATAAATGTGTATTCTATGAGAAAGTAAGTTACAAAATAAACATTTAAGGACAAATTTTTGTGCTGATTTTTTTAAAAAAACAAAAAAATCAGAAATGGGACAAAACAGAGTTATCAATGAACTCTAAAACTTGACGTGAACTTGTAACAGGACTGATCAGTCCATCCATAGTCTACTTTATACCTATGGCTTTGCAGGAGAGATACTGTTTACAGTTCTAGCTAGGTAGCCATTTTCTCCAGGATACTGTAGCAAAGACTGAGTGACCATGAGCTTTTTTGAAACCATTAGTGATCGCCTTGCAGTTTGGAGACTTGGACCCAAAGGTTTCACATGACCTTCAACCAGTTGAAATGGCTTCTTAATTAATCCAAAAATTACCATCTATTCAAAACACAGTAGTCTGTTGAAGAGTACATTTTTATATCGTATGCATGCAATATGGATAGTTATTAATGATCATTAATATTTAGATAAGTTGATTTTATCTATCTCATTAATGAGTATTTTACTTACTGTTTTCTATTTTAAGCTATCTTTAATTTTAAACCTTTATACAAGTTTGTTAGTCATTTAAATGTTAATTGATTTCAGTTAATAAAATAATGGAACCATAGAGTCATTGAATTGTAGAGATGGAAGGGACCCTAAGGGCTATCCAATCCCCTGCAAAGCAGGATTATTACTTAAAGTATCTATGACAGATAGTCATCCAATGTCTGCTTAAGAACCTCCAAGGAAGGAGAGTCCACCACCTTCTGAGGGTGTTCATTCCACTGTGGAACAGCTCTTGCCATCATAAAGTTATTCCTGATGTTTAGTCAGAATCTCCTTTCTTGTAACTTGAATATATTTGTTGTTGTTGTTGTTTAGTCGTTCAGTCGTGTCTGACTCTTCGTGACCCCATGGACCAGAGCACACCAGGCACTCCTGTCTTCCACTGCCACCCGCAGTTTGGTCAGATTCATGTTTGTAGCTTCGAGAACACTATCCAACCATCTTGTCCTCTGTCATCCCTTCTCCTTGTGCCCTCCATCTTTCCCAACATCAGGGTCTTTTCCAGGGAGTCTTCTCTTCTCATGAGGTGGCCAAAGTATTGGAGCCTCAGCTTCAGGATCTGTCCTTCCAGTGAGCACTCAGGGCTGATTTCCTTAAGAATGGATATGTTTTATCTTCTTGCAGTCCATGGGACTCTCAAGAGTCTCCTCCAGCACCATAATTCAAAAGCATCAATTCTTCGGCGATCAGCTGGTTTGGGTCTTTTCCCTTCTTCCTTGACTTGCTTGCTATGAAAACTTTTATTCTTACACAACAAATATTGCATCAACAGAACAATTTTGCCCCTTAACTGTTTTGTATTTCACACTACCTATTGACCAAAAGATGAATATATTAACTTTTTGTTCATAAATACCCTGTTCCAGAGTCCTGTAGCGTATGTTCCAAATCACACACTGCCCCATTATTTTCAATAGAAGTAGAGGCTTGCCTTCGTAAATAAACCACAAGCACCTTGCTAGCTCCATTGAAATTAATGGGACAGGCCTTATGCTCAGGGGAATGACTCGTGAGCATCAAGGTACTGAAGCACTTGAACTAGGCTGGGGATACGTGCAAACTAGAATAAGTCAGTTAAGTAAAATAATGCCACTTCAACATTACTGGACGATGGGGAATGATTGCAGCTCAATGGTAAAAGAGTGTCTGCTTTGCATGCAGAATGTCCAAGGTTCAATTCTCTCCGTCTCTATGTAGACCTGGGAGAGACCCTACTCTGAAATCCAGTGCTGATAGTCATTCTGGACAATACTGAGCTAGATGGACCAATGTTCCTGCGTACAAGGAGTACAATAATACAGTACAAAGCACAGTTATGGTTTACTGTACTCCCAGAACATTGAAACATCCACACAACTATTAATCCTGATGTTAGTATCCATATTCTTGTACACATTTTTTTATAACCAAATACCTTCTTTTCACACAATGATCTTTGTAATGAGGCGATTAAACAAACCTGTTAATATTGTGCCCACATAGGAATGATGTGGCGTTTTTGCTGTAGAAGTCAAAGGCTTTTCACAAAACAATATATGAAAAACACTGCCTTAGTGTTAGCATGGCTTGCACAATCTGGCTGTTTTTATTTATATTTGCTGTTGCCTTGTGTGGTTAGGTGCCTCATAATTCATTGCTTCACTTTCAGTGAGTTATGGTCCTCGCCCTCACTTACAAATCTTAATAATAAATATAGCATTGGTCTTGCATGCATTCTCTGTCTCTGATGTATGGATATGCTCACCTCACAGAATCCAGACCTGTTGTTATTACACGGACAGGACTCCCTATAAATAGTGTTTTTAATTTAACCACAGCCCAACTTTCTGCAGGGATCTGATTCTGTGCAGTGGGAAAATCACATCACAGGAACATAGGAAGCTGCCTTATACTAGATCGGACATTTCCTCCATTTAGTTCAGTACTGTCTGCAGTTTGGAATATCCAGGGTGTTGGCTGAATGAGTGTCATCATACAAGGCTACAATCTGAATTGTTTTCCACCCACCCCGTACTAAAGGAAGGAAGGAAGGAAGGAAGGAAGGAATAACAAGTCTAGCAAAGCAAACTTGTGATTTTGTTATTTTATTGTAAGTTTTAAAGAGGGGCACATAAAATGTCTAAATAATAAAAAAAGAGATAAAGATGGAGGTAAAAGTAATGAGTAGCAAATTAAGCAGTATGCTAGATCAGTTAGCACTTTTCTGCTTGTTTTGAATTACTTCATCTTCTTCTAACGTATTTTGTAGAATGATAACACAAAGCCCAATTTTAAATTGATACTTGGACAACATTCCCCATACATCAGAAATTTGGAAAGTGCAGTATGTGGGAAGCAACTGCTTCAGGACGAAGGGGTCACAGAGCTCTTGACTAAAAAATGAATGGAATCTTGTGGCCTGCCCCAGTCCTGATCCCACACTGATGCAAACAAGATTTTTCCCCCTCCAGAACTTTGCTAAAGTGTATTGTAATAAAACCTTGAAGATGTATGGGTCTTCTTGGGTGACACTGCTCAGGGCAGCAAAAGAGCTTCAGTGAGCTTAGGTAAAATTTTCTGCATAGCCCTAGTGCAACAGAAGCAGGAAACATCAATGGCTCTCCCAGGTCAGACAACTAAACACAACACTACCGGCATATGGTGCCCCAACTTTACTCAAATGAAGCAGTTTACATCTGGTTGGGCAGCTGAAATGGTGACTGCCTTATTCCACTGCTATACAGTGGTGCCCCGCAAGACGAATGCCTCGCAAGACAGAAAACCCGCTAGACAAAAGGGTTTTCCGTTTTTCGATGCGCTTCGCAGGACAAATTTCCTTATGGGCTTGCTTCGCAAGACGAAAATGTCTTGCGAGTCTTGAGATTTTTTCCCCCGCTCCCCACCCCCTTTTTCTAAGCCGCTAAACCGCTAATAGCCTTTTAGCAGTTAATCCGCTAATCCCTTAAGCCTTTAATAGCCGCTAAACCGCTAATAGCGCTAATCCGCTAAGCCGCTAATAGGGTTGCTTCGCAAGACAAAAAAACCGCTAGACGAAGAGACTCGCAGAATGAATTAATTTCGTCTTGCGAGGCACCACTGTATTTCATGGATCTAAAACAGGATATCAATGTAAATAAATGAATGCATGCATACTCCCTGCTCCCATTTGAAGGTTATCTTTTACAATCAGTTATCCAACCAAGAACACCATAGTGGAGAATGTGAAATGCCCGCTTACTTAAAGATGCAGATCATAAGCTGTCATGTGGATTATTTCTCTCTTTATTTAGGCTACTTGAGAACCTGGCCTCTTGATGGCAATGTTCTGGGGAGCACTAGGGACTGACCCTGAGAGCCAGCTAAGGAGGCTGCCACTGGCACTCTTTTAGCTTTGAAACTGGGGTGTTCCCCTGGTTTGTGAAAGGGGAGGGACCCAGATGACTCCCCAAGCGCTGAAAGATAGTGTGAAGAGAGCTGCAGGGTTCACCACTCCTTTGCTGCAGGCTGGGGCCATGCCCTCTGCTGCCCATGCCTTCATCCAGCATGCTAAAACTTCAGTACAAATGTAATAATAATAATAATAATTTTTATTTATACCCCACCCTCCCCAGCCAAGGCCGGGCTCAGAGCGGCTTACAAGCAATAATAAAAACAAGTTGAATGATTACAACTTAAAAACAAAATTAAAACACAACATTAAAATATTGAAACATTAAAATATTAAAATGTAGCCTCATCGCAGGAGGAGAAGGAAAGGAAAAAAGAAAGAGAGGGAGAGAGGGAATCAAATTGGCTCCAAGCCAAAGGCCAGGCGGAACAACTCTGTCTTACAGGCCCTGCAGAAAGAAATCAGATCCTGCAGGGCCCTGGTCTCATGAGGCAGAGCATTCCACCAGGCCGGAGCCAGTGTTGAAAAGGCCCTGGCTCTGGTTGAAGCCAATGTACTGATGTTTGTGTATAGAAACCCACCTCCCGGGCCTGAAGGGACCCTAGCTCAACAATAACTTAATAAAAACATATGGATAAATACTAAATAAAAACCCACAAAAATATTCTAAGGAATCTTAAAATATTCTTGCAAGCATGCGAGAACAGAGTAGACTTCACCTGATGACTAAAGGACATCAGAGATGCTCCAACCAAACGTGACTCTAGAGATTCCACAATTTGAGTGTCACCGCAAAGAAGTCCGCCATCTTTTACAAGATGTCTGAATATTATTTTTTAAATGCTTTAAGTAGCTCCCACTGACTAAACCATGCATTATTTTAGTCAGTATCTAATAAGCCTCAAATTCATAAATAATGTACAAGAACCAATCCTGCCTTTCATATTCCAGCGAAAGAAAAACCAGTGATTAAAGATGGGTGAGCAGGATCATCCTCTTATTCTGAGCGCTGATATTCTTGAAAAGGAAATGTAAAATAAAAGTTTGTCAAGCCATCTCTTTGAATAGAGTTCCTTGCTAAGGGGGGGCGTGGAGCTGAATAATGGTGTTCTTTAATTATGGTGAAACCTGTGGCCTGTTTTTAATATTGCTAATACAAACTCTTTTGTATATCATCCATTGGCTATACTTTAAAAAAAAATCCTTATTATCCTTCATGGTTCCTTGTTGCTTTTGCTTGTTCTGCTGGTTTAAAATATTAGAATGTAACATTTCCAAATTGCTAATATATTGATTACTGTTCACTTTTTCAGCACCAGTTAACCTTAATGTTAAATATGAAGCAGCAGCACTTAAGCCCATAGAAACTTAACCCTTCTTTAATAAGACCTAAGAGTAAAGAATAAAGAAAGCATTTTTCTTCTTCCTCCTTACAAGAAGGCACATGAAATGTTCTCTGAGTTAAGTTTTACCATTCATAATGAATGCAGTCTCGCCATTCAAATGCGACCATAAGTACACAGAAGATAAGAATTTAATTAAATGTAGATTAAAACCAAACAGGAAAACACACTCGCTGATAATTTTATCCCATCCTCTGGCCATATTTTTTATACTTCCTTCTTGTTCTTCTTTGGGCTACAGCTTATCAACATGCCGATAGTACCATAACTCATTACATCTGATGGTGCAGCTGGAATGTGCAGACTTGGTGCTTGAATTTCAGAGGCACTTAAAATGCAAAGCATGTAAATGCCTATGTTAAATATATTAGTGTGGTAATGTTAGTGAAAGAAAGTGATTTCTAACAAATCCTTGCACCTCACATTAAATGTTATCGTTGCCCAGTTAGAAAGGCATTTCAAAATTTCTGCTTAATCTTTCCTTAAAAACTATAGAGTGACACCCACGCCCCTTGCCTCATCAGGATTTTTTTTATTATTATTGTCAGGGCAATCACAAAACTATATTATTAAAACAAAAGAGATGCTGTTAAGGTGGGTGGTTTGATCAGCTTATGCTATAGAGCTGATGGTCTGTGAAGGAAAGGTGTGAAACTAAGGATTCTCCCCTTCCAAGATTATCCCTGGTTTGGGGTTTTTTTAATCACCTGGTCTTGTGCTGGTTGCGCTTCAGAAGCGTTAGGAATTCTGTTTTTTAATTGCCGCATTTTGTGCAGACTGCTGTGCATGCACAGTTTGTTGCTGCTTTGAGTTCATTCATTTCTTTTCCCCCTCCTGCTCTTTATTACTGATGTGTGTTCATAAAGCTCAGGCGGGGGCAATAGATTTTGGGTATAATGTTGAATATGATGCGTGGTTAAAACTGTGGAATGAAAATTTAAAATTTACAGCTTGTGTGGCATTAAAAGAAAATCTAATGAAAATGATGTACAGATGGCTAAAAGGTATAGAATGAATAATAGAATGTGTTGGAAATGTAAAGAGAAGGATGGAGATTTTGATCATATGTGTTGGACATGTGACAAAATAAGATGTTTTTGGGAGCTGATATATAATGAACTTAAAAAGATGTTCAAATATACTTTCCCAAAAAAACCAGAAGCATTTCTGCTCAGGTTGATGAGGGAAGAAATTGCGAAAGCAGACCAAAGACTATTTTTGTATGCCACAGTTGTGGCAAGAACTTTATTAGCCCCAAAGTGGAAATTACAGGATATACCAACGATTGCAGAGTGGCAGACAAAAATGATGGACTATGCTGAACTGGCAAAACTGACTTGCAGAGTCAGGAACCAGGAGGACCCAAAATTCCAGAGAGACTGCAATAAATTTATTGACTACATTAATAATAATTGTAAAGGTTTGAAGACACTATCAGGACTGAAATAATTCCTACAACATGGACTTTATAGTTTAAGTTATAAATGCGATATATAGATTGGTAATAGAAGGGGAGACGGAAGTCTTAAGCTCAGCAGAGTGTGGAAAGATTGGATTGGCAATGTAAAGTGAAATTATTGTTTGATGAGAAAATGAATAAAAATTATATTTTTTAAAAAAGCAAAGCTCAGGCAGGTGAGGGAGCAGTCTTCACGTAATTCTGTGGTATGTTATCAATACACAGGAGCATACATGTTCATCGGTAAAACACTGCAGGGGGGGGGGGAATCTTAACACAGTCATATACATGACCACACCCAGATTGCTCCCCCCCTTTCTTTTTTGCATGGCGGTGTTTCATCAACAAGCATAGCACATGGGCCCACCATAAAACAAAAATTCCAGGGGAAAACATTTATGCAGTTAATGTCACATCCAGATTGCTTCCATCCCCTGTGTTTTATCAATGAGCACATGTGCATCTCTAATGAGACAAGGCGAAGGAGATGGAAATGAACTGAAGGAACTGCATCAAACAATGCATGTTTCAGTTTCCACCATTAATTTTAGAAATTCTCCGAGTTAAATTGGAATCAAGCAAGAGTAGAATGCAGGCAGAGTGCTGTCCGGATTTGCTGAGGTTGGGCATGCTTACTGTCTTCCTTGGCAAAGCCTACTATTTATTATCATCACAACTTGGGCAAATAAGGACATATAGAAAATAGAGGGGGGGCATAGAAAGTGAACTTAGGACATAGAAAGTGAACTGTAATTAGGTGGAACAGGGCAATTGGGGGACATCCCAGGAGAAATTGGACAACTGCTGGAAATGGGAACTTCTGTTTGCCCAACAACTTTAACTAGAGTAGAATGGCCATGCTTTAGCTGAACACAAAGGTAGTGTGTGAGGGTGTGGGTGTGGACACACAAACATATCACACACTCCATGGACACCCAGGCCAGCTTCCCGGTCGGTTGGTTTAGGAAACGGGGCCAACCCAAGACATTTTGCCACCCGAGGCAAAGAACAAAATGGCTCCCCTATTTCATGTGCAGAAGGTGACTGGATTGACTGTTTAATCTTAATTCCATAATGGTAACTGGATCACATCCTCCAGTGCACTTGAGGGCAGTAGGCTAATTTAGGAACTGTATGACAGACATGTGGCACACATGGCTCTGATCTTCAGCAGGGGTAAAAGCCCAGAGGGTTCACAAGAAACCGCTGGAGAGGGCTGCCACCTAACATCTGCCACCTGAGGCACTTGCCTCACTCAAATGGTAGGGCCAGCCCTGTTAGAAGAGAAGACCTACCCACCTTATTTTCACAATGACCTGTTATTATTGAACCTACCTGTAAAACAACCTCAGTTTTAGACTATTTTGTCCAGCACATTTTTTGCCAACCACAAACAGCTTCTAGGAAAAATGATACAGTTAATTGTCTGAATGTTTACGGTACTGTGCCAGCCTCTAAAAGTAATATCCTTGCAAAGAATGTTAGGAATTGTGACTATGAATCTGCAAGTTTGACTTTCTGAGAACATAGAAAACCACCTTACATTATTGGCCCATCTAGCTCAGTATTAGTGTTGCCATATTTCAAAAAGTGAAAATCCGGACAGCTTTTCTTGCAAAATCACAAAGAAATTAGACGTTTTTGAAATTGGACATTTCCCCGGAGATTTCGCCAATTTCTGCCCGGACACTCCTTGCAGCTGCAGTATTCCGGATACGTCCAGGAAATTCCGGACATATGGCAACCCTACTGTACTCAGTGTTGTCTACAGTAGCACTCCAGGAATTCAGACAGGAGTCTTTTCCAGCCTTACCTGGAGGTGACAAGGATTAAAGCTTGGGCCATTTCCAAGCAAAGCATACACTCTACTCTTGCTCCAGGGCCCTTTCCTCACATTGTTTTTGCTGGACCAACAGTCTGTTGTTTAAACCCCAAGTCTGAGACTTCAAAACAAGTTACATGAAACTCGTTCTTGGTTGGTGCCAGAAATTCCAGTGGGATTTTCACTAGAGAAAACAGTTTGCAGCATGAAGAACAGATCTTAACGAATGATTTTCCAACAATATTTTCATGTATTATGTGTCTTTAAAATGAGAGAGAAGTTTCTGGATATGCCTCCTAAGCACTAGCATGTAGGCAACTGTGTGCATTCAGAGTTAGAGTGTGAATCCAGGCAGAATTGGGAGTCTAAATGGATTCGGAATGGGATGACCAGCCTAATCCTGTATCATTTCAATTTTGCTGGCACTCAATCATAGATGTCTTCTATCTCATTTTGTGTGGATACTCTGAAAGAACACATGAAAAGTCTGCATTTCAATTGTGTTTATTTTGTATGAACCTTCTACGTAACGTAGCAATTTCAGTGCTTTCCCCTGTAAAATACACATTTTATGAGAATTTTAATGTTAAAATATGTATTTTTGTGCACCCCTTCCTCTACCCCTAAACTACATCTTGGAGAAGTGTGTAATTGGACAGAGAATTGCAGGTTTGAGAGCACTGGATCCGGTTGGTCTACTGCAAAGTAGAACAAACAAATTCTTTCTCCATCCCTAAATGGGAAGAAACACTTAGATCCAGAAGAGGATCAATTTGAAGGCAGAGTTAACTGGGGGCCCTTCAATTTATGTCAATGTATGGTTAATCATTATATTCTTGATGAAGTTTCCAAGAAGTCATGTGCTGTAGAAGTTAGTGTTATAACGTTGAATTGAATACACCTTTACTGAGTTTATCATTAATATGTTTGTTCAATCCCCCCCACCCCATGCATTCTGTTTTATGGGGACATACTAAACCATTTAGATCTGTGGAGGTCTTGATGGAACAGACTCTGGACCAAGCCTAGCAATTCAGAGATCAAAGTAGTATCTTTAGCATTGGTCTTGTTAATTAATTATTATGCTATGCATTATTTAATATGCAATCTTGATTTATTAGGCGCCATTAAAGCACAAGGGAAATCGTTTTTATGCTCATGCTATCTTATATTTATAACTGAGGCCTGTAAGAACTATAACATCTTTTCTGTCCTGCAGGAATAATAAGGCAGTAGATTTCCTTCCATTTAAGAACTGTTATTCTTGTATACATTGTGAGTAGAAGGGAGCCATGCTTATTATCACAGACTTCCATGAGATGAAACTAGCTATAATTCTACTATTCTAGAATGAACTAGCAATGGGTTGGGCTGAATGTCACCATTTTATTCATTCAAGAATGTACTGTACATACATACGTAATTTTATTTGTATGCTGCCTTTCTACAATTCAAACCATGCTCAAGGCAGATTACAACTTGAAAATATATATAACTGCAACATAACAAAAGTAGTCATAAACAATAAAAACATCAAAAAATATGCAAGCAAACTGAACAATTTCCACATCAATCACAAGATCTAAAATAAAGATCCAAAAAAACAAAAAACAGCAACTACCATACTCTTATGCTCTTAAAGGCCTGAGTTTATGACTCATTGGACCAAATACCTGTCTAGCATAGAGTGGAACTGGCACTGAATTGCAATGCTCCTCTAAACCACATGCAGGGTAGTATGCAAAATTAACACCAGTTTATCTGCCAAGTAGATGAGTTTGCATTGATATCCCCTGGCATGAGACATTTTGAGATATATAGCCAATGCCTAATTACAAGGTGAGAGCATGACAGAATCCTATAATGACTGCAGATATATTAGCCACGTTTGTACCTCATGCTAAACCATAGACTGAGCAACTGACCATGATTTCTGAAGCTGATATCTTTAAACTAGTTGTAATTAATGTTAACCACCGCAGCTTCTGGCTAACCCAAAGCAGAAGCTTCCAAACTTGTCCTCCCAGCTGCGTGGGAGGAGGATGGGGAAAGGTGGAAGAATTCATGCCCAAGGCTCATTGTGGCCCTTCTCTGCTCATACTTGTACCAGGCCATCATATGTATAAATTGTTGTGTAAAGGGTAAAGGGACCCCTGAGCATTAGGTCCAGTCGTGACTGACTCTGGGGTTGCGACGCTCATCTCGCTTTATTGGCCGAGGGAGCCGGCGTACAGCTTCCGGGTCATGTGGCCAGCATGACTAAGCCGCTTCTGGCGAACCAGAGCAGCGCACGGAAATGCCGTTTACCTTCCCGCCGGAGCGGTACCTATTTATCTACTTGCACTTTGACGTGCTTTCAAACTGCCAGGTGGGCAGGAGCAGGGACTGAGCAACGGGAGCTCACCCCGTCGCGGGGATTCGAACTGCTGACCTTCTGATCTGCAAGTCCTAGCTCTGTGGTTTAACCCACAGCGTCACCTGCATCCCAAATTGTTGTGTACATGAAGCCAATTAACATATATGACTTCTATAGAAGACGTGCATAGCTAAACTGATCCTATTTCATGCTAAAACCAATATTGAATAATCTGTAGAGCTTTTTGTCATGCGCGCGTGCACACACAAAGTTAAGTAGAAGGAAAGGACATTATAAAGAGAAACATCCAGTGCCAAAAAAGAAAAAAAGGAGGGAAAAAGATCTCACAATGCCCCAATGCTGCTTTGTTGTGGGCATGACAAAAGTCAATCCAAGGACTCATGAGACAATGAAATATAATGAGGGAACATTTATTGTTACCACAGCACAATCATTATCAGCTTTGGTTTGTAATACAAGGGTTTCATTATAAGGCAATATTTGTCACTTCACAGATATGATGGTAAGTCTAATGTTTCCTTTTCTAAGTACAGGATATACAGTATTTCCTTCAGACTCTGGTAATAAAGGGCCTGCTTCCAGAGCATCTAGTAGTGCATGTTTGAAATGCAATTTCTCTCTTCTCTTTGTTGTGTCCCTTATTATCAAAATTTAGATTGTAAGCTTTCGAGGGCAAATATTTGCCTTTCTTGCTTATATATTGATGATGCCCTATGAGTGGTTATAGTTATACAAATCTTCATTCTTTGCCCTTGAAAATGGACGGTTTTGTATGGTTTAAAATTACTGCCTTATGTGCCGTGATTAATCTAAACTGCAATTAAGGGAAACAACCCAGGATCACAAACCACAGTTTGAAGTTTGCTTGTATATTCTAAGCTATAGTTAAGACTAACCAATCCAAAATGGAAGCAAACATTCCTGCTCACAACTGCCCTAAAGGAGAGGGGAGATGGGATTGCCTACGCCCAAAGCTCATTCATGTAACCCTGTGGTTTAGCATTATTTCTGAGGGCAGTTATTCTTTTCTCTCGTGTCAGCATGGCTGGCAGAAGCACAACTGAGAAATTATGTAGTTTCATGAAATGTGTGTGTGGCATCCTGTGATGTACAGTTGGGAAATAAAGTTGCAGGGTTTTCTGAGGAATCTGGGAAATAAAGTTTTGTTCTCTTATTAGCTTTCTTGATATATCATTTGCCTATGGACCATTGGTTTTAGGGAGAGGAGTAAGGCTGCACTTAAAATCGCGCTGGTGTCACCCCATTCAGCCCCCCGCTCTGCCCATGTGTTTTATGTGGCTGTGTAGAAGGAAGTCTAACATGCAACCTCTTGCTAGCATGTGCAGCGATTCGCCACCTGTGGGTCCCCAGATGTTGTTGGACTACAACTCCCATCATCCCTGAGCTCTGGACTTGCTAGCTAGGGGTGATGGGTGTTGTAATTCAACAACATCTCGGGACCCACAGGTTGAGAAAGGCTGAAGTAGGGGCTTCACATGCACAGCATGCCCTTGGCCCTTGTGCCTGGCTGCTCACAAAGAGGAGCTCATGTGCTCAGCTCTCTTATCACAACATGAGGCTGTGAAGGAAAAGGAGGTGACATTGGGGAGGGAGCTAAGAGTACAGCCCATTTCCTTTCACTAATATGTCTGTATTTCAGAGTCCACAATAATATTTGATAGGCTTCTTATACTCTCCATACTACTGAAAACCAATGTGGAATCTCTAATTTGAGAAAGGGAATTTGTAAACAAGTTTATTACATTTATTTGAAAAAGCACTTTTGATTTCAGTATGCAGTGGTACATAGGGCAGGGTGCAAGTTTTCCAGTTACAGTGGTACCTCGGGTTAAGTACTTAATTCGTTCCGGAGGTCTGTACTTAACCTGAAACTGTTCTTAACCTGAAGCACCACTTTAGCTAATGGGGCTTCTGACTGCTGCCGCGCCGCCGGTGCACAATTTCTGTTCTCATCCTGAAGCAAAGTTCTTAACCTGAAGCACTATTTCTGGGTTAGCGGAGTCTGTAACCTGAAGCGTATGTAACCTGAAGCGTATGTAACCTGAGGTACCACTGTACTAGGCTGGAAGCGCAATACTGTACATAATTACTCACAAGCAAGTCTCACTGTATTCCAGTAATGGGGAACCTGAGGACTTCTTGAACTCCCATCTTCCCTCACCATTGGCCATGCTGACAGGGGCTGATGAGGCTTGGAATCCAACATCTTTTACATTCCCAGTGTATTGAGTGGGCCTTGAGCAATGGGGCTTACTCTCGAGTAAGTGCGCTTATAGCTATTGGTTTTGACATTTGGATGCACATGTCTTTATACATGACTTATTGGTAAGTATTGGGTGTCATTGAAATGCCAAGTATTATGTCCTACATTATAGCCGTTTTTTACTTGCTGCTTTGGTTCATGGTCTGGCCAAAATTCAGGTCATGCAAAGACAACACTAACAAGGCTGCACATGTTAGGAAGCTTGCTGGTATTTCATGCAGCAACATACAAGAAAACTAAGTGCATCTTGCCTTGCTGCGACACCAAATAATTTTCCTCTCCTGCAAGGGAACTCTACTAAGCACAATCCACTGCTGAACACTTGCCCATTTCTTCTGCTGAACAGAAGAGTGCCGGTAGACCATAATAAAATTAAATGCCAGCAGAACCTTTGTTTGCCAAAACGTGGTGGAATATTTTACTGTTGAGAAACATTTGCTTGCATGTTGTACCAGTGACATTAAAGTGGACATTAGAAGCAATGCACTTTTTAAAAAACCTGTAAACCCTTTGTCCCAGAATGTAGCTGACAGTTGTGCTAAGTGATTTCTGCCTCCCATAAAATATTTATGCTTCTTCTTGTATAAAGATGCTTTCGTACACATTGAATGTTATTCTGACTAAGTCATCAGTTCAGCGTGAATAATTTTCAGGGTAAAGACTTGTTTAGATTGGGTTGCTTACTGAAAAACAATCCAAAAGGAGAAACCTTGGGTGAGCAAGAGAACAGAAAGAAGAATCTGTCTATTGTAAATATAAAAATAGCTGCGATTACTTGCTTGCGTTGTCAGCTGTGCACCCATGTGGCACCGAAGGTCATCCGTTTATTTGCCATGCTTGGAAAGTGGGTACTCCTAAGCCATCCTTCTTTCTCTCCACCGCCTCTTGTCTGCCTCTCTCTTTTCAGAAATACCAGCTTACGATACTGAAATGATTTTAATTTTTTTTATTAATGCATGCAGCTTCAGTGCCAATGCAAAATATACTTGCGTTCCTGACAGATACCTCGCCGGCAGTATCTGCTTCACAGCACTGAGAGGAAATAACATTGGCCAGTCATTAAATAATAATATTTTAATAAAGAGTAATATTTTAAATTACTCTCTTTCTACCACACTGCCTGAAACCTGAATTCAGACAGTGGCTTGCACATATTGGAGCATTAAACAATAATGCAGTCTTCCCAAGGGGGAGGGGGAGCTCACCTACTAAAATGGCAAGTGTAGCCACTGATGCTTTAAGCACCGATTCTGACCTAAAGACTTGCAGCCTGCTGCAGTTCACACTACACATGCTGCAGGTACAAAATTGGGGTAGTGAGAAAGGCCGACCAATGTGTTGAATGTGAACTTTAACACTTTCCCTTCCTCCCATGTTTTTATCCAGTCATTCTCTTGAACCAACATGAATTCTTTTAACGCAAAATGGGCATTTCTTGGTAGCTAGTGTGGAGTCTTTCTGCTCAGTTCATTACAATTAAACTCTGAGTCAGTTTCTAAATAATGCCATCCATTTTCATCAGTTACAGCATTTGGAATTATAACACCCATTTTCACTCCTTTGAATACTGCAGCAACATTCTGGCTTCCCTGTTTCTTAAGGACATCAGAAATAAGCAGAAATATTGTGTGTAATTACTTGATTGTATTATTAAAATTTTATTAAAAGATTTAAATTAAAAAATTAAAAATCAGCAGCACAGTAATGCAGCATACACTGGATTAATTCCAAGTCCCTTGATATATCAATTGTTATATACATACATTCAGATTATTGACTCCTGTTTGGTTTTCCTCATACCTCAAATGTTATGTTAGGTCAATTGAATAATTTTCAAATTTCTGCAACAATTATTTGAATATTATATATAGATATTTAAAACCTGCATTACCATACATATAAAACACTGCTTATTTGACATTTTCCCGAACTTAGATATTATTTTCAGCACTGTGCTGCTGAAGTATCCTATAAAAGAGAAATACTGTTTACTGCTTTTGTAATACCCCCCCCCTCAAAGAAAACCCTACTACAGCACTTCTAGGGTTTATGAAATGGCAGTAGTTTTCTAAATTTGTGATTCTTCTGTGTTCTGCAGTCGAGAACAGTTGTACATCTGCTCAGCACAGACTTTAGGAGACTATGAACTTTAATTGAGGAAAAATAATGAGGGTTCAGGGACCACTGATACAGTGTCGGTTGGTAAGGCAGGTGCCCTGCTGTCAGATCAATGGTTTATTTACTTCTTTGTCATAAACAAGAAACAGTTGGTTGAGCAGAGAGGCTACATTTATATTCCAAAGACAGGCTGCTTTTTTTTTTTGCCATGTAAATAGGCAGAACTTTAAGTGCTTCTTACAATGTGTTTTTCAAACTTATCCTTTGCATTTTATCCTGGAGCTCACTCATAATTACTCTTGATGAATTCGTATGAATGTCTAGAGCGTGTGCTTGCACTATATATTTATTTTTTTACCCATAATGTAAAATTGTTTCGTGTTGTTCCACATAGAAATTAGCTATATGTTTTTAAATGCAGGGTGCTCACAGAATAAGAAAAAACCCAGTCAACAAAATCCATTTCTCAAATTATTTTTCCCCCGTAAGGGAAAATTAGATGTAGGAGGGGGGAAAAGAAAGTGTGGTGATTGAGAGAGGGAGAGGGAGAGAGCGGGTGCCAATCTTTTTGCAGTCTGAGCACTATAATGATAATGTTGTTTTGGGGATGGAGTTTATACAAATTTTACACACCACTGAAGTGGAATTTTTCTGACACTTTAATCAGAAAGAAGATGCAGATATGCATTTCCATGTGAGTTAAACAAGCAATTTGAGGTTTCAATAAGCATTCTTAATCCTGTGAGCTGTGGGTGGGGGGAGGAGTGGGAGTGGGAGTGGGTGACAGGGGGGCTGGGGGCTATCTTTACATACCTGGTCGGAGCCTTAAAAGGTCAAGGTCAGCTTCCAGAGTCATATTTTCCTCTTAATATGTATTCATTAGCAAAGCAAACAAAGAGCAGTGGTGCACAGCAATCCGGAATAAGCTTTGAAATCCCTGCTAACAAGTCACATTAGTCTTCTATAAAATGTATTTCGTTCAGGAATATGTGGGTGCCTAAATCCATGCAGGTCAGATGTCACGGTATTAAATTACTGGTAATGGGATGTACACTAAGAAAAATCTGCCTTTTCTTTCTTCAGGGAAGTTTATATGCCCTGGAAAAGTCCGCTCCGAAGCATTTAATTCCACATTTCGCCTCTTTATGTAGCCAAATAAAGAAACAACACATTTGTTTTCCTCGCTTTTACACTTCTGCCTATTGTGTTTTAAAAGACATATATTTTGTATCCGTGCTGTTTTGACAACTGCATGCCAAAAAGACCTTTTCCAAATCTTGTATTGACTATGTTCTCACTAGTTTGCCCTTAGCACACATCCCAAATTATTTTAATGTATTTTTCCTTTATTCTTATATTTATATCTCACCTTTCTTCTGTCATGGAAAGAAAGGAACATGGAACATAATCATGGAATATGTGGTTTTCAATGTTACCTATCCAGATCTTGACCTGCTTAGCTCTTCAGTGAAGTGATGGCCTCATATGCCTTGAGACCACATCGTCAGAACAATAGGCTGCTTGGAGTGACCATTTCCTTTAATAGCCCATATAGTCTGGGGCCTGTGTTCTATTGGCAATTCCTCCTTGTGACTGTTAGGAGCATAGGAAACTGCTTTATGCCAAGTCAGACTGTTGGTCCATCAAGCTCAATATTGTCTCCACTAACGCAGCAGCTCTCCAGGGTTTTAGACTGGGGACATTTCCAGTTCAAAGTGGAGAACCTGGGGATTGAACCAAGGACCTTCAACATGCAAAGCAGATGCTCTACCACTGAGCTACAGCCCTTCCCCTTCCCTTTCCTAATTCCTCAGATCTACAGGGTTAGGATCAGGAAGGCACTCCTCTGTGTCGAGCCATTTATAGAGGTGAAGATTGTGAGGGAATGGAGTCTCACCTTCTCTATGGTGATGGGAGATATGCTCCCACTGAAAGCATGTTGAGAGACTCCTCTGCTGGTGTTTTGTTATTCACTCAAGATCTGCCTCTTCAAGGAGGCATTTGATATTTCTTGAAGAAGATTGGACTTTCCCCCTTCTACTGTAAACCTTTAGAATGTTTCTATGATTATATTTTAAGGATAGTCATCATGAGTTAGCTCTTAAGACTCTGCTTAATACTGATTCAAATATTATTCCATGCCATCTGGCTTAGTATTGTCTACTCTACTCTGCATGGACTAGTTGTGCCTCTTCATAGCTTCTGACATTGGCGCTTTACAGCCCTACCTGATTTGCATAGAATAGGTTTTAAAACTTGTGATTTATCTTGGTTTTATGTTACGTGTGTATACATATATGCAGGTGGCAACCACTCTGCACAGGGGCTCTGTTCCTGGCCTTTGCATGTACCGAATGTAGTACAGTACTGGAATATTTTAAAATATAAATAACACTGCAATCTTATGCATCTCTATTGAAAAGTCACATTGAGTTCAAATGGGATTACTCCCAGATATAGGATTGCAGTTGAAGAAGTTGGTAATTTAGGCCTAGCCTAACTTGTAGTAAGGATCACTTACATAATGTGAAATACTTTGAACACTTTAACAGGATGTTTTACTCTAATAATCATGTATGTAAATTAATTCCTTTGATATTTTGAATCCTTAATGCTAAATAAATTACAGGGTCAGCCTCAAATTATGAACATGGAAGCCATTACAAAAAGTTGTGCTATGTGAGAAATGGGTTCCATCACCCACCAACCCCAGGAATGCAATCCTTAGTTACTAAATCCAGTTGCTTAAAACTGAAGCTAATACTAATTAGATAGCACAAGATGCATTCTTTCTTTTATGGAAAATATGGCATCAATTGTGAATAATAACTTTTTAAAAAATAGGCTGAAATAAATTAATTGGCCACCATCCAAAGCAGAGTTATGCATGCTTCAGCCCATTGAAATCAGTGGGTTTATGCGCGATTAACTCTGAATTAACTCATATTTGACTGACAATATTCCTTTATTAAATTCAAGAATTTGTGTAATCCTTTGAGTCCGACTGTTCAAATTTTCTTTCATCAGAGAGAATTTGTAATAGTTTAATTCATGTTAATTCAAGTCACCTTTATTTAGTTCAAAATCATGTAATTGGTTGTAATACATGCAATTAACCAACACACGTTAACTTGTACAATTTGCTTGAAGACATGAAAGTCACTTAACTCATAATTTACCTTAATTTGTTTACTTTTATCTTTGAGGGGAAAATAGGTGCAAAGCTAATACAAATCAGCTGAGTATTGTTTAATCAGATCAAGCACCTTGCAATATATGACCAACTACTGTGCATGATATTTCATTCCACTACATTTTAAAGAATATTTTTAATCTGTTTCATTTCACAAATAAAATTTTCAAGTGTAAGGACTTTACACTTGAAAATTCATTAATTTGCGCTGTATTACCATTTGGTTGAAACTTGCTTCTACTTTTTCCACAAAAGACAAATTCATTTTCATCAAGTGAAAAAGTATTTTTCATTTCCACATTATTTTTAAGAATGCAATCTTTGGCTAAAACCAAAAGCAAACTTCTTGGACAGTAAATCCCATTCAATTTAGAGGAACTTATTTCAGGGGGAAAACTATGCTTAGGACTCCAGTTACTGAATCACCCTGTATATTTACACATATAGGAAAGTGGCTGTGGAAATGAAGGCTAATGACTGTCTTCATCGATTCTGCCTTACTATTGTACTTCAGCATCACCAATTCCTCAGCTTCTGTATGGAAACTCCCATTCATTCCCAGCTTCAGCTGGAATGTGGTGGGTGCCTTTTTTGAGCCGCTAGTTCAGTTGTGCACAGGAGAACTTTTGTGTGGTAGAAACCATCAGAAACAATCATGAACAAGAACACCAATACCTACGATTGTCATGCTGATAAAAAGTCACTGAAAGGATAGTCAGAAATGTAAGAGTTTGCATAGTCTTGACTTACGTAGGGTGACTATAAAATTTATTCCATGATAACAATTGCTGCATAATTATAGAACTCTTTAAAGGCCATTCTCAAGGCATACAAGATATCCAGGATCAGCAGGGCAGAGGATGTGGAAGGTGAACCAGGTCAACCTCAGGTTTCTCAAAAACAGGTTGTTTCAGACTAATCCTATTTTTTAAATAGAGTTAAAGCTTGGTGGATCACAGAGATGCTATGGATGTGGTGTATCTTGATTTCAATAGGGCTTTTGACATTCCCCCATTATATTCTTGTGGAGAAGCTGATAAAATGTGGGCTAGATGATGTTGCTGTAAGGTGGATAAGTAGCTGGCCAACTCCCTGAACCCAAAGGGTGCTCCCAGTGGTTCCTTTCCATCCTGGAAAAAAAGTGATGGATAAACATGGGTGCTGCAGGGTTCTGTCCTGGGCCCTGTTGGTTGGGAAAATTGAAAACTGAGAGAAATCGAAATGGACAGATGTGCCCATCTCTAGCTGTGAGTACCTCAGATTACTCTGCTTATTAGAATTCTTGCATTCTGCTCCAAATGTCTCCATGAGACATGTGGCCAGTGTGACATGAGATAAGAGTTTTGCAGCAGCCCTTCCCTAGCCCATACCCTCCAATTTTGGGGCACTACAGCTCTCCTCAGGCTCAGTCAGCATTACCAAATTATCAGGGTCTGTGGGATTTGTAATTTAAAACATTGGAAGGACATCAGGTTGGGGAGCCCTGCCTTTCAGAGTGATGCAGCAGCAATTTGAACGCCTACAGCTGCAATCCTATACACACTACCATGAGAGTAAGTCCAGCTTGAAGTCAGTGGGTAGATTTTGTATAAGATTGTGCTGTTAAGAGTATTTATATTGTCAGAGCATAGTTCCATCTAACTCAGTACAGTCTATGACTGTCAGTGGCTCATCAGTGGCCTTCCTAATTTTCTGATATCAGATCCATTTTAACTAGAGGTGCCAAATGCTGAATTTTGGATTAATCTTCAATTCTGCTCTTCATATTTCTCTTAGTAGGACGGCCTGGGCAGAGGAACTTTTGCCCATGGAAGTTGCTGTTGCAATCCTGTCATTTTTCTTATCCTAAGGCAGACTGCTTGAGTGAGCAGTGCTTGAGTACAGTGGTACCTCAGGTTAAGAACTTAATTCGTTCTGGAGGTCTGTTCTTAACCTGAAACTGTTCTTAACCTGAGGTACCACTTTAGCTAGTGGAGCCTCCTGCTGCCGCCGCACGATTTCTGTTCTCATCCTGAAGCAAAGTTCTTAACCCGAGGTAATATTTCTGGGTTAGCGGAGTCTGTAACCTGAAGCGTCTGTAACCTGAAGCATCTGTAACCCAAGGTACCACTGTATGTTGATGTGTTAAACATCTGAACCAACCTGAAGACTCTGCTCTGAAATATACCCAAAGTGTTCCTGTGCCCTCCAATGACGTGCGCATGGAAATTAGCTCAGAGTTGATGTGGTTCACCTAAACAGTACTCTTACAATTTGTAGACTTTAGAACTCAGTGAAATACGTTCTCCCTGCGCCTTGGTAACTGATGTTTATACTTTCCCTGTGATTATCTAATAAAAGCACCTGAAGCTATAAATATGATAAAGTGAGTTCCTGCTGGGTATTATGTAGTCAGATATTTTCTCTCCTGTTTTTAAACTGACTGCTTATAATTACAGTCTAAAGATTCATTTAACTCTGGCTTGGTTGGGAGAAACAACTTTTTTAAAAATAAAAATAAATACTGTGATGTAGCAGAACCTTCCCACTCTAAAACAAGTGGCATCAGAGACGTAGGAACCAGCCTTACCAGCCACCACAGATGACTGTTCCTCCCAGAAACAACTTCACGCTTACCCAGCAGCAAGTGATTCTTTTTCTTTTAATGAATAAATTCATGACCAACATTTGGTTGGTCATGAACAGAGTGGAAGTATGAATTTGGATCTATGGTGTGCTAAGTGATACATGTCCTTTTTCTTTTGATGCTCTTTTACAGTAAGGAGAATGGGCGGAATTGAACCATTGATTTCATTGTGACCATTTAGCACATTGTTAACCCTTTCCTATTGGAATTTGAAGTCCTTAACTTTGTTGGATTGTGGCCAGTCTTCTTACATCTGAAAGCTTACTAATGAGATTGTTCTCAAAGAAACAATGGCCACAGTCTACCCCTTACATAATACTAGCTTACATACCCAGCATAATACTAGCTTACATACCCTTACATACCCAGCATCAACTGGAAATTCCAAGAAACCAAAAAAATCAGTGCAAGTTTAAAACCAGTGATTAAAATCAATGCAGTGTTTAAAGATTGTCTGCCATCTTGATTTAAAATGGCGTCCAGCTGTATCTAATATAGATGAAAACTTGCTTCTTGATCTCAGGGACCATCAGTTCTCCCACTGATCCCAAAGCTTAAGGGCTCACACTGCAAGTTAGATCAGGCCTGGATATTAGCCATAGCTGTCAACCAACCCTTATTTGGCAGGAAACTCCCTTATCCCAGCGCCGTTTCCCGCTGCTGTCCCTTATTGATGATGTCCCTTAAATTTCCTGGGTTTCAAAGGAAGCAGCTCCTCTCCCTCCCTCCCTGCCAGCCAGGGAGGAGGGAGGCTCCAACTGTGTTGCTTGGCTGCGTTGCTCACACAATAAGGAGTCTAAGAACGACGGGGGGGTGGAGCTTGCATGCCTTGTGCCGATCAAATCGGCCGCGTTGCCTGGGGACTTGCCTTTGCTCAGCGCTTTCCAGCAGAGAGGTGACGGTGGTTTTCCTTGCTGCATTCCCTTTGCCGGGTTGCTGTGCTGTGGGAACCACTGCTTGAGGCTTCGTTTGGCTGCTGGCTGGGCTTTCTGCCTTTCGCTTGGAGGGGCTCAGAAGTTGAACATACCTGTGCCCTGAAAATCCCTTATTTTGGCTGCTGATCCCTTATTTTCGAGGCTGCTGGTCCTTTATTTTCAAATCTGTAAGTTGACAGCTATGATATTAGTTGTCCCTGGCATACTTTCCATTACATTAACTGTATGTGAGATCTGTAATGGCAAAGGCATCCGTTTTGTTAGGAATAGTAATCAGAGCTGCATTTTACTCTCCCAGAACTATCTGAGATGCTGTATAAAACTTGGCTCTTAGTAGAAAGGTCTTTAACAGCACAACTAACTACATGATTTCTTTTAAGGCATGGGGTACAGACAGAATTTATATTTTCAAAAATGGAGATCAGCCACTGCATCCCCCCCCAAAAAACTTGGTGTGTAACCTGTAGCACCTAGGAGAGACTTATTCAGATATCAATCAACAACTTCGGACTGAGCTACATTGGTAAAGAACATACGTTTTATATGCGTTGTATATGCGATATAACACTGTGACACCAGATGGCGTTGTGGAGCCCTGTCTTTTCCTACCGAATTTCCCTGTATGAGTTTACAGCGTGTTTAACCGACTCACTTCTTTGACGTGTCTGGATCCAGCCTTGGAATGGAGTCAAGAAGTTGACCTCATAATGACAACATTCAGCCTAATTTTTTTACATTAAAAAACAACAACAACACCCGCTTTGTGAAACATCTTCCCTGATGAAGAGTTCTGAAGTGTACTCAGAAGCTTGACAGTATTTTGTTACATTTTGGTTAGTCTTAAAGTTTTGCTTGACTGTGTATTTTGGAGTTACACTGTAGATCATTGATCCGTTTCAGATATATCTGAGAGGAATGCTGTACAAATCCATTTCCCTCAAACCTTTTCAAGTTTTTAATTCAGTCCTAAGGCTCAGTATTAACAGAATTCAAATGTGTACTAGGATGGGACCTTCATGGTTGTGATGCTCAAATTGTGGAAATATTTAAGTGTTTTCTCTTGCGGTTGTTTTTTGATCATTTTAGAATTATATTTGTTTCACTGTATCTTAGTCTGTAATTATATTTATTATTGTCATTATCATTGTAAGGAATATTCAGGTTTTCGTGGTAGGCATGTCGTTTTCATGATCTACCATGGTCTTCTACAGCTGCCAGTAATTTCAACCATACTTGCCCAGGAGATAGTCCTGGAGGAGTAGACTGCATATTTTCTTCAAAAACTGTGGTTCAGAGTTACTACAAACAGCTTCTCGGTTTAAGAACTGTACAGTACTTAGATGCTAGATGTTTCACTTCAGATATACTTTTGTATAATGTTCTGGAAAAAAGCAAACCCACCGTTGTTGGTGAGTGATCTGTTTTTCTAAACAACAAAAATGTACAGTATACAGAATTGGAATGTTAAAAGATTTCTCTCTCTTTCTTTTTGATAGACGCTATTAGTTACAACACAGAATTAGAGTGGGATCCAGTAATGTATTATTCATAAGACTTTTTCTGTAGCCAAATACATTAGAGTATATAGTTATACCAACAAATTAATATTTTAGAGCTAATTGAAATTGTTCTTCCTGTAAAGATTAAGCTTCTTCCCTCCCCCCTACACACTTCAGTCATTAAAATAACACTTTTAATGCCTTGTCTAAATGATGTCTCATATTAATGCAAAGCTATATTAAAGCACTCAAATGACCAGTTCTTTTGTAATGCATTCTATACGATCAGACATTGGGTCAAAGCTGGGCAGTGTGTATGAAGTGGCATCAAGTGGGAGCTAATTAAAATATATTCTCTATAGAACTTTACAGAAAAAAGAAACCAGTAATCATCAGAAGGTAGAGTCTGGAAATGGCATTTCTGAAAAGCCTGCAGTGAGCTTTATTCTATTTGTATAAGGATATTTTGGGGGAATAATGGCTCAAATAGATGGCAGAGAATACTTCAATTATCAAGGACCTCGCCTAACTCTTGAACATTTCTTTCATAACCTGATCTTAATTTTGTCCCAGTAATTTATGCTTTACGCTTCCTCCCTGGGGTAGGTACGTTTTCCAAAGTTCAGCCCCTAAAATATATCAATAATCTGACAATGCTGGTAACTGTAGACCAACATATTATGACACGGAAAATATGTAGAATGATGCCTTCCAATAAAGTTCCTGGTTTTTCTGACGTCCATTTCTACGCGTAGGTTGAAAATAGGTACAAAAGCAGCAGTACAGCATTCAGTGAAATATACCTTTATCTACAGAGAAGTCTCTTGATTTCAAATAAATAAATTGGTTTCTATTACTCCGGTGTCAGTGAACTCTGCCTTTTGCTCGTGACCTCTGAACTCAGAGGTTGTGATCTAGCAGTCAATTCACTCATCTCAACTTGTGTAGAAGCTGATCGTGTTTTAAATGTATTTGCTGTTTTTATGTTTTCAATGATTTTCAGTAGCCTTTTGAGTAAACGATCTCAAAAAGGTGATTGTTTAGAAAGTGATTAATATATCAATGATAATGACAATAATATAATACGTTCAGGGAAAGCTGTTATACCCATGCTTATAAAAGTGCTCATTATTCTGTCCAGGACTGAGTTCACTACACATTTCATAGCTTAGTCTCAGATTTTCCTGGCTCAAATCTATCCCTAGTTAAAAGTAAACTCTGTGAATCTGCTGGTGACGAGTTATATGGGGAATGTTTCCTCATGGACCTTTCCCTGCACATTTTGTTGTTTTTTTAAAAATAGCATATCAGGGAGAAAGCTACCCTAGAACTCTTCCTCCTGACATTTAGTTTTCTATCTCCACATTGCTATATCTGCTGGTTTTTATTTTTGACACGGGAGAACATTAAATTGTGTCATCCCCAGCAGCAGCCTAGCGTTCAGGAACTGTGCCATCTCATATGCTGTTGGTATAAACTAGGACACTGAGAGAGGAGAGAAAGATGTTGTTGGCGCCATTCTCCAGCCTTTCCACACCTCCCCCTTTCCCACGTTCACTTTCAGATGCAAGAGCACTAAAAATGATCATTTTGTTGAGATTATAGCACAAGAAATGTGCAACTTGAAAACTCAGGTGACATAGCTTGAATACTTTTTTATTTTTTTTTATTTAAAATATATCTTTTGTATAGAAGGACCAGGTGCGCAGCCTGGGAGTCATTTTGGACTCACAGCTGTCCATGGAGGCACAGGTTAATTCTGTGTCCAGGGCAGCTGTCTACCAGCTCCATCTCGTACGCAGGCTAAGACCCTACCTGCCCGCAGACTGTCTCGCCAGAGTGGTACATGCTCTAGTTATCTCCTGCTTGGACTACTGCAACGTGCTCTACGTGGGGCTACCTTTGAAGGTGACCCTGAAACTGCAATTAATCCAGAATGCGGCAGCTAGACTGGTGACTGGGAGTGGCCAGACGGGCGGGGTATAAATAATAATTGATGATGATGATGATGATGATGATGATGATGTAACAGAAGTCAGAAACAGAAACGGCGTTTCCGTGTGCTGCGCTGGTGCTGGCTCGCCAGCTACAGCTTCGTCACGCTGGCCACGTGACCCGGAAGTGTCCTCGGACGGCGCTGGCTCACGGCCTCTAGAGCGAGATGAGCACGCAACCCTAGAGTCAGACACGACTGGCCCGTACGGGCAGGGGTACCTTTACCTTTACCTAACAGAAGTCAATTAAAACAGTGGTTTAAAAAATGGTGGGTGGGTAGAGAAGTTGGTTCCTTTACATTTTGTGCTGGCTGACTTAGCAAATATTTTGAGAAGGCTAGGGGAGGCATAACTGGCTATTTTGATCTTCTGGGTAAAGTTGATTATCTGGATCCATTTCATTTGGAGTTTACATTCAGCTATGAGATGGAAATGGACTTGATCACCCTGGTGGATGGTATTTATTGAGAACTTGATGAAAGAGTGCATCCCTATTGGTTCAGCTGGAGCTTGCAGTGGCTTCCCATACCATATTCCATGGTATCGTTCTGGAGCATCTTGCCAGAATGGGGCTTAGAGGCACTTTTTCACAGTAGTTTTGGTCCTTTCTTAAAGGAATGATTTCAAAAGGTAGCGCCATGGGCTTCTAGTTTTGACTATTTGAGCCCTAGCTGTGGGGTTCCAGAGGACTCTATTCTGTCCTCCATGCTTTATCATATCCACATGAAACCACTGAGAAAGATTTTCTAGTTATATGTGGGCAACATCTAGCTATAACTCTCATTTTTGTCAGATTCCAGAGAGGCTACTGAAGTTTTGAGCCAATGCTTTGTGTCAGTAATGGACAGGATGGTGGACAACAAGTTCGAACGTATTTTTGACAATACAGAGGTGTTCCTGGCCAGTGGGGCAATTTGTCTTGGAGTAAGGATTCAACCTGTGCAATATTTGAAATCAGTTTGTGAGTGTTGTGGGACATGGCCTTGACCTTGGATGCTCAGGTGGCAGCTAGGGCCAGAGATGGTTTTGCCCAGCTGAGGCTGGTACGTGAACTACGTCCATTGCTGCAGAATGCAGATCTAACTATAAAGAATCATGCCTTAGTTACATAACAACTAGGCTACTGCGATGTGGTCTGTACGTAGTTACCAAGCTGGATGCAAGAAGCATTGAAGAAACAGCTGTTTTGGCTCCCATTTGCTGTCAATTCAAAGTGCTGGTTGTGATCTTTAAAGCCCTATACAGTTTGGGACCAGAAATTAATTCTTACATCAAAATATTATGTTACGTATTGTATTGAGCTGCTATGCAGCAGCAGGGTCAGCGGAACCTTTGACACAACTCATTTTTCTCCTAAGTAGGTGCCTAAACAATACTTATAAGTCTGGTGGTGTTGTATACTTAAGTATAAGTGTATTGTAAATAAATGAGCAAATAAAAAAGTTTGTTTCTTTTTCCTCCCTTCTTTTGTGAACAAGTTTAAGGCGTAAGCCTGGTGTCTGACATAAGCATAATAAAAGTTAATTTGGGGACTAAACTAAATTTGGGGGTGCTTTGCACCCTGGTGGCGCATATGCTAAAGACAGCGCTGATTAAGTCCACACCCAACTTTCCCTCCTCTCTTCACTTAATCCTGTAATCCCGTCCCCAGTTACCTGGCAGAAAGCCCTATTGAATTTGAGTTAAAAGATTTATAGGATTGCACTGTTATTTCTTTTCTTCTAAGACTGCTCAGTTGGCCTGTGGAAGCTTGAAGGTGTGGACACAATTTGAAGCACAACTCCTAGCGTGATCAAAAAACAGGGGGCTACAACTGCAACTTAAAACAATGCACATTTGTAATAGATTTTACGCAGCCGTTGGAACTGGCAGTATTGCAAAAAGAGATGTATTCTGTCGTGCTCTGTTTGATCAAGTGCTAAACTCATGTGATCAATAGAGAGACAGATGTCGAGTGCAGATGGCGATGCCGTGATACCTGGGGCAGAGTCGGCCTGCCAGAATGACAGAATGAGAACAAGGAAGAGCAGCAATGCAACAGAATGTGACAAATGAAATTAGGGTTTATACTAGTCGATAATTTACAACTAATGGAAAGTGACAGAGTTTTTCAACATACAGCACATTTTATTGTATTAGTAATTTGAGTTAACGATGCAACTTTTAAATGCTATGGGCAGGAGCAAGAGTTGCGATTCTAGTTTTACCTCATCTTTTAGTTTGCCTCAACAATGCCCATCGTTTCTGAAATAGATGAGAATAATGCTGGTGCCACGTAGGGGCCAGTTATGTGAGAGGATATTAACACCTCAGATCTGAAATGAGTTAATCGCCTTCTCTGATTGAGTAATGGGCTCATAAATGGAAACTGAAAAAAGATTTTCATTCTGTTTATGTGAATACAAAATCGAGGCCTATTTGAGACACACAGATAAGTATTGAATGTCTGATGTTAATGGAACTTTTGAATTTGTCATCTTTGTGGTTTTATTAATTAAAATTAGCAGACAAAAATAGACTGAAATTTCTTCTATATATTATTGCCTAAAATGTGGATTTAATAAACTTGGAAGCTTCTTGTATATTGTGCAGCTAGTGCTTAGAACCGGGTTAGTTGATAATTTGGGCTCATAGCATTAGTTTTAAAGTTATAATCTTTTTTGTTGTTGTTCTCCCCCACCCCACCACCAGTCTGGTTCCACAGAATTACCTAACCTGGAAGAGGCAAAACTGATATTAAAATTAATGTTAATACATTCCAAGTAAATCATACCCTGATGCTCAAGAGTGCTTCTCTGGTTTACCTTGCTTCCGCTCATGTCAATAAAGCAGAGCTTCCAGCCTATTAAAATCCAACATATGAAATTTATATTTATGACTGAAAATGTAATGCCGTGATAGAATCTTTTATTGTGCAGTTCAATGCTTTCTTTCTTTTTACTGGAGAAAAGACACTGGCACTTTTGCAGTCAAAGAGCAATTAGGCCCTTTTCTCAGGCAGTAGTTTCACGGGTGATGAGAAAGGAGGATCTTGGTGCCTTCAACAAGTTAAAACCCGTATGAAAATTAAACATTCACAACGCCTCCTTTGGTTTCTACAAGGGGCAGGAGTATTCATATTTCTGTGCTACTACTATTGATGATTACGTTCATAGATGAGCACTCAGGGCCAAACTAGACATGAAGTGGGAGATCCATGATCCCATGTTGTCGATTTTTTGAAAGTTAATATTGGCTGTGTGCCTGCACAAATGTGAACTAGGGGTGGTTGGGATTCAGGCTGTGCTGCAGTGTGCTCTCCCTGGACTGACTTAGCAATTAAAATAGATCCTAACAACACTGTGATTTTACTTACGGTTCTAAGCATAGGGATACCAAATGGGGCAAATAAGAACTGGGGAGGTGATTTTGATTGCAGAAAATGTAATGGAATTATTTCAATGCTTGCTCCATGGTCCTAACTGGAATTTCCCACATGCCACATCTTTCATGTTGCATCCAGTTGAGCCCTAAGACTCACTGTTATTGACAGCTATCACTGATATCTCACTTCTGTGAATGTTGTTAACTGTTCACCTCTGTATTGTTTTACCTTAAGGAGCAATTATTTCTTTGTAGATGGGTTAAAGGAAGCCTTCATACATCTCAAAGTGGGCGATGCATAATAAACAGCACACAAGTATTGCGCTACATTATTATTTGAGGCATAAGCAATGCACGCGTTATCAAAGCCTTTTATAAATGGTGTATCTGTGCTCTGATCTACCTCATCTGCCACTTAGTTTATTCTGATTGGAAATGTACTTGCCGGCAAAAGGAAATTAAAGTGCCCGATTTCAAGATAGCAAACAATTTAAGGTATCAAAAGAGCGCCAGGGACTGAGAGCTAAAGAAACCATAGACTGGTTTATTTCGCGTTTGCTACCCATAAGAAGATTTATTATATGAATCAGATAAAAACACACTACTATCTTGCACCTAGGCTGTTTTAATCTCAATGAAATCAACAGGAATTAAGCAGCCTAAAATGTGTAGGATTGTAGCCATTTTACCATAGATGCCAGGTCTTAATGGAAATGTAATTTAATGGTCTTAACGGAAACATAATTTTATAAGTACCACACTATTTCTAACCCCAAATGTCACACTAAAATATCAGGAAGCTTCCAATATGGCTGATTAACCTCCGCTATGGCACTGATTCACCTGTAGTTATGTTGCAGTAGCTCTTGGGAAAATGACATCTTCCATAGCCTTGCCATACGAAGTCTTACACCTGGTGTGTTGTGTAACAGGGCACCAGGGGAACGAGATACACAGGGCAAAGCCAGAGGTCTCCATTAAATGCCAGTACCTCTCCCCACCACTGCCACCCAGTGAGAGTCTTCCCCAGCCTTTGGTTCTCAGATGCTATTGCACTGCAAATCCCATAATCCCTAGTTGGTATGGCCAATGCTTAGAGTTAATGGGTCCAGCGACATCTGGAGACCCACCATGGGCATGCCCCCCCTGTTCTGCGGGAGCCAGGGTTAAGGTGACCCCTTTTCTTAGTAGATCTGTTTTGGGAAACCGAATCCTGACTTTTACATGAGACCCGGCAAAATGAATATCGGGGTCTAACAGGCCTGATTGGGGAGAGGAGGAAGTTACAGCCACACATTCCCCAATGCGCCGGCCACCGAGAAAGGCTAGGGAGAATGCTACTTGGAAGAGGTGTGTTTCATAATATGACCAGCAAACTTCCGGCAATATTTTTCAAATCAACCTAAGTGTGTTGGCAGTGATAGGTTTTCTGCCAAGTTTGGGGGGGGGACGGACGCACCGCAACCCAGCAAGCAGCTGTTGCTGAAGGAATCTGCAAAAGAATGAGATGGCTGCCCTGTGAAGCAGTAAAGTCTTGATGGCCAGCCCTTTGCACTTATGGTGGACCAAGAATTGAAGCACATCTGATTCTGTGGTGCACCTGGAGGTTGAGCCGCAGAAGCGCTCAAAAGAGGCCCAAGCTCTGGAATATGAACTCCCAGTGGAGGGTGCTAATGCCGACAGTACTCCCTGTGCTACTTCACGCTTCCAATCTCCCACAGGTCGTCTGGGAAAGCATCCGGTATCTGGGCTGCCTCTGGTGCCAATTCACGGAAACACTCCATCTGGAAACGAGAGTGAGCGTTGGCTGAGTGATCGGCCCCTGTACCTGTCCCAGGCCACACCCCCGCCGGCAGCCCATTGGTCTGCCAGGCCGGGGCAAGCCAAGAACACCCTGTTACCAGGTGGGTGGCACCTGGCCAGGTAGGCCCCGGACGCGGTCGCAAACTCTGCCCACCAGTTGGAAGGGAGTGAGCGGGAATTGTGGAACTATAAAAAAAACCAAATAAAATAGTCAAGGGACTAGAGCAACTTCCATAGTTGGGGAACATGAAAAAGATTGATAAAATTAGGCATGACCTGAATGAAGTGGAAGGAGGGTTTTAAAAATCCATTTTCCATGATACCAGGTCAAACAGTGAAAGTGACTGGGAGCAGATTCACCACAGACAAGCATTTCACACCTTGTATATTTACCTCACAAAATTTGTTGCAAGAAGAACTGGTGGTGACATGAGCTTTCAGCTTTAAAGGGAAGTTATACGAGAAATCTAGCAACATCTATGACCCAGGATAGAAATATGAAACCTCAATGTCCAGAGGCAGTGTATGCCTTTTCAGTTGCTTTGGGGGTCAAACAGCAGCAGGGGATGTTCACTTACTGTTTTGTAGGGTTTCCTCAAACTGGCTGGCTGGCCATTATTGGAAAAGAGTTGTTTAACTAGGTCTGATCCAGGAGGGCTCTTTTATTTTTATTTTTTCATTTTATGTTCTTTCTATGCTTCCCCAAGAACACATGGCAAGGACAGATTATGTGGTTACTTCCCATGCCAACACTGCTGGCTCTTGCCGGTTGCTTCTATGGCGACACAATAAAAAATACTAGCTTCATAGCAAATCCTGATTAGCTGTGATCAGAGTGTAATTGTAGATTAATTATGCCATCCATGTCCTTTCGTTTTGCTTTTCTTTACCACAGAAGATTGAAGGTACCATTAGAATCCGAAGGCTGAATGAATTTTGTTGCAGAGGCCTCAGTGTTGGTATTCCTAAATCTTGAGCCATTATATTATTATTAAAAGCAAAAGTTTCCTCACAAAAGTGTTAGGAAGGGCCTTATTTCCTTAACATTCTTAGGGGCTTTTAGCAGTTTTCACTTGGTAATATACAATATGCAACCATTTAAACAATGGATATTTTGGGTTTTCATCTGTTTGGACTACTTTGGACTATCTTTGGCACTCTGAGATGAAAATGCAGGCTGATTCAACACAAGCTCAGACTCTTTTGCTGAGGCGAGGCAAGTGTTTTCCCTCATTACCTGCTCCCCTTTAGGGCTCCTTTCCTTTTGGAAGACGCAGCTTTAATTTTAGAGGACTTCCTTCAGAATTGTAGCCCCAAGACATTATGCTGATTCAAAGTTTCCTTGGACATTCTGGACTTCCTACCCCTCATTGCGTGCATTTTGGGCTGCATCGTTTAAAAGGAATTGGTTCAGAAACAAGTGTGGCTAGTTTCCACCAAAACAGCTTTTGTTCTGCTTCAGGGCTTGGGGTAGAGTCTGTTTGGCTGCAGCGACAAAGCAGATCTGGCCAATTGCTTTTATCTTGATGACAAAGGAAAACATCTCAAATGTGAGATTTTGTTTTGAACATTTAGGTCTCGTTTTCCTCACCAGAAAAACACAGCCTCAGGTTTGGGGAGGTTTTTTTGTTTTGTTTTTTAAAACCATCTGCCTATTTCAGAAGTTCCCCATAGTAGTCACCCTCAGATCTAAGCTTTGGATTTAGATGTACAAATTGCAGGAACTTCTGTAGATATAGTTACAAGAATAACTGACAATTTCTCAAAATCATGGATATGTAACAGTAGAAGAGATATGTAAATATGGTCCTAAGCCAGGTTTGGAGCTTGGAATTATGTTCAAGATATTTCACACCCATTTTTTATAACCATTGTTAATTTTCACTCCCATGGTTTAATCTTTGAAGGAATTAAAATGATGGAATCTGGGAATACAAAAGTCTTATTCTTAATGGGTCAACCAATAATTAAGATTCAGGGCTAGGCACTTCACACATTGTTGTGGCAAAACATACGTTTTCCTACAGTGATTTGTGCTGCAGGAAGCTGAACCATCCTCAAGTTCTCTGAATATTCATATTAAAAGTGCCACACACCAAACTGGCCATTACTTTATTGGGATCACTGAAACAATGGCACAGGGTCTCAAGTCCCTGACTGCTGTGTGCCGTGTGTTCTTAACTGAAAATGAGGTAGCTTAAAGAGAAGAGGAATTAAGGCAGAAAATGGCATCTGGATGCATAGGTATTACATATGGGGTGTTAGGAGATGGGTAGTACCTCTGGTGAGGGACACATTGTGCTTCTTCTGGGGTAGTTCATTCACCTTTGGTCCCCACATCAGTGAGGCTGAGAGAGGAGGGGTCTTGTTGTCTGGGCATCCCAGCGCTTCCATACACACTCCCCATACTTGCGCCTAGGAGAAGTCACTTTGGTGCTGCTAGCTCAGCAAAAACAGATTGGGAGACACCAGTTACAACTTACCTGTCTCTGCAACCATAGCAGGCGCTGTGATTCTCCAGTGGTTAAACTTCACCCCCGGAGGCGCACTCCATTGTCTCACGCAACAGACGGATGCCAGGAATACTACTTACGAATAAGTAGTAGGGGGGATATGTGCTTGTGTGGAGTGCATGCAAGAAGGAGCCATGACGATGCATCAGATATGCATGGTATATAAAAATCAGCTGAGCATCTCAGAATGAAGGTATGAGGGAAGACACTACATGGACAAACTAGGAGAGGGGCAATATTTCCTAAAGCCTAACATTCCAGTCAGCCCTTGCGGAACAATAGCCTAACTCCAGTGTTCATATGGACAACTCGTTGCAACATGTGCATGTTTGACCTGAAAACCATAACAGCCAAACCAATTTCTTCCAGTACACAGGATCCAGTGCCATGTGGACATGAAATACCTGAAAATAGGACCACGGCTATTAGAGTTTTCTTTTAAATTATTTGGGCATGTTTTCTAGGAATATTGCCAGACCATATAGCATGCCACTTTAAAATCACTCATCCCTGTGCTCAGTTAGATCAGTGTCCCATAGTGTTGTGCAAAGATAATTTCAATTAGACATATATCAGTTGATACACATGCTATTATGGATCTATTTCTATTGAAAAGCAGCACAACCATTCTTAATTTCTTTAGACCCTGTATTTTTCTTGCCTCGTGAATTACAATCTATATTTTGATTCACCATGAAATCTGTTTGAAACTTTTCTTAATATTTTATCTTGGAGATTCAGCTGTGTTATCTAATGTATTTTTCGTTCATCTTAAAGAGAGAATTGATGTTCTAGTCCTCTAATGAAGCTAGCGTGACTATCTGCAAAAAATAAAACAAAAATGAATGTGAGACCAAATGATGGTAAAAATCCTAGAAGAAATTTGTGCTTTCCCTTTGGCCCTAAAAAATTCTTTTGGTTAAATGTATTGACTAAAGTCATTATCATTATTCTCTACTGGACAGTTCTGATGCTGAATTTTCGGTCACGTTGACTCTGTGTCGAAATTTAACAGAAGCTTGGTGCCAACTAGAAAAGTTAAGCGTTGCTAGAAGCAAGAATAGCACGTTCCTTTTCAGAAAGAAAGCTTAATCATTCTTTCTTTCTTTTTTGTTCACAATGCAACTCTTCATCCTTGAGGGAGTGAGAAAGGTGGGTTCTGAAGTTCTTGTGACTTCAGAAACACTTTTCTATTAGCAGAAGGTACTTCCATCTTCTACCGAAGATTTGCAGCAAATCCCTCCAATATTTTTTCCTGCTCTCCTTTTTGCCTGTTTCTTACAGCTTCTGCTACTGCTGGACAAATTTCCCACAACTTTGGGTTATCAAATATGAATGTAATTGGAGAATGCTTGGAATAAATATTGTTTTATGTGTACAATGACTGCATTGGGTCATATCACCCTGCCGTTTTCAAAATCTTCTTGAGCTAAAAGTGCATGTCCAGAATCTTATTTTTCATTCTGAGCGGTAGAAGGCAGTCACAGGAAAATAGGATGTTCAATTTATACTATATATCCAAGCATTACTGGGTTTATTCATATTTTGAACTAGACAGTTAAGAACTACAGCAACATCACTTAGTTTCAGCTAAGATTGCAAATAAATAACTGGCAAAGCCCAGGAACTAGTGAGAATTTTGTGGCATCGGCTTGAGCAGATCACCATACAGTGGTACCTCGGGTTACATACGCTTCAGGTTACAGACTCCGCTAACCCAGAAATAGTACCTCGGGTTAAGAACTTTGCTTCAGGATGAGAACAGAAATCATGCTCCGGCGTTGCAGCGGCAGCTGGAGGCCCCATTAGCTAAAGTGGTGCTTCAGGTTAAGAACAGTTTCAGGTTAAGAACGGACCTCCGGAACGAATTAAGTACTTAACCTGAGGTGCCACTGTACTTGGCTGGTAAAGAGCATTTGGCCTGATGCAGGAATGCGGAACAACTTTCAGACTAACTGCTGGATTCAAACCTGATGAATCTTCCAGGGGTTGCATTCTAGTAGTGGGTGGGACCAAAATGAGTAGAGCCCTGTTCAATTCCTCCTTTGTTGTGGAGGAATTGTATGAGAAACATATGAATTGTATGTACAATATACGTAAAACCGCTTTGTAAACCACTTGGAGGTGTTTGTTTTTTTACACACAAGTAGTGTATAAAGCCTATTAAATACATACATACATACTTGCACACACACACAATAAATAAATAAACATTAAGTTCAACCCTAGGAAATCCATAAAAGGTACAGAAAATGAAGGAGCAAATAAAAATGTTTTGATTCAAATCAAACCATGTAACTGCCAGGTGAGCAGAGCTTTTTAGATGTGGCCTGATGGCCCATATTAGACCAGTGTGCCAAGAGGTTATCCACCATTGGCTTAATTGGTCATACACAACACTCCACTAGTTTTGCTTCAATGAACATAATGAAACATTAAGTTTAAGGCAAGTTCTCATCTTAATTTTTGACATGGGAAATTCACCACCTGATATATGACTTTTTACCTTCATTTTTGTGTGGTAAACATAACTTAGAGATGCATAGTGACCTCTCAGGTATTCCTGGAAAACTACCAGGGTTCACCAGAAACCCTCTCAGATCTTGTATAATGACATATGTATAACGAATGTGTGCTGTTTTAATAGTTTATATTGTGATGACTTTTCCATCTAAAACATGACTTCAGGATCTGGCCTTGGAGGTGCCAGAATGAGTAGGTTTCCCACTCATTTCAAGCCATGAGTATATATAGACAATACTCACAGGTCAAGTCTCAATTTGAGCCCTATTGGTGGTTTAGGGTAGTTCCATCACCCAAGTCAATATTTATCAAGGAAAGTGTGCACTGAAATTTAGTTTGGGACTGAAAAATTGCATTTGCTTTGTTTCTTTTTTAGGTTTAGAACTCAGTACCCATTAAACCATAATTGAAGAGGCATTTAAAACAGGCTGATGTTGTTTGTGTTCCTGTCGCATCCCACATTTGGGCAAACACCTGAAATGCTGCCTCAGAACTGGAATGAACCTGAGCTCCTCAGCAGTAATGAACTGTTTGTATTTGTGGGTGGATAAAAATCAGTGTTTTTTTAATTTAAAAACCACATATATTTGCGTTGACCTATTTTATACAAACATTATTTGAGAGGATAGGAGCAAACATTAAAGAAAGTGCCGTGCCCGTTTACAAGTCAGATTTCCCCCCCATTTACGTAGAGTACTACGTGTGGTAACTTTTTAAAATTCAAATGAGAAACATGGGCAGCAATGCATGCAAAATGTTCATTCATTGTAGTAAACTACAAAAATATTGCTTTTATGCAATGAGAATGCTATTGTAGAATTTTAAAAGGCACAGAAATAAAAGACTCGGGATTGGAGTTATTTAAACAAACTTGCTAGGATATAGTAGATGATTAAAATACAATCTATAATTACATTACGCTGGTATCAGGTAAGGATAAAAGCCTATAAATACACTGGGGTCAGGGTAAGCATAAAAAATGAAACAGTTATTTGAATAATCTGAGATCAAGTTGCAGTAATTAAAAATGAATGTATTATTCAAATGAAGGAATTAGGTTACAACACTTCTCATGAAAATATTATTGTGACAGGCAGAAATAAGTTTGAAATGGGTTTAATAAAAATTTTTGGAGAAGGAATATAATGACTTATATGTGGTAGGAACGGGAGTAAGCAATTACTCCACATCAGAGTATCTTTGGCAAGCTGATACACACCTTCAAACATACATTGGCTGCTCTCTTTTTCATGGCCTTGTCCACGAGGATCACACCATCATTTTTATCTTCTGCAGAATTCTACATCTTCCAGCTTCCCCAATTAATTCACGAAGTATTAACTTGATGTGATTGCTCACAGAAAGTAAGGAAGTGAACAGTAACTGGAACAGTGTACAGTGGTACCTCGGGTTAAGTACTTAATTCATTCCGGAGGTCCGTTCTTAACCTGAAACTGTTCTTAACCTGAAGACCACTTTAGCTAATGAGGCCTCCCGCTGCTGCTGCGCCACCACTGCACGATTTCTGTTCTCATCCTGAAGCAAAGTTCTTAACCTGAAGCACTATTTCTGGGTTAGTGGAGTCTGTAACCTGAAGCGTATGTAACCTGAAGCGTATGTAACCCAAGGTACCACTGTAGTTCTTCAGGGCCCAACTAAATAGGATGTTAAATCATAGAATTCTCGAGGTGGAAGGGACCACCAGAGCCATCTAGTTCAACCCCCTGGAATTCATGAAACTTTTCCCCATGTGGGGCTTGAACCCCTGATTCCGAGTTTAAGAATCTCATGCTCTACGAACTGAGCTTTAAATGTGTGTTTGCATGTAACATGCACATTTTAAAAAGAATATGAATAGCGTCTGTAGTGCTGGAACACAGGAAACTGCCTAATACCAAGTCAGGCTACTGTAGCTCATTATTGTCTACAGTGACAGGGAATGGCAGTCCTGGGTTGCAGACAGCATCTATTCCAGGTCCAAATAAAGACACAATTCACACCACATTTTTGTTTTGGTTTTGGCATAATTTTGGCCACAACTTTATTGAATTACAGTATGTGAGTGGTTGCTTAGGCATTGGTTAGCGACTATCTGTTCCCACATCGAGGTAGGAACAGAACTGACAACCGCAAACCTGCGGAACTCAGTAAGGGTAAACATATTTGGGGAGAGAATAGAGCTGGGTGCCAGGCTCTCACCTCTCCCCAAATGCTCCCAGGGGCTCTTGCGTGGCCCTAGCCCCTTGCCAGGGGTTTGGACAAAAGCATGGTGAGCCCCTGGATTCCTTCAATGGAATACCCTTGCAGCAGCAGCATTGGAGGGGCAGGCACAGCCAACCACATCCCCTCCACCAACCAAAATTAACCAATGCCTAACCGCAACCTTACAAGTTGTGACGATTTGCTACGCAGTAGTCAAAACCCAAATGGCACCAGCCAATCGGCCAAATGATAAAAAATCCTACCTGGCCCCTTGTCCAAAGCAGATGACCCCATGACAGGCATAGCAAGGTCAGCACGAACAAACCCTAAATATTAGGGAGGGTGGGCAGTGCCAGAATGAGTAGGTTTCCCACTCATTTCAAGCTGTGAGTGCATATATAGACATTAGTCACAGGTGTGCGCAGGGAAAAGAGGAAGCTCAACGCTGCACACAGGGAATAAATAGCACCCCCATCAATCAAACAATTTTGCAACATTAAATTCTCCCCAGCAACAACTGGAGATGCCCTATCAAATTCATGGCCATCCATACCAACCCGCTCAGCAACAGGGGATGTCATGGTTGTCCCCACCGCAACATGTGGTCTCCATGAAGGAGAACCCACTTTCTGTGAAAACAGATGCTCTAGCACTCAACCTAAGCCATCAGGCAGTGGTTATTGATCATTAGCATGGTTGGAAGCCTGCCTCTCCTGTCCTGGGGGGCAGGGGGACATCTCTGCCACTAGACAACGAGGAAGGGGCTGGGAAAGTGACATAGAATCATAGAATTGTAGAGTTGGGAGGGACCCCAAGGGTCATCTAGTCTAACCCCATACAATGCAGGAATCATCATGATCCTTTTATTCACAGGATAGTCAGATCTGAAATTGGTATTTCCCCCCCTTGCCTAGTACAATGGGGTGGGGGCAGTTTCTGAAGCATATTAGTTTGAAACATTAACATTTTTTAAAGTTCACAAAATAGCACAAGCGTGGTATGTGGGGAGTTGCTTATTTCTAGTGAGGGCGCTAACCCGTATAGAAAATTATGGCACAATCTGGAAGTGAAGAAGAACCACATTTTTCTGGCAACCCAATATTAACTGCTTACATATCGGGAAAATATAGTGTCCCTGCAGCAGAGGTTTCCTGGAGAAAAATAGAAATGGGTCTCGCACACCAAATAATCAATCATGTATTCATTGATTTAGAAATGGATAGCTAAGAAGGACCTTTCTCATGAGGCTATCTGACAGAAAGACTAAAAGACTAAAAGATCAGTGTTCATGGGCAGCAAGCATGAGGGCCAAACTACATGCTATGTGTGGGTTGTGTAATATGTCTTCCAGCGTTTATGTAACTGGAACAAAGTATGGGGAGCAGAAATCACAGCTAGTTTGTTCGTAGCTATCGAGGGGATAATAAAGGAGTTTTTAACTCTCACCCACTATTTACCTTCAACTTTCCCTTGTCAGGCAAAGAGCACTTTGGGTGTGTTTGTGCAATTTTCACATCAGAAAAACAGCTCGGGTGGAAAGGGTTATGAAACCCCTTCTTTCCCCCAGTGTTCTGAAAAGATGCATTTCAATTAAAAATAAAACCAGGTCTCCCACATGACAGGTAGTTTGACTCTTAACCGTGCCACACAATGCTAAGCCAAAACCGTGGTTTAGCCTGAAAGGGAAAATATGTGGGCTCTCAGAGTGGAGAATGGAGGCCAAGTCCTGGTTACACCTGATAGTTTGCCTGGAGAGGGCTAAGTCAAGAGTCTGGGCTCAGCTAACTCAGCCAGCTAAGTCATAGCTTAGCGCAGCAACCAAAAAGAGCAAATCAGAGAAGAGCAAAGTGGCCATGATCTCATTTCAGGGAGTCCTCACTTTTGCTCACTCACATTAAGGCTTTTCTTGATGTGTGAACTGGGCCTCTGTGAGCCTAACTTTGTTTTCTCAGAAATTAGTTCCTGTCAAGTTTGAGCGAGAGTGTGGGATTGCAGCCTAACAGGGAAATAACATTGCATGTCTACTCAGAAGTAGGGATGAGGGAGACATTAAAGTCATTTCACGACCTAAGGCATATTTACCAAATCAGCACTTTTTGAAATGATATGGAAACCCAAACACAGCTATCCTCCAAAATTTGCATTCTTCCAATTTTTGCATTGCAGTTCCCCAACTAAATTATGTACACAAAATGCAAATACAGGGGTAAAGTGTGCAAGAAATGCATAAGATTAGTAAAAAAACAAACAAATTAAAAATTCATTATAATAGTGGAAATTGCTTTCAAAATTTGTAGTCAGAACTGCATACAAAACTGCTTTTTGGAGAAATTTGCAGTAAAATATTGATTACCGTATTTTTCGCCCTATAGGACGCACTTTTTCCCCTCCAAAAATGAAGGGGAAATCTGGGTGCGTCCTATGGGGCGAATGCAGGCTTCGCGGACCTCTCCGCTAGCAGCGGGAGCGATCCCGCTACTGGCGGAGAGGTGCCTGCATGCCGAAGCCTGCGCGCGCTGAGCTCAGCGCGTCCAGGCTTCGCGGACCTCTCCGCCAGCAGCGGGAGCGCTCCCGCTGCTGGCGGAGAGGTGCCTGCATGCCGAAGCCTGCGCGCGCTGAGCTCAGCGCGTCCAGGCTTCGCGGACCTCTCCGCCAGCAGCGGGAGCGCTCCCGCTGCTGGCGGAGAGGTGCCTGCATGCCGAAGCCTGCGCGCGCTGAGCTCAGCGCGTCCAGGCTTCGCGGACCTCTCCGCCAGCAGCGGGAGCGCTCCCGCTGCTGGCGGAGAGGTGCCTGCATGCCGAAGCCTGCGCGCGCTGAGCTCAGCGCGTCCAGGCTTCGTGGACCTCTCAGCAAGCAGCGGGAGCCAGCACTGGGCTCCCACGGCTTGCAGAGAGCTGCCTGTTTGGGGGCTGGGGTCGGGGGAAGCTCGGGCTTCCCCAACCCCGCGCCTGGGGGGGAAATAATTTTTTCCCTTTATTTCCCCCCCAAAAAACTAGGTGCGCCTTATGGGACGGTGCGTCCTATAGGGCGAAAAATACGGTAATTTTCAAGGAGGATTTTTTTTTTAAATGCCACTTGTTGCAGAAATGTTAGAGAAGTGAAGTTAAGATTAGAAAAAAATGAGAAACTTGGGCAACAAAAATTGACATATTTCTCCATCTTAATTCAGAAGCGAGACCTGCTGAGTTCAGTGGGCCTTATTTCCAGGTATTTCTAAGCTATTTATCAGCAAAAGGCACAATTCAACAAAAATAAAGAAAGCCCAATAAAGTTCAGGAGAAAAAACGGAGGTATGCTGTTTACTCCTGTTGGGACTATAAAGTGCTTAACTTTGGACTGTGCCCTGTCCAAACACTATTAAAATGCATATCCTTATTCATAGGCATACTGCATTTAAGCATCCAAATAATCATTATGCTAATGGATGTACAATGGCTAGATTTTTTAAAAAATCCGCCTTCTAACCTGTTTGAATGTCTTTGTCATTGTTACTACTGAATGCACAGAATAAATGTGAAAAAATGTTATAAGCATTGTTACTCATGTCTGTGGAAAATGCACATTCCCTTACAACCACCAGCCTCAGCTGATCCCTGATTGAAACTAATCACAGTGTTACCAGTTTAATTAACTTGTGCTGCTGTCTTGTCCCCATAGAAATAAAGAGTTCTCCTGTTAGCTAGACTTCATTCATAAGATTTCTTGTCAGGAAGCACCAGCGTTTTTCACAACTTAAATGCAAACTGCAGACACATGGCAGGTGTGGTTATAGAACAATTTTGTCTAAAACAAATATTTTGTTGGGCAATTTGAAACCAAGTCCCTTTCACTTTAATTTACTTTCCTTCTAAATGTGAGGACAGCACTTTACATCAGCTGAAAGGAACACTAATCAGTTAATATATGGAAACTCAGAAAAAGAGAAGTATTTTGTGTGTGTGTGTTTAATGAAATCAACATGTAAGATTACAAAAGTGAGAGGGGATTTGTCACTAGAGCAAACATCACAAAATATTACACCTGCGATCCAGAATTTGAATTCAAGGTGACTTAATCCCAGTGGCACTAATTCTGCAATCCTTTATCTACTTACCTAGAAATCAGTCCCCCTTTTTTTAAAAAATGCCATTGTTGTTAGCCATTTAGAATTCAAATACTGTGGAACAAATAATCCCCCATTCCTCTTGGACTGAGGGAATGCCAAATCATATGATCAATGGATTAAATATTCAACCAGATAATAAATAAATGCTAAAAATGGAACTTTTATGATTGGAAAGAAATATACACTGGACCTGTGGGTTAAAGTCTTCTGAAATGTCCAGCTGTTGCTGTTTTTGAAGACAAAGTAGTGAGTTACATGGCCAAGTGCTCAGATTAAATGTTTATCCCCTGCTCTCCCCGCAGGCAGTCTTTTCACACTCAACTGTGAGTAAACTGTGGCGCTTCCTTAGGAATTAAGGTGCAGGGGTTTGCACTGTGTTGCAAGAAAAATATATCCCCCATCCAAACTTCAGCCTACTAATCCAGCCCCACTATCAGCTCAACTCTCTGCACGTCTGTTCAGAAGGGAAAGGGAAAGGGACCCCTGACCATTAGGTCCAGTCACAAACGACTCTGGGGTTGCGGCGCTCATCTCGCTTTATTGGCCGAGGGAGCTCGTACAGCTTCCAGGTCATGTGGCCAGCATGACTAAGCTGCTTCTGGCGAACCAGAGCAGTGCACGGAAACACCGTTTACCTTCCCGCCAGAGTGGTACCTATTTATCTACTTGCACTTTTTGGTGTGCTTTCGAACTGCTAGGTTGGCAGGCGCAGGGACCGAGTGACGGAGCTCACCCCATCGCCGGGATTTGAACCGCCGACCTTCTGATCAGCAAGCCCTAGGCTCTGTGGTTTAGACCACAGCGCCACCCGCATCCCTGCTCAGAAGAGGGGCCCCAAATCCAACAGGGCTTAGTAAAGTGTTCGAAGGATCGCTGCCTGAATAAAATAGGCAAAAGCTTTTGTTTAACCTGACCTCTTAGCCATGTAGCCCAGTAGCCGGTCTTGAAAAGTAGTCAGAGCTGGAAATCAGTCCAGAGATCACTAAATGAAATTATACTTTTGACATAAATAAAATAATACATTAGGCCATCTTGAGGAAGGAGGTGGGCACGAGGCCATTAAATCAGGGTCAAAAAATAAATAAATACCCAGCTGCACCACGGATACAGGAAAATAAGATTTTTATCCACCTTGGTTCTTTTTGTAATACTTTAATAACCCCCAGGCTAATATTCCCCCCATTACGACATCTTAGCAGCAACACACCTCTGACACTTTGCTAGCACAGGCTGTTGCCTTAAGCACACTGACTTAAGGGAAAGTCCAGCTGAAAGCAACTGCAACTTACTTCCAAGTAAATGAGTTTAAGGCTGACATGTTATCCTGCTGGAATCTTGAGGCTTGTAGTTGAGATTCATTTTGATTAAATGTGCTAGTAAAGCAAACAAACAAGTAATCAGCCCTGGGATTTTTTTTATTTTTATTTTTTTTTTAGTACAGAAGGATCTGCAAGAGTGCTTAATTAGACTCTGAAATCTCCCACTTTTATCAACTGTATGGGCAACAAAGTAAACGTTCAGTGTAGTGTTAAATTAAATAAATAATAGCTTCTCTCTCCGTTTTCATACAGAAGCACTCATGATATGCATAGGATGCCATCTGCAGGCAATCCGGTTATTTTTCTCTCTCCAAATGTTGGTTGTTGTGTTATAAACGGAGAGCATTTCCCCCGATGTTGATTGCTTGAAAGTCCTTGCTAAACTCTGAATATATGCAAATTGATTATAAGGAAAAGAGCATAAATCAAATTATTCTTATTAGCCTATCAAAGCAATGCATTATTTTCATTTAACAACTTAATCCTCACACCATTTCGGGAGATGGGGGGTGTTAAAACAAACAAACAAAGCAACTGGTCAGGGAGTAATTTGGGAGATTATATCTCCACCAGTCTACAGACCCCAAACTGTATTTCCAGACATCCTGCAATTTTTGGAAGTTGAAGAAGTTGATGACTTCGTTCTGACAGCTTAACTGCTATTTTTTTTGCGGCTATCAAATGCTTTATCTTTGAAAAGTTAATGTAAGGAGAAATAAGCCCTCCCCTCCACCATCTGGCTGGTTTTGCTGCACATGGGACAAACTGTGTTTTTGGCAGGGATTTGCTCCATGTTGGAGAGCTATAGCACCAGCAAACGCAAATCATTGATTAATTTATGCTATCAATAAGGCTAGAAAAGGGGGAGGGGGAGGAAACCACCTCACTGTCATGCTAAAAAAACATTGCTTCTTTTCAGCACCTCTGTTTCCATATGGATGCCAATTTCCTCCTCACTTTCCCTCCCCCTGTAAAGAAAACTTGAACTTCAGGAAGCATAAATTAAAGGATTTGATGGACACAGGCAGCGTGCTGCACACAGGGTAATAATACCTTGTACAGCTTCAAAGACACACATGTGTACACTTAACAGTTCGTAAAATTCCATTGTGGCTCATCAGAATGAATGGCTGCATTCACACTGTCCCCCCGCGGAACAAGAGCTGACCCTTTGAGGTATCTGTTCAAGGCAGAACTGCCTTTACTGATGCTCACTGCCTGCCTGAAATGTCGTACAGAAAGCCTGGAATATAAACTCCTGAAATAATATCCTTGGGACATGAAAAAGGATGAATTATTTGAAGCAGACGGTGCAGGGAATTCTGGATTCTGTATACTTAAGTTCACCAAAATTGTAGCCATGCCGTTTTGCTTTTTCTGTTACACTGTACAGTGGTGCCTCGCAAGATGAAATTAATTCGTTCTGTGAGTTTTTTCGTTCTGCGAGTTTTTTCATCTTGCGAAGCACCACTGTGTATTTACGGTTTCCCATAGGAGGTGTTTGTAACCTAAAGCGTTTGTAACCTGAGGTACCACTGTATAGGTGAGAGAGAGAAAGAGAGAGAAACACAATTCTCCTCTGCAATCATTCTGGTTGTCCCTTTTCCTATAGCCCCCTTGTAAGTGATCACTGTTTACAAAAAGATACAGTGGTGCCTCGCAAGACGAAATTAATTCGTTCTGCGAGTTTTTTCGTTATGTGAATTTTTTCGTCTTGCGAAGCACAACTGTGTATTGACGGTTTCGCATAGGAATGCATTGGCGATTTTTTAAAAAAGGCGCAAGACGTTTCGTCTTGCGAAGCAAGCCCATAGGGAAATCCGTCTTGCGAAGCAACTCAGAAAATGAAAAACTCTTTCGTCTTGCGAGTTTTTCGTCTTCCGAGGCATTCGTCTTGCGAGGTATCACTGTATTACATTAGGTCGCCAGAAATACACTTAAGTTGTAATATAAAATAGTTGTGAAACAAAAGAGTGAGTTTTGGAACAGAGGGAAAAAACAACAACACCCACACACCCCACAAGAAGGATGGGGAGGGAAGGAGATGGCGGTTCACAGGGTCAAGGCCAACACAAGCATTTGAAGAGAAGTGTTTGCCTATGGGAGCACCCTTCCTTGAATGCCTGAAACCCTTCATTAACCTCTTCTGCCAATTATTCCCCCCTCCTCCTGCCCAAACCCCCTTCCCTTCCCTGTTGCTTCCGGCCCCGTAAGATTTCACATCCATGCCGTTGAGGCAGACATGTCCAAAGCCCAAACCTTGACGGGAGAGGAACCAGCAGAGAGAAAGTTCAATTATTCAAATCCCCTTTCAGCCATGAAGTCAACTGGGTGACCACGGGCCAGTCGCTGTCTCTCAGCCGAACCTACCGCACAGGGCTGTTGTGATGATAAAATGGAAGCATGTGCATCACCTCGAGCTCCTTGAAGGGGTGTAAATGAAATAAATAATAAATAAATAAATAAATAATAAATAAATATTCTGCCATCCAAATTTTTTGATGATTTGAAATTAATAATAAATATTTGTAGGGAATGAGCCCCCCCCAACTCGGTTGTGCACCGTGGTTCCTGACGCTTGCTATACCTTTCAGGCACTACAAAGGAAGGCATGTTTGACATTAGGATGTCTCCTGGCCCAACTGTGCAACACCTGTCAAAACTGCTGTGACTTGTAGATGATTAAAAACAGCTAAGAGATTATTAGATTACCCCAATGTATTTGCGTCAGTGATTTTTTTAAAAAACCAGATTCAGTGGCATTGAAACTGACACATTTTCTGTTTCAGTTTTAAAAGTGGGCCAAACTTCACAGAGGGCAGTATAGTTTGATTCAGTTTGCCATAAACTTATAGCAGTCGTTTCCCATGCAAAATAGTTTAGTGGCATCCAACTGCATGGCTCAGAGGCAAATATATGGAGAATGCTAAAGCAAACAAACAGTCTGAAAAGTGGGGAACTTTCTTTTCAAACTTGTCCTTGAAGGCACCTTCTATGAGAACATTCCTGCAGAGTGACTAAAAGAGAAATGTTGATATGATGAGAGGACTACAATGTTGTTGTTTTTCTCCCTTAAGAAGCATGTTTTGTGCTCAGGAAATAAATACCACCCAGCAAGGGAAGTTAAAGGTATATACTATAGCACCTATTAGTTATAATCAGATCGGATCGTTGCACGGATTATTCGTAACATGCCAGTATCTTACATAGTTGCTAGAGATTTTCCCCCGTCTGCTCCTGCATCGTGATGAAGAATGGTATTTTAATAGGCAGATGGTAGAGACAATTACAGTTTGGGGCTCAGCTGGGAGTTACGTCAGTTTATTGCAAATTATTAGTTGATAAATGCTTCTGTTTACAAGCAAAGTCTTAAGCAGCTTTATAATCAGTTTATCAGCTGCAGCCTGATTTTTGACAGCTTGCCTGAAGGGGGTATGCAAACACATTTTCCTTGGTCATTTACAAATCCTGCTGACCATGCAGGGATTCAGCTAGGCAGCCCCTGTGCACCTGTAGATTGCTTAGTGTATGCTGTTCATTGTAATAAAGGTTGTTTCAGGAGATGGTGGAAGAAGAATGATGCCAAATCTGCTTGGTGCTGCACAAAATCTGACGAGAGAGGCATCCCTTTCTTCACATCAGAGGCTTATAACTTACAGTTTTAAGTAGAAAACGCCTGATTGGTGCAAAAAACATTTGTTTCAATCTATTTAATTCTTGCACAGGAAAGATCTATGGCGTGCATGGAAACCTCCCATGTTCCTAAGTGCTTCCATGTTTATTTTTATAAATGTAGATTCCTTTGCTGTCTTTGCTTAAATGCATGGGCCAACCCAAGGGCACAGTTAGTGACGTTTTCCTTCCAGGCATTGTAAAAAATGTATTTCCAATATGGAAGAGGGTACAGGTGTACAGGTCTCTTGAGAGTCCCATGGACTGGAAGAAGATCAAACCTATTCATTTTTAAGGAAATCAGCCCTGAGTGCTCACTGGAAGGACAGATCCTGAAGCTGAGACTCCAGTACTTTGGCCACCTCATGAGAAGAGAAGACTCCCTGGAAAAGACTCTGATGTTGGGAAAGATGAAGGGTACAAGGATAAGGGGATAACAGAGGATGAGATGGTTGGGCAGTGTTCTCGAAGCTACCTGCATGAGTTTGACCAAACTGCGGGAGGCAGTGGAAGACAGGAGTGCCTGGCGTGCTCTGGTCCATGGGGTCACGAAGAGTCGGACACGACTAAACAACTAAACAACAACAACACAGGTGTAATGACAAATGTGGACACTTTGGGCACACCTATATAAAAACAATCCAAGTATTTGGTTATCAAAGTGCCTGGAACCTGAGTTCTAAACCCCAGCAGTTGCTATTTAATCCACACTTGCAAGAAATCATTCCAATCCAGCCCAAGGATGTAATGAAAAACACTTCCTTCAGCATAGTTGTTGTATCAGGGGTGGGGAAGCTGTAGCTGCCAGACTACAGTCCCCATGTTCTCTGACCACTGGCCTCGCTGGCTGGGACTGATGGGAGTTGGATTCTAACAACATCTGGAGGGCCAACCCTGAGTCAGATAAATGAAGAAGCTACATCTTCTGACTGTTTGCAGAACAAGGTCACTTTTAAATCCCAACCAGGAGGCCTAAATTTGGAAGACGTAGGAGAATTTCGCCCCTTGAATTCAGCTGCTTAAAAGGAAAGGTTGATATTTGTGCCAAATATTTAATAGTTTTGTAGTGTGGACACTGGTCCTCTAGGAGAGATTTCACACCAGACTTTATTTTATTTTATTTTTACAACCTCCTAATAGAAAGATGTGTATTGACTCCGATTAGCTCAGGATTTGAACTAAGGTCCCAGAAGGAAACCTATAAGCCTCTTAAGATGCACAGAACTTCTAAGAATACGAGTTTAACTATCTCCCCCTGTGGTAAATAAGCTGTGACAGCTCAATCAAGGGAGAAAGGCAAATAAAATTTATCACATTATTTTTTTCCCTGTGAATTCTTTATTCCCTTCTTCTGAGCACTGATGTAGTTTATGTCTCTATCTAGTGGAACTTTACATTAATTACTACACTCCAGCACTCACATGAAAGACACAGACTCAAATCCTTATAATCATAAAAGATAGCCTGCCAACTAGGTTAGAAGACACGTGGCAAGATACTTTGGTTCCTCTTTAGCGACGGGCAACTTCCACTCATTTTGTCAAGCTACTTTTCAGTATTATGCACGAAGGGTTTCTGGGCAGTGGTAAGACGTACCTTTTTCAACAGGCAACCCTTTGCATCTAAATAAAGAACTTGTAAAATGACAAATACAAGACTTTTGTGTTTTCTTAGCCACGTGCGACTGTTTGAAAAAAACGGATTACTGAATTAATTCTATTCTCTCTCTCCTTGTAAAAAAAATCAAGGTCATGATCCAGAGAAGCATGTGTGAGAGTTCTGAACATGCCATGGCTGTTTTGTTTACCTTTGCTGAATTGTAGCACTACATGTCATATTGCTGTTCAAACTTGCACCAACCATGTCTATGTGAGTAACACTTGAGATGCTGTTTGGAGGACTTTCTGTTCAGAAAACAAGCTAAGTCCCTGATGGCCTGCACCCAGTCCCTTGCATGCAAGCAAGCATCTTACTGGTTTTGAGGCCCAGTGTGCCTGCTTGACTGCCTTGCTACAGACATGAAAACTGGTAGCACAGAAGAGCCCACATCCACACAAAAAATAAGAAAAGGCAGCTTGTTCTCTTAATGTGTGAATGCATGGTTGAGTATTTATAGTGTGAAGAGTAAAAATGGAGTTTTTCTACCTCAAAGGTGATCAGTACAGTAAGAGTGAATCCATTCTACAATACTATGTTGTGTGGTCCTTTTCATCTTGCTTCACACATGCGTAATAATAATATTTCCATTACAGTATACTAATAAATATATTGGATTTGTCATTGGGCATGTGAGAGACAAATGGCGCTGTGCTGGACAGAGCATAATCATACCAGTTTCTACATTGCCTGCCACTAAAAGGTGGTAGACTTTGTATATGCAGGAGCTAAGATTAGAGGTTGAGTATCATTTGACAACATCCTTTGATCGTAAACAAGGAAAAATTACTGGGAAATTATGGGATATCATCTCATTAATCCTAATGTAATACAGGAAACCCTCTCCATTAATTTCATAGAAGTGTGAATTTACATGAACTGTTGCTGATATCCTCTATGTGAATGGGCCATTCAGATAAATATATGGAGGAGGGGGGAACAGATGTCCCATGGAATATTTAGGAGGTACATATACAAGTGAAAAATGTTGAGAATTGTTTAGCAACAGGAAAGACTGTTCACAAAATGCCTTTGATTTATTGCTGTGTATGGTGCAGATCCCTATCGGTTTTTTCCTTACATTATTTTATTCAAAAACTTGTATAAACCATGAGTTGGCATGTTGGAGAATACTGAAAAGGCATTAATCAACCCAAATAAACAAGTGCACAGATCTATCTAACAACTGTGAAGTAGTTAATAAATTTTTAAGCAATTTTATTATAGAAAGAAGGTCTAAAAGAGTAGTGCTTAATTATCTGGACTCCTCTGCGCTGGGCTCCCTTTTGATTGTATTAATGAAGCAGCTGGCCCATTGTTTCTCTTTAATTCCTCTATTGTTTTAAGAATATGTCAAAGCTCTTTATTCTTTTATCAGGTACTGTGCAGAAGGAACCACACAATACCTCATATTCCTACTGTATTTGCAAATGCACAAAGAAACCTCCAAAGCATTTTTCAAAAAAGGGGCACACATAATTTATAAGTTCTATTCCTTGCACTACTCTACTGTCAAGAATTTCAACAGTATTGGATTTGAATTTATTATATTTCCCCCCCCTCCTTATTAAACAGTGTGGCTACATATAGATATACGCTCTCTGTTAATGTCAAAACCCGGTGATCCGGACTCGCACCTAGTAGGTATTAACTGGGATGTTCTTTGGCACAGGGACATTGTTCTAGCTAGTCGAGAGAAGGCACTCACCTTCCCATGGGAAATATCTGATTGTAGGTTTGTGAATTCCCTTTAAATACTTAAAAAGGCGCGGATGCAAATAAACATATTATTCTCAGGGCTGCTTTAAAAAAAAATATTTTTCACAAAATAGAAGCTATTAATTCAGATTGCAGTGAGTCTGGCTGTGCCTGGGTGTCATTTTAAGTCTGTAGACTAATGCAAGTTGTCGATTCAATGAGCTCCGATACTCTTCTGACCCTCCTTCACAAAAACATATGTACACAGGAAATGGACACTTCTGCTTCTACCGCAGTGACAGTCGAAGGCATTACACACACAAATTAGAAGCAGAAGGGAGGAGGGAGGAATCTGCATAACGTGGTTGCGCAGTAGGCTGTTTGCTGAGAATAAATATCAACCAAACTGAATTTCAAGAGCAACTTTTTCTTGGTAAACATCTATATATCGTATGCTCACATAGCAAGAGTCCCATTTCAAGTAGCATATCAAAGCACGGTTTGAGGGTGGAGCGTGAATTCATACAACCATCAAGAAAGAAGAGATCCAGAGCTGACTGTCTCCAAGATACCCGAATTCCAGGAAAGCGGGTCTGTCTTGTATTTTGCCACTGCCTTTGTCTTAGGAGGGAAGTTAAACTATTTTTAGCAATTCCCCCTGGAATGCCGGTGCTGATAAAAGCAATAGACGGACTAATCGGAAGCCATATGGCACTACTGATTTTGAAGGGAAACTTCCCAACTGGAGACAGCAGGGAATGCTCTTTTAAAAGCAATGACTGTATGCAGTCCTTGCATTTTGGATTGCTCTTAAAGCGAGCAAATAGTATCAAAATTGCAAATGCAGGTGAATTGTTTCAATAAATTATCTGTAGGAATTAATTGCAAATGAGGGAGGAGGCATTGTCAGAATAGGTTCTTGTTTTTATTTGTAACCATGTTTGCTACATCGCCCTTGTCAGTTACAGTGATTGCGACCAGAATACTTCTGATCCGTACTTTTCCCCACACACAGTTTTGCACGTGTTGCTGTTCAAGCAGCCTTCCTTGTGGAGTCCAGTGTTGGGGACAGCCCTGCGTGATGGTTGTACAGGCAAGATGGACCCAACTTAGATGTCATGGGGAAAACCTTTTCTTGTGCAAAATGCATCTCCCATCCCTATAGGAGAAGCCTCTGAACTGGGCACAAGATGTGAAAATGAAGACCAATGAGTACATCTTATCTGCCAGTTCAGACACTGGACTGAACCCTGAAATGACAATCCTTTTGCGTTTTGTCATGTGAACTGTGCTGCATCACAAAGGTTGAAACTGCTGCAGAACTGTGTAGTGTTGCTTCACACAAACCGCTAGCCACATGGAGCTATGCCCATACTTGCAGTTCGAGAAGCAACCAGGCCACAGTGTAAACCAAGCTGTCCTTTTCTAATGTGTTTTGGATCAGAATGTGCATATTTCTCTATCTCTTGAGTAAGGGTTTCATTGCCTCCATTTCCCACATCTATATATTATGCTGAGCCAGGTTCCTTTTTGAAGAGCCCAGGTATAGTTCTGTGGTTTACAGCTCTTTCCTGCTTGAATTTTCTTGTTATCAAAAAAAGAAATCTGCATCAATCATAGTGCATCTCATAGATTGTTTTGTTTTTTTTGCAGTGCATTGTATAGTTATTAACCAGAGCTTTTGCCATTGTGAGGAGCCATGGATTTCAGCTAGCAGGGCTGAAGTTATGTGCTTTTACATGAGATACATTTTTCTTATACAGTACCTTATAGGTAAGGCCATACAATATAATCAAACCTTTGTCAGTGTTATAGCCTAGTAACTGTTAGACTATTGAATGGTTCCAGTTGACAAGTAGGGAGTGCTTCTTTCGTTTATCATGTTTGCAAATGATGGGATCTTTTCCAATGGACTTGTTTTAATCTTAATTAGAGTTTATCGGCAAAAGTCTGAATGACATTCTGCAGGCACTGATTCCATAAATAATAGAAAAAAGAATGTGGAAACATTGGCAAGATTCAGAGATATTTAAGGCAACTGATTGTAACAGAAGCATGAATTTCCATTAAAAAAAATAAAATCAAATTTGAACTGTGATTCTGTTCTTTACTTTCAGAATTTACAGTACAAATTTGCTGCAGCTTTGACAGCAATTGTGAGGGTCGTTTAAAAGCTTCCTGTTAGGAACCAGATCTGTTTCCACAAGAGCCCAGCTCATAAACATTACAAAAACAGGCAGGCTGGGCCACCTTTTGTACAGATTTTTTAAAAAAGTTGTTTATTCTGAAAAGGTGGTAGTCGCACTGGTGGAACACCAAAGGGGTTAAAAAACAAAACAAAAACAAAATGGGAGGAAGAGAAAAGAATGGTATCCAAATATAGCACTTCCATGTGATGCAAACTGAATTAATTACTGCCTCAAGTTTAGACTGCCAGTGCCTACTCTGAGATCATGCCCTTTGAAGCAATAAAAGCAGCAGCTGTTTCTTCCCCCCACTCCATTCCACCTGTTCCTTCCTCACCCTCATTTTGACTAAAGCAGAAATACAGGAGGGGCACAAGTGTGTGTATGGGGGGGGGGTGTGACAGGAAGAGAACCTATAGAATAAGAATCAGAGTAGCTGCGGCTTCCCATCTCGTTGTTTCAGATTGTTTAAATGCACAGGAGATACGATCTCAGGTGCCAACTCCATGCCTGGTTTTCGAAATAATGACAAAATGCTGGGCAGATGGAAAGCACCAAATAAAAGAAGGATCCTAACTCAAGGAGGGTAGAATTATGTTGTGGGCTGCTCTGAGATCTGCGGGCGGGCATAGGGTGGTGTACAATTTTAATGTAAATAAATAAATAAACTCAAGTAATAAGTAGGTCCTCGATGATTCTATGAAGCACCCAGCACAGTATGTCGAATTGTAGCTCCATACAGACCATCATTGAGCAGCCAGGCAAGAAAACATACTACAAAAGAGGTATACAGGAGCCTCCTATTGTCTATTGTGTGTGTGTGTGTGGTCTTCTGATTAAAACAAAAAAATAAAAATAAACTGAAAATTCACACTGTGACGGAGCGTTCAGCCTGTGTTAGCACTGGTGTATAGCCTTTCTCTTGAGACCCGGAGTTGTACCACTTGATGAAATTCTTCACCAACAGTATAAACTGCTTAGCATCAATATGGAAACATAATTTATTTTAGGGGAATAATTTGAAAACTTAACACCCGCGCTGTAAATGTTCAGGGCTTCAAAAAACAGGTTTTTGTCCTTATTCAGGGTTGTGTGTATTCTGTACATGAAAGAAACATAATAATTCAACAATCACAGTAAATGATTCGAAGTAACTAAATTGTCAGCATCTTCTTATTCTGCATTATTTTTTCTGCTTTCAAGACTTCCCTAAGAACTTGGCTCCCCACCCCCCACCCCCAGCAATAAATTGCCACTGTGAAAGTAGCTTTCGGTACTTGGAGTGCTCCAAATCTTTGGATTATAATGGCCATAATACATTTGGTTCCAGTAGTTGTGGCCAAATCCTGCTGCAATTCCTAGCAAAGAGTGAATGTGGAAAAACTTTTCCCTGCTTTGAAACTTCTGCATCACTTTGTGGTCTAGGAGCCCTGCCTTGGTTTCCCCCTCTGAAACATATTGTGAGTGATGCTGTTTTGTTTTCTCATCTTTGAAAGCTAATAGGACTGGATTAATTAATTGTCCAAGATTCCTCCAAAACAATGTCCTAATTCTTCTATTTAGCTGTTGCATATCATACACTGTTGTTATCTCTTCCACCAGATTTTTGCAACAAGTTGTTTTAAAACTGTAATCTCTTTGAGGAAGGGGGGGGGGAATGAAGTGTAGTTGAAAAGGCAGTTATGCTGAAAGATAAACACAGCAATATTACTTATCAAAATGGGTACCCGGTTGTGTTTGTGTGTGTGTGCCTTTTTTCTTGCCTAATTAATACAGCATATAGCTTTTGCTATATATACAAAACCTATAACAGAAAAAGCTTTATAACATGTAAAGTATGTGACATTATTTTAGCCATAACTGTACTGGATATGTATCTAGGCCTGAGAGTAGAGATAACACAAATATAAGTGCTCTGCCTGTCTAAACATGTTAAATAAATGAGCATTCACTATCACATTCAATACATTAGTGCATTACTTGCATAGTTAATTTTCTTTTTAATGCTTTCCCACGTGACACTTGCAGCACAGAGCTGTAGTATATCTCACTCTTTGAAGAAAGTTTTCCTTTTAAGCCAAGCTCCACTGTTTGAATAGGGCTTTATGAAACACATCTTTGGCATATCTGAACAGGAAGTTCAGTGGGCACTGGGACAGCCAGTGCAATGATGCATGTATATTATTGCATAAAGGATTCCCCCCTGGAGACAGATGGCAGCAAATCCCAGCAAGCATTAAAAATGACTTTATGAGGGTATCTGAACCATGTTTTGCAGTGGGGTATTATTTGTTTGCTTATGGATAGTCCCTTGGAATGCACATATATTTTACTTAATACATGCGTATACAGATGGTAATATGATTTGTGGAATGGAGAGGAAGTTGAACAAAAAATCTGGATAGCAACCAATGAAAACAAATATATATCTATACTGACATTCTAGGAATGTCCACTTTCTTCAAGACGTAGCGCTGCGTTTGAGACAATGGATTGCGGAAGAGTTAAAGAGGTGTTGCCTACCATTCATTTGCGGTATCGCTTGTGCCGCTTCTGGCGATGTTTTCAGCATGGCTGCCTCAAAGCATGGCACAACACTCCCGTAAAAACAGAAAGAGAGACTTAAAGGCAAAGGGTTTCCATCTTTCCCCAGCAAAATGCAGCTCCCCTAAGCAGAACACGGTGCTGCTGCACAATATTACGTTTGCCCGTTAAGCATTTCTGTCTTTGTGTGTGTTTTCTGCACAGGAGGCCAGCTTTGGTGCACGACGACAAAAGCCATTGCCGAGGGTGAAGAGCTCATTGCCTTCGTTGTGGATTTTGACTCAAGGCTACAAGCTGCCAGTCAGATGACTCTTACCGAGGGGATGTATCCTGCTCGATTGTTGGACTCGATACAATTGCTCCCTCAACAAGCCGCTATGGCATCCATTTTGCCTACAGCTATCGTCAATAGTGAGTGGTCTAGTACAATTTATATCTAAACCATTATTTAAACATTGCTGTATGCTTACCACATCACATTAACAACACCTATCTGTTGGGCTTAGCATTTCTCTGAATTCACCAGCATAGGCTTTCAAGCCAGGAAAAAACACAGATTACCAGGTTCCTAGACCATGGGTGGGCCAATGTGGTGCCATGTTTCTGGATGCCAACTCCCATCAGCCTCAGCCAGCATAGTTAAGAATGATGGGAGTTCGAGTCCAGTAACATCTAGAGGGCACACCATTGGCTACCGCTGTCCTAAGCTGTATTTCTGAAGATGAGATTGCAGAATCATCTGCCCCAGAAAAAAATGTGACATCCCATTTTTTCTTGTGAGAGAACAGCAGCCAAAATGACTGCTGCGATCTCTTGCAATTTCAGGCTGCACTTTTGGGGGGCTTGGCACCAAAAAAAACCTCGCATTTTGGGGCGCCACACAAGAGCACTGCCCCCCAAAAGCGCTTTTTGGGGGCTGTGATCTTGCATGGGTCACATGACTCCCCTGGGAGTGTGGACCCAGAAGATGGCATCCTGGATTTGGGCCGCATTGTGCTGGCAGGTGTGCTTTACGATAGAATGCTCTTCCAAATAAATCACTCCCTCTGCTTAGAAAACCAGATATCGGTGAAAGGATCTTGGCTTAGCCTTTTCCTTGGCATGCTAGGTTTGTGTGTGTGGTAAGTTCCTGCTTTTAATCTTTGACCCCCTCCCGTCAATGGAGGATTAAGTTCTTCAACTAAATTCTACCGTTCTCACAGCCAATGACCTGTTTGTTTGTTTGTTTCCTTGGGAAAAATTTTACACAATATTTTCTGATTGAGGTTCCACTTGAATGGTTCCCTAATCTGGCTACCAGGGGAGAGGGAAAGAAAATACATGAATGTATAATACACACAGGCTGCGTACCTGTTTTCTTGACTCCAACTGCAGAGAACATGAAAGATAATTGTTAGATAAGTGAGCTGTGTATATTTCGTATTGATGCCCAGACCCAGAATTTACAACAAAACAAAAGAGGGGGTGAGGAATTACTTCTCGCACCTGGTTTCCTTTGAGCTGTTCTGTGTTGTTTATTCATCATGCACTATGCTGCCACCCTGCTGTTAAATGGGTACTTTTAAAATAAGAAGATCAGGCAGCTTAAACTTGTTGGACTAAGGCTTGTCGGCAGGAGTAAACTATGGCTTACTCACACCTGGTTTGTTTTACCCCCTCCCTTGTAGAGGACATATTCCCCTGCAAATCTTGTGGCATTTGGTATCGGAGCGAGAGAAATCTGCAGGCTCACCTCATGTACTACTGCAGCGGGAGGCAACGGGAAGGAGCTCAGCTTTCGGAGGAGAATGACGACAGCGTTCAGCAGATATCCAGCATCTGCCCTTTTCCACAGTGCACCAAAAGCTTCTCTAACGCAAGGGCCCTGGAAATTCATCTGAATTCTCACAGTGGTAAGTGAAATATTTGCTCCACTGGAGTCAGCTTTCCTTAAGACATTTCAAACTTAATTCTTTTTTTCCCTCCTTTTTAGCAACGTGCCCATGAGAAGTTGTAAAAAAAGGTGAAGCCACAAGCACTCAACTCAGTGATTACTGGCTTATGCTGCAGTAATCACCTGTTCTGTTTAAGATATTAAAGTATCACAACTGTCCTACCTTTTTCTGAACTAAATGGGAAGATCAGACGAGGCAAAAGCCATTCATGATATGACGGGTGCTTGTTAGGTGATATGAATGTCAGAACTTAAGCCTTAACTAAATGGTAGTCCTGGGACTGGTGCTGTCATTGAGATAAGCTGTTTGCATAGCATCATGCTCTTATCCCCATAAGGCTGATAAAGGTGGGGTCGGACCTTGCCTTGAAGACTGCCAGGCTTAGAGTCTGGGATGAAGGGGAAAGGGTCTCAAAAGTCCATGCTGAATGTCCTTTGTCCTGGTGTGACTCATGGTCACAGAATGTCTCCACATGGCCAGCCACCACATAGTGTTCTGCACTGACCAGCATATGGGTGATTTCTGTGGTCCACGTGTCATGGCCAAAAAAAAATTCTACTTAGGTTTAGGCTTTCATTTGCTGCTTCTCTCTGCTGTTGGGGTGGTGGACATATCAGGATTGTGAGCCCCTGGGTGACAGGATGTATGTGATGGAATTTAAGGGATTCATCATAAGAGTTTTCTGTTGGCATGGCTCTTGAAACCCTAATTGGTTTATATGATGCAGACATGGCTTGGGTGGTTGCCATGATTGCTCTCAAGCCTTCTCATCTTACTGGGGGCAATAACGCAGCCTGAATGCAGGTAGTGGAAAACTCTGTGTGAATCTGGCCAAATATAGGTAAAAGTCCAGCTTCAAAAATGTCCTGTGGTTCTGATGGTAGCAAAGGAAAGACATCCACTGAATTTCATCTAGCAATGCTTTTCTGGGTGCTCTTTTGCCTTATTCAGTCTGGCTAGCAGAAAGGGCCCGTGGGTAACCTGCTATGACTAACTTAGTAAGCACTCACTAAGACACTCACATCTCATTCATATCTATCTATCATCTATATCATCTATCTATCTATCTATATCTATCATCTATCTATCATCTATCATCTATATATCTATCTACACACACACACACACACACACACACACACACACGCTTTTGTAACTGCCCTGGGAATGTGAAGTGTGCATTATAAAATTCAGAAGTAAGTTTATAAGGATTAGTAATTGCTTTCTGTTAAATATATTCCGGCGGTCAAAAGACTCAAATTAACTTGTTGGTTTTGTTTTTTTGTTCTTACCCCTTTTGCAGGAGTAAAAATGGAAGAATTTCTTCCCTCCGGTTCTAGCCTGAAATGTACAGTTTGCAACTACACCGCAGACTCCGTGATTAACTTCCATCAGCACCTGTTCTCACATCTCACTCAAGCTGCCTTTCGATGCACACACTGCCATTTTGGCTTCCAAACTCAGAGGGAGCTGCAGCAGCACCAAGATCTACATGTCTCTGGCAACAAACTTCAGAGAGAAAGTGATACTGAACACTCTCCAAGTGGCAACGAAGAGACTTTGCAGGCAACTGCAGATCTGCTGAACAGGAATGACGGCTCCCAAAGCCAAAAGACAATGCAGACAAAGGATGCAAGTTCTGACACCGAGCTCGACAAATGTGAAAAAAAGACTCCCCTTTTCCTTCCAAATCAGAGGCCAGAAACACAGCCTGTCACAAATAAGCAAAGCTTTTCCTACACAAAAATAAAATCTGAGCCATCTAGCCCAAGGCTTGCCTCCTCCCCAGTCCAGCCTAACCTGGGTCCTTCTTTTCCAATGGGACCTTTTCTTTCTCAGTTTGCTTTTCCCCAGGACATCACCGTTGTTCCTCAGGCCTCTGAGATTTTAGCCAAAATGTCCGAGTTGGTCCACCGAAGACTGAGGCATGGAAGTAACAATTATCCCCCCGTCATTTACAGTCCGCTCATGCCAAAAGGAGCTACCTGTTTTGAGTGCAACATAACATTCAACAACCTGGACAACTACTTAGTGCACAAAAAGCATTACTGCAGCAGTCGATGGCAGCAAATGGCAAAGTCGCCAGATTTTGGCAGTGTTTCGGAAAAAATGCCGGAGGCTGTGAGCCCCAACAATGGCCAAAATTCTATCAACATTTTGAGTAGTACGCCTCACACTTCAGACCCAGAGAATCAGCTCCTTCAGGCTTCCTGCATCAACTCCTCCACTGTATTAGACATGATTGGTCCAAACAGTAAGGGGCATGAAAAGGACTTCTCCTCACAGGTGAAAAAGCTGGCTGGTGCTGCCAACACTGATGAGAAAATGAACGGGAAACCTTCCGATAGCAAGAACTCAACGGCTACTCCTTTAATTGAAGGAGAAAGTGATCCCAACAAAACCACGTGCGAAGCTTGCAATATTACCTTCAGTAGGCATGAAACTTATATGGTCCACAAGCAGTATTATTGTGCCACACGTCACGATCCTCCCTTGAAAAGGTCTGCTTCCAACAAAGTGCCTGCCATGCAGAGGACGATGCGCACACGCAAGCGAAGGAAGATGTATGAGATGTGCCTGCCGGAACAAGAGCAGAGGCCACAGCTAGTCCAGCAGCGTTTTCTTGAAGTGGCTAATCTCCCCAACCCATGCACATCTTCTCAAGAGCCGACAGATGGCCTCGGGGAGTGCTACCACCCACGCTGCGATATCTTTCCAGGAATAGTCTCAAAGCACTTAGAAACATCGCTGTCCATCAACAAATGCATCCCGGCCTCAAAGTGCGACACGCCACATTCCACCGTTTCTTGCTTGGAGATGGACGTACCTATCGATCTCAGCAAAAAATGCTTGTCCCAGTCTGATAGGACATCTGCTTCCCCCAAAAGGTTGCTGGACTACCACGAATGCACAGTATGCAAGATCAGTTTTAACAAGGTAGAGAATTACCTGGCGCATAAGCAGAATTTCTGCCCCGTCACTGTGCATCAGCGTAACGAAATGGGGCAGCTTGACGGCAAAGTGTTTCAAAACCCAGAAAGCGAACGGAACAGCCCCGAGGTCAGTTACGAACGGAGCATAATCAAATGTGAGAAAAACGGGAGCTCGAAACAGCCTTCTCCCAACGGAAACTTGTTTTCTACGCACTTAGCAACTCTTCAAGGACTTAAGGTCTTCAGTGAAGCTGCCCAGCTCATTGCTACAAAGGAAGAAAACAAACATTTGTTTCTTCCACAATGCCTTTATCCAGGAGCAATAAAGAAAGCTAAAGGAGCAGACCAGCTTTCTCCATATTATGGAATAAAGCCAAGCGATTACATTTCTAGTTCCCTTGCCGTTCACAACAACGATGCAGATCAAAGTACCAATGCAGAAGGTGATTCCCTGAAGGGCCAGACCCCCTCCAATGGGTGCCCAGTCCAGAAGAAAGAGTCTCTGCCATTGCTGCCAAAAAACAGAGGCATGGTTATAGTGAACGGCGGACTGAAACAGGAGGAAAGGCCTGCGGCAAACCCTCAGCAGGAGAACATTTCCCAGAACACCCAGCAGCATGAAGATGGGCACAAATCTCCATCTTGGGCCTCTGATAACGTTTTAGCTGCCAATGAAAACGTCTCTCCAACCATTCCTGCAGCAGAAGAACAGTTGTCTAGTATAGCAAAAGGCGTGAATGGGTCCACTCCGGCACCCACCAGTGGAAAGTATTGCCGCCTGTGTGACATCCAGTTCAACAACCTATCAAACTTTATAACTCATAAGAAGTTTTATTGCTCGTCACACGCAGCAGAACACGTCAAATGAAAGCATTTGGCCCCACCTTTGGTACCTGTGTTTAGCATATTGTTCCATACAAGTCTGAAAGAGAGCTGTTTGTAATACTTCTGGACAATCAGGCTTTAATTCATCATTGCTGAGTTAAAGACTTTAAAGGTGTACTTCCATTACAGTCCATTAGTAAAGTGTATTCTTGGTGCCATTTTCAAAACAATTAATTTATTTTACCAGCAGTATTCATAGCTGTAGTTTATTTTTTATTTAAAAAGAAACAACAACAACTTTATATTAAAGTCATTTGTAATGTTATTGTATAGTTATTGTGTAGCACATATGGTTTGCACTGTATAGTAGATTTTAAAGAAAATAGTCACAAACTATACGGAAAAGCATTTTAGAAATAGCTTCAAAAGCACCTGTGTATCCTGATTTTTCCCCCCTTATATGCTATTGCAGATATATGTAGATGCTAAAATATAACTTGCAAAACGTTTCAACTATGCTGTAAAGTTCGCCTTAAAATTTCAATTTCAATTTTTTTTATTAAAAAGAAGAATTTGGCTCAATTTGCACTTTATATTTTAGCAGATACAGTACCTTAGTCACTAGGCTTTGCATTTGTATGTAGCAGTATGTTTCTGTCTACTTTCTTAACCCGAAACGTCCGTTAAAACGAAGATGGCAATTTCCCCCCTTGTATAGTACTTGTATTTTCTTTTGCTGATGCATCTCTGTCTCGATTTTTAAACCTTTGCTGTTAAATGCAATACTTTATAAAGAATGAACAAAAATTACTGGAAGCAGTATTGTAAGTAATGAGGTCATATCTATCAGTTTTATCTTTTGAAAGGCACAGTCAAAATGAAAACCTTAACTCAATGCTGCAAGTATGAATCTAATTCATTTATAAGATATATTTAAATATAAAAGTAGCAATACTGCAACTGGTGATCACAGAGATAATGTTCTACTTCTGATAGAAATAATTTCTCAACAAATGTTGTTACTATGCATGTATATGGATGGAATAAAATTCCACATCGTCAAACTGGCCTGGCAGTAATTCATTCATTTGCAAGGGCTTCTTAGTATATTCATTGGGGGGGGGGGCATGTGTGGAATGTATCAACAACACATTCGATTGTAGAGGGTCTGTGTCCCATGACAGTATCCCATCAAACAACATATAAGGAGGGGGATGAGCAATCTAAAGCTGTTGAGGAAAGGAGTATTTCTGGTCCCAGTCACTTAAGCCACGTAATTCGCTCAGTGAGTGGTGGACCCTAGAAAATACTCATCTCCCTGAATTGAGTTCCATTCTCACCAAGGCACACTGAAAGGGTTGTGACACATATACTGAAGTTCCATGTTGACTTCAAGTATATCACTGAAAACGGACATAAATAGTGTGTTGGGAACATAGGAAGTTGTCTTATACCAAGTTACACCTTTAGCCAACCTAGCTCAGTTCTGCCCATGCTGGTTCACAGTGGCTTCCCAGCATTTTAAGGAAGCAAGTTTTCCCCCAGCCCTACTTAGAGATGCTGGAGATTGAATCTAGAACCTTCTGCATGCAAGACAGCTGCTCTACCAGTGAGCTACAGGTCCTTCCCCCTAATTTGCATCAGCTTGCTTTTGTACCACCTTGCTAAAGCCCAATCCATGCAAAGCTCAGCAGGTGCACTGAGCACCCACAAACCCAGGAGCACACACCTGTCGGATCTAGAACTCAGCTCAAACTCGGTCAAGGGGTTAATAATGAGATAGGTGGCGTAAGCACCATAACCTTAGCAAATTACACACCAATAATTTTCCAGTTTCATTATTGTGGGGAGCAGAGGTGGGAAACCTGACTCCCTCCAGATGTGCCTGGGCTGCAACTGCCACTATCCTGACCATGGGCCATGCTGGCTGCAGCCAATGGGAATCCAGCAACATATGGGCCACAGCTGAAGCCTTGGGATCTATGACCACTCTTTCCTCTCCTCAGACCTCAGTAAACTGTTCAATTTATTCCATCCTAGACCAGTTTCTTGAATTCTAAGTGTAGCCATCATACACCTTGAAATGGTGACTGCTAACCCAATTTGGATTAACCTAGAAATGGTTTGTGGTATTCAAGCCTTTAATAGGCAGCTTCTTTACAGTTTAGGAGCACAAAATGGGGCACCGCCATGTAAGGTACTTTGTGTATGGCTTTAAAAACCTCCTACGGAAATACGGGTGAATTTGCGGAGTTTATCTAAGAAACAAAACAGAACCATGCGACAACCCTACATTCACAAGGTTCAGTTATATAATGTTACAGCTGGAAGGATAATGGGGAAAATGTAGATCTGAATCTATCAGTAGATCATTGGAGTGATTTGTAGTAAGATTAGCAAGCATTCCGACACTTTTTTTTAAATAGCCCTAGTCCTTCACCTGTTCAGATTAAACTGCTGAAATGAAGAACTTGGGATACCAGGATCAAATTTTTGTGTGGAAGGACTATAAGCTCTGTTCAGTTCTGGTAATCAGAACAACTTCATTCTTCATTGGGCATGAATTTTGCACTAGGCTCTGGTGGGTAGGTCCTGGAGATCTAATAAAAAACCAAAGCAGATTCTGCAGGCCTGACGTCTGCCCACCTTGTATCATTCCACCTTCCTGGACTGAGATATGAGCCACAGGAACCTGAACCTCAAAACAGGAGACTCTATTATTTGAATTACAGGATACCATCAGACATAAGCAGAGGGCAGGAGCAGGTATGGGGTAACCTGCCAATGATGCTTAAAGGACAAGGAATTGGATTTGTGAAATATGAGCAGGTGTTCCAGGTACAAAAACCATGCATTGGAGGGAAAACTAAAAGAAGCCCATTGTTTCTTTGCGGAAAAATTGTTTCAGCCTCTCAGCAATCTGGCAAACTGGACTCTGCTATTTAAAGAACAAAGTGTAAAGACACCCACTGCAATTTCCCTTGGGAAAGTGTTCTTAATTCTTGAGCTGCTATCCTTAGTTGTGAACATCTCTGATGCTGTGCAGGGTGGACGAATAGCTTCAGGGGGAAATAACATTTTCCATTCCCACTGGGCCACTGTGTAAGCACCAGCTTAAAATTTATCATGCAATATCCTCTATAAGTGAAGCCAGCTGAGTTTTTAAACTAATGATATTCTTTGCTCCCATGGCTATTCTAGGGTGATTAATCCAGAATTCCACATCTCCAAGGACAGATAGGAAATTTTATAAATGGATAGAATATATCCAATTTTTCTCTGCACCCATTAACTCTCTCATTTTCAGGTTGGGTATGCAAATATTTAATAGCAAGATGAGATTACTGAGATATTGGCATGGAGTTAAGAGCTCTTAAGGGAGAAGAACAAAGAGAAAATGTAGTACATTTATAATCTTTTTCTGTAAAAGACAGGTGTTAGCTATTGTGTGCAGGCCTCACATTTAAAACGAACTAGTTCCTCTCAAGGGAAAGAGAAAGATACAAGTCGGATTTACTTGCTAACAGGATTTGCTTTCAAATTATTGCATTCAGGAAATGAGTTTTGTATGTGGCCATTTCAATTGTTAAAATGGTATTCAGCAAAACCCTAGCAAAAAATTCTTGGTCCTGCCTTAATGCGTCCCTTTGTTTATCATCTTTGACTTTCTACAACCAGTTTCCTTATTCCTGCAACCTCTTAATCGCCCACTGATGTTGGCAGAGGTGACAAAATGGGTGAAAAATGTGTGTGTGACCTGTGTGTGCATGTGTGTGAATATGGGGTTGGGCACACCTACCTTTGGGCACACCCATTGCTCCCGTGGTGCCCCCAGAGGATTGGCCAAAGGTGAACGCAACCCTCAGGCCAAAAACAGTGTTAACCACCCTGTGTTCGCCTGGCTCCTGCTGGTTCCCCATTCATCTCCACCTCCATCGTTCTGCCCAGACACTGAGGTCCAGCACCGAGGGCCTTCTGGTGGTTCCCTCGCTGCGAGAAACCAAGTTACAGGGAACCAGGCAGAGGGCCTTCTCGGTAGTGGCACCCGCCCTGTGGAATGCCCTCCCACCAGATGTCAAACCAAACTTTTAGAAGACATCTGAAGGCAGCCCTGTTTAGGGAAGCTTTTAATGTTTAATAGGTTATTGTATTTTAGTGTTCTGTTGGAAGCTGCCCAGAGTGGCTGGGGAGACCCAGCCAGATGGGCAGGGTATAAATAAATTATTATTATTATTATTATTATTATTATTATTATTAAAACAGCGAACCCCTTTAGCAGTTGCTTGTATTAGCTCCAAGGGAATTGGCAATCCAATAAAAGATGTGCCATCATTGACTTGTGCCTGTTGTTCTCTGGGACTAATATGTTATCAACGATAAGAAGCACATTGGTGGGTGGCAATCAGCCATGAGACATCAAAATGGTTCCATTTCATAAGAGTCCAGTATGCAAATAAGGTGGGTGAGAAAGAGCAATAAGTGGTGATGCTCTCTCTGAGTATCTAGGTACAGGGTCTGAGTACGACCCTCTTTTCCTCTCTGCCTAGGTCTTCAGACTCCCAAGCCCACACTCCCGCCTTTACCCACTTTCTGCAGACTGCACTTCTCACATGCCCTGCTAGCCGCTCCCTGTGAGTGCATTTGGCTGTCTGGAATATGCCCTTGAACTATGACTTATGCCTCTTGCATTCTTGGATGGAAGAACTGGGTGTGCAGAAACCTCTGACTTTTGCTGGACTGGCATGTAGCCCATCTTACAACATTGGTTGCTGGTGCCAACTGGGACCCATAGGGTCAAAGGCAGGGAGACCAACAGGAGCCAATGGCTGGTGGAGCTAATTCTAGCCTTGATCCCATCTTGCTGAGTTCTTGCTGCTAATGGAGCTGGGCATGTTTAGCCTGGAGAAGAGGAGGTTAAGGGGTGATATGATAGCCATGTTAATATATAAAAGGATGTCACATAGAGGAGGGAGAAAGGTTGTTTTCTGCTGCTCCAGAGAAGCGGACACGGAGCAATGGATCCAAACTACAAGAAAGAAGATTCCACCTAAACATTAGGAAGAACTTCCTGACAGTAAGAGCTGTTCAACAGTGGAATTTGCTGCCAAGGAGTGTGGTGGAGTCTCCTTCTTTGGAGGCCTTTAAGCAGAGGCTTGACAACCATATGTCAGGAGTGCTCTGATGGTGTTTCCTGCTTGGCAGGGGGTTGGACTCGATGGCCCTTGTGGTCTCTTCCAACTCTACGATTCTATGATTCTATGATTCTACAAGGGGCAGCTTCAAGACGGAGGAGGAGAAGGAGGAAGCCGACAACCAGTGCTACATCCTAGTCCTTGTACAAGTAGGAAAGCATTCAAGCAGGGGGGCTGGCTGAGGGCAGACTGATCGTGGTGGGGCAGAGACCCATTTGCTATAATGGACCAACCTCCACTGCTGAACAAAGGTAAGAAGCAGCAGCACACCTGTGCCTCTGGGCCATGCCCTCCACTGCCATGCAGCACCCAGAAGGTTGTCCATGATGGATAAAAGAAAGGTCCCCACCTCTGGCCTAGGAATACAAACGCAGGAACTAACATGGATGGGTTATATCTTAACATCTTTAACCCTCCCAATGTTCTTGCAGTCAGTTCTGGTTAAAGAGTGATAAAGACGTGCAATTATTTCAGCACACTTAACAGGTGAAGCGGAGATTCTGATCTGCACTAATTATTGTAGGGATGCAACCAGGGAATGGTCTGCAATCCAGATTAATTAAAACCAAGTGCAAAAACACAGGCAACAGAGTGTAGGGTGGCATGGAGAAGGAGGAAAAGGGGATCCTGCAGATGTAACAGAAGAGAAAATTCCACCAGGTGTTGCTTGTCATACATGACACCTGCCAAAATCCCATGACTATGAAAGGTGCAGGGGGCTGTGTCATCTTTTGCATCCGATCACCCTAATGAGATGTTCTGTGTGCGTTTTTGGTGGAGCCAAATTGTTACACGGCAAAGATGTAATAGTCATCTGGATTATTATTATTTTTTAAAAAATGTAAAAAACCACAGGAAGAATCACACCTGAATGCCAGAAGAGTGCGGAGAGACTGGTGAATATGGTCCCTTGCAGCTGCGTCTCCACCCCCTCCTCTGCCGCAATATGAAACTCATGCTTTCCCATGGACTGGATAAGCAGCTGAGGAGAGGATTTTGCACTGAGGAACAGCCCAAGGAGAAACCAGTCCTCTCACCCACTGTTTCTTTTTGCAAACTCGCAGCCCCTTGATGCTGCTGTTCATTAAAACATAAAAAAGTTGGCTACACTCGTCTGCCATGTAATATTGTAATATGACCCTAATAAGAATATTTTTAAAATAAAAAAACCAACATGACAGCTAGATTGAATTTAATAAACAGCTGCTTTATTATTACAGAGGAGGAGAAGAATAATCCATTTGCAGTGCAATCCTAACCATGCCTACTCATAAGTAATACCAGTGAATAACGGGGCTTGCTCCTAGGTAACTAGAGTTTGGACTACAGCCTTCAATGCAAATTATCATCCAGCAAAACCAGTAAAATAAACCTTCACAAAGTTAAATTTCACATACATGCTGTATTGGGGCTTTTAAAAAATTGAGGAGGGGATAGTTGCTCCCTTTGAACTACAAAACACCGGCTGTTCTTCAATGGATATTCACCCCATGTTAATAGGGAACAAGCTTATTAATATTGGTTTCCTTCAAATGTGATGAGGAAAATGTGATTTAAAGAGGCCAGTTTAATTAGGATTGCCCTATTTCAAAAAGTGAAAATCAACGAAATTTGTTGATTTTTTTGGGGGGGGGGCAAAGTTGTTTAATGCCACTTTCTATTAAAAACAAAACTGCAAGAACACATGCAGGAAGGTTTTTGGTTTTCTAGAAACACTCTAATATATTAATTTTATTTTAAACTGGATGTATTTATTTATTTAGAATGATTATAATTGAAAAGCACATCAGGTGGTTTCTGCTCAATCCACTGCACACACACAAACTCTCAGGAGGGAACTTTACCCTGAGGTAAAATCCTCACAACTGCTTTTGAAATATCTCTGCTTTTGGAAGAGGCTTCAATGTCATGTGTTCCCTTCAGCTTTTCCTGAAAACCACCCCCACCCACTAAATATGTCAGTTTGAGCTGGGAAACAGGTTAACCTCCAGTGATTTTGTGACAAACTGAAGAGCTAAATAGAGGAGCGACTGTCAGAAGGGACATTAGCGTATTTGTAACATAATGATCTTACAAAGGATACTAGAAATGTTTCTTTAAACAGTTGAAGAACAACCAATAGCCAGCACTTGCCTATCTGTCTCACTAGTCTGAGGATAAGCAGCTGACAACTTCTAGGTTTTGGGGGGACATCATGCCAACAATGGAATGCTAACAGTGAAACTTCTGTGAGGGAAGTGGAAGGTCAGTTTACACAGAAAGGCTCAGGCTGTAATGCAATGCTTACTTGCCTGAGATTTAAGCCCCTTGATATGCAGAGGATTGGGTTTGAAAGATAGCTGTGGCTGGGGAGGAAAGACGGTAGAACAGTTAGCAGAAGTCTGGAGGAAGGGAACAAAGTCCAAACTGAGAGTTCACACTGAAGGAGAATGCATGGTGGAAATGCACAAGTTCAATGCTCATTCATGTAGTAACTAAACAATGGTTTGGTATTACAAGGTTAGGGAGGCCAGCAGTTAAGTCTGCTATACATCCCTCCCATTTTTATATACTGTAGGTTTCTGAAGATCTGTTTGTCTGATAGCTAAGCTATTCGGTTCTTTATGCTTAAGCCAAGAAATTGTTTCTTTAACTACATTTAGCACTAATAGTCACATTAATGGCTCGAGGCTACTGAGGAAGCACAGAAAACTGTGCTCAGGGAGTGGGCTATCAGCCAACCCCAATAAATTGGCCCTGTCAGAGGAGAAATAGCAGCTCTTCAACTTTATGGACTGCTAGGGCAAAACGGGCATAGAACGCTGGCACCCTGTCTTCCATCTGCACTTCGCAGCTACCGGGAACATAGTTGAACTTACCTACCTTCTTCTTGAACATACCTAAAAAACAAGAAAAAACAAAAATTGAGTCAAGAAGTTGTAAGAACTTAGTAAAATCTGACACTGCAAGTTCACTTTATTTTAGAAAGCTTATAAGTTTCATGGCACTTCGTAAGTGGTTGCCTTATTCTCACAAATCTGATAAATGGTGAAAAATTGTTTTTGAACAAGAATATTAATTGTGTGAATAATTGTCGCCTATGTGCTGTACGGGTTGCACAATCATTATTAACAGCACAGGTTGTATTTCTTCAGCAATGTTAACAGGAGTGGCAACACTATCCCTACAGTTCAATGGGAAATGCACCTTTAGAGTGAATGGGGGGCACTTCAGAGGCCTCTCTTGTATTATATCCATTTTGCTGCATGACAGGTTAAAATAAACAGTATGATGCTATCCATGTTTACTCAGGACAGGAGTAAGCACCTCTAAGTCCAATGAGACTTATTCCCGTGTAAAAATGCATCGATGAAATCCTCAGGCTGCAACTAGAGAATACCGTAGACACACACCTGCTGCCCCATATCTCTTCTGCACCTTGCATTATGTAGTGATAATAACAATAATTTATTATTTATACTCCGCCCATCTGGCTTAGTTTCCCTAGCCACTCTGGGCGGTTTCCAATCAAGTGTTAAAAACAATACAGCATTAAATATTAAAAACTTCCCTAAACAGGGATACAAAACACAAAAAGTGATGCAAGTATTGTGTGCTTCCCAACACCCACACCAGTCCACTTCATTGGCTACCATTTTCAGGGGAGGGAAAATTTGCAACACAATGTCCTTATAACGCAAGGCCTACATAACAGACAAGCAAAAACACTAGGGAGGGTTAAAAGCAAAGAGGTGGCTGTTGTGGCCCAGAAGGTTGTGTAGCCTGGGAGGAGTCAGATAGGGAGGTCTGTGGGGGGCTGCATTTGGACTCTGGCCTGGGGCTCCCCATCTCTTACCTTTGCCAATACCCCCGTGAGGCTCTGCCATTAGAAGCTTAGGTTATTAGGTTAGCTGGAGGTTATCAGCAGAAGGAAGTAAACTCCTAAACACCACTGAAATAGCTATACTAACAGTGGCACATATTGTCCTTATGGGTCTATCCTAAAAATATGTCTCCTCCCGTCTCTCTTTTTATTTTGCACTTCTCTGACAAGCCGCATCAGTTGAAAATCACAGTTATCCATACGTAATTCCGACGACGACCTTCCTCAAGAAATGGAAATCACTCTCCTAAGCAGCCCTATTAAAGTAGAGTCCTTTTTCAAACGGTTAAAAAGCCAGGGTTTTGTTTTGGGTTTCTTTGCCAATAACCAATGGGAAAGAGAATTATAAGTCTTTTCTCCCTCCCCCCCTTTTTTTTCTTGTCCCATAAGGTGAAAAAGTAAAAATAAATAAAACGAAAATGAAATGTGGTGTTACTTTCTCCCTCTAGCATTTGCAAGTTATTCTGGCATTGCCCTCATAAAGATACAGTTCAGGCTTCTGAGCTGATATCGAAAGGCAGAGTTCAAGCACATTTTATAGACGTTTGGAGCAATCAGCAGCAGTTGAATGAGAGATGTGATCCAGTCGCTGATAAAACCGAAATGATTTGTTTCATTACAGTAAACATTTTGATGCAAATGGTTAGCATTCTGGAAGCGCGAACAAGGCAGCTATCAGAAGCCGGAGTGAAGTTAATACCACCACGTGTACCAAAGACCATTCTCACTTCTTTCTTGGAGGGAATTACCTACTTCATCTTACAAATTCCCCATAAAAATTCAGGTCAGGCGTTGAGGACCTTGGCTAATACCAACACACCTCCCATTGAAATGAATCATGGACTCACTCGCTTCAATTGCAGCTTTTAAAAGAACGCCAAAAGAGTCTTCTTGACCTTTCAGAGGATTCTATTACATTTATATACTCTGCAAACCACACATTCTGTGTTTGACATTGCCTGCTTTTCATTGTGCAACTGTTGTCTTCTTATGTAAATCAGTGAGAGACAACAACAGCTAGGCTGGAGGCCCCTTCTGTCATAGGCACTGTTTTTTGCTGTGTACCTTGGTTATGTCTCCTACCCTTCCAAACAGTATATATACAGTATATACACAGCCCAGGTGATGCATTCGGGTACCCAAAACTTTCTGCACATAATTCTCATGCCAGCAGAGGACAGGTATAGGGAAACCTGTCATGATCTGCGACAATTACATTCATTAATAAGCTTGCCAACCGTCTCCAGGAACAGCTCCATAAAAGAACAAACCATGGTTACATGTCATTGTTCGTCTGAACCAAGAAAAAATAATGAAGCTGGGTATAGATGACACACAAAGCCAAACCATGGCTTAGCTCATAGCAGCACAGCAGCAAGAAGACCAGCGGAGGAGCCACAATCTCCTTGCTAGGAACGGCCATGTTTTGACTAGAGTAATATATGAACCAGGCCAATAGCTGAACATAATTCTAAACCATGGTGTAGTGAAGCATAAGCAAGCCTCATGCCTTTCTGAAGGCTCACATACTCTCTTTCCCTTCCCACAAGGATGAGAGTTCAGAAGCTTCACTGCAGCTTTTAGTTAATTACAGCTTGCCGTGTTGCCCGAACCAGGAATTGTAGTCATTATTAACAATGGTTAGTTTAACAGACATTTGCAAACCATGGTTTGAAGTTGGCTTGTTTTATATTAATCACAGTTAATAATGACGCAACACACTGTGGTTAACTGAAAGAAAAAGCTGAAGCCATAGTTGAGGAAGCAGCCCAAATTTCTAAATGCTAAAATTCTGTGGGTGTGGTTTCTACCACATCCACGGTCCACCACTTGTGCCAGCCAAAGTAGAAGTTGAAGGGCAGTGGAAAAACGCATTTACTCTTCCAGCTCCCAGGCTACTGTAGTTGCAGAGGACTAAAATGTGATAAAGAGGTCCTCTGCTGTCACATGATGACAGCAAGACTGACCCAAAATCCCGTGGATCTTGGGTCATGCCAGTGCTTCCCCTGAAACACCCAGTTTCAGGAGTTTTTGCAGGATACTCCCCACTCACTGGTGATAGCTTCCTTTTGCCTGCCACTGGGCAGGCTCCACTGGGTTTCAATGCAGCAGCAGCAACAGCTGAGGTGCCCCACTGCCAGAGGCCAGAAGATCCAGGCAGGACTGGGCAGAGGGACACCTTTGCCTCATCCAAACATGTTCCAGCATGGCAGCTCAGGGGCTAAGATTGCTCCATTAGCATTATGTCTGAATGCAAGCAGTATGGCGCTAGCTTTAATATTAGAATGCCTTTTTATTTTGAGGAACAAAAGGGAGGGAGGCTGGTCTTGCCAAACATCTTAGCACAGAGAAGAATTTCTCCTCTTTTTCCGACCAGTGATTTGCTAGGGGCCTTGGCAGTCGAGTAATTGGAACGCCTGAATCATTGGCTGGCAAGCGATTGTAATAATGGCGGGTGGGGTTATGCTAAGAGACGCTCCTGATTACTGAGGGATGTTCCAGTCAACGGTTTGTTTTTAAACTAAATGACAAAGGGATTTGATCACACTACCTATCAATCAAGCAATTCAGCGGACAGATTTATACGGCTAAATTTGCATTTTCCCTCCTTCTCTCCTTAATCTGACTTTTATCTTTTGAGAATGGCGTTGGACGTATATGGTTATCCTGAAATGAATATTTTGTTTATGTATATGGATTCTTCAGATTGCCCACATTAGCGACTCTTAACCTTTAGACTGATCTATAAACATGTAAGAATAAATGTCAGCATTCATTTGTCATCTTGCAGTAAACTGTCAGGACTCGTTTCTCAGCTCGAATGGAGTATCTGCTTAAGGATTTGTGCTGGGCTTCATAATAAAAGCAGATAAACATCCACGCAACTCATCACGAAAACTCGATACCAACCGTATACACCCTATTAGCACCTTAATGCACATTTCAGGTTACATCTCGCAGAAATCAAATGGATTCAGTAGAACTTGTTGCTGGAAAATGTGTGCATGACTCACTCCAGAAATGGTAACAAGTACTACATCATCAGGGAAAGAAAAACACGGGGGTCCCATAGTATACACTCAGCAATGGTAGGACAAGTTGCCACAATTTAAAAGCAACCATTTTGGTCATTCATTTGTTTTAAAAATGTATAGCCCACCCTTCACTGGTACAGATGCCAGCATAGAAACCAACAGGGGAAGCTGTCTTATTCCATTGGCCCATCTAGATTGGTATTGTCTACAGTGACTCTCCAGCTCCTCTCCAGGATTTCAGGCAGAGATTTCTCCTAGGTGTACCCAGAGATGCTGGGGATTGAACCTTGCACCTTTTGCATGCAGGTGCTGTGTGGCTGAGCTGCAGCCCTTAAGCATTCCAGAGTGGGTTACAAGGTAAAGGTAAAGAAGCCCTGGATGGTTAAGTCCAGTCAAAGGCAACTACGGGGTTGCGGCGCTCATCTCGCTTTCAGGCCGAGGGAGCCGGCGTTTGTCTGCAGACAGCTTTCCGGGTCATGTGGCCAGCATGACTAAACTGCTTCTGGCACAACGGAACACTGTGATGGAAACCAGAGCGCACGGAAACGCCATTTACCTTCCTGCCACAACGGTACCTATTTATCTACTTGCACTGGCGTGCTTTCGAACTGCTAGATTGGCAGGAGCTGGGACCGAGCAATGGGAGCCCACCCTATCGCGGGGATTCGAACCACCATCCTTCTGATCGGCAAGCCCAAGAGGCTCAGTTGTTTAGACTACAGCACCACCCGCTGAGCTGCGGCCCTTAAGCATTCCAGAGTATAAAAGAGATTATATATTTTTTAAAATGAGCAAAACAAAATTCTTTAAAATCCCTGCTGGTTGGTGGCCAGGGTCTGGATGGCTCCCTAACAAATGCCAGTGTGTTATGGTATTAGGCCTCATCTGGTCCCAATGGGTGTTCCACCTCCAGCCTGGCTCAGTAATCATCCTGCACCCCTCTTCTGCCCTGGTTGCTGTGCCCAGCAAGGCTGTGGATGTGGCTCTGCTGCCCTGTGAACCCATGCCAGTCAGCAGGCAGGGTTTAGATTGCCGCCTAACATTGTACATACAGATGCACAAATATTAACACTGCACAGGCGCGTCTACACATAGCACTGTTGTTGGCTTCAGTCTGTATCAAGAGACAGTGGGGTGCATCTCTAGGTGTGGTCAAGCTGCTGCATTAGCAGCGCCAAAGTGTCCTCCCCAAGGTGTAAGCCTGGACAGTGTGTAGGGACATGCCTGGATGACAAGACCTCATTGATGTAGTCCAAAAGAAAGTGGACATTTCTGCGATTTCCATCTGGACGCTGTTTACGAGGGCTGAACACTGGCTATGTCTGGGAAATTCCAGACGTATGTCAGCCCTAAGCAATATGTTTAGCACCAACTTGGCTGCAGGTGTTGTCAGAAGCAGGCATAAAAGGCACCACCCAACCATCTTATGGCCTCTACACCATTGTGTGGGGTTTACTCCTGTGGAGGTTTAGGACCAGAGTTTTCCTTCTCCTTGATGGGTTACCTTCCCAGGTTGACAACCCCATCTGCCCCTAACTTCCCTGTACAGCTCAAGCAGTAACCATCTTCTTGACCACTGGACCCCACTATTGGTCTTGTCTGCTCCATCTGCCAGAGCCCAACTTCTCACGCACGGGAAGTCCTTAACTCACCAAGGGCTTGAGACCCATTGGCTACCCTCCCCTGGTTTAGCCAGGCAGTCAAAGCCGTTCCCAGGATATGGCCGCTGTTGCATGCCGACAGCTTCTAGGAGCTGCAGGAGAGAGAGCTGAGTACAGGGTGGGGACCGAAGGTGGACAAACGCCCCCAGAAGGAGCACAACATGTCCCTCACCAGAGGAACTACCCCTCCCCTAACACCCCACACATAACATTGCAGAGTAATATAAATGAGGATCAGTTCAGATCATTGCAGAGTAATATAAATGAGTGGTCCTTCATGGATCACTGCCTTGCCGTGGCGAAGGGGCTTGAATAACTCAGAGAAGCTATGAGCTATGCCGTGCAGGGCCACCCAAGTTGGAAAGGTCATAGTGGAGAGTTTTGACCAAACGTGATCCACCTGGAGCAGGAACTGGCAAGCCACTCCAGTATCCCTGCCAAGAAAACTCCATGGACAAAGACAACAGGCATATAACGAAAGATTGAGGGCACAAGGAGAAGGGGACGACAGAGGACAAGATGGTTGGACAGCATGAGTTTGACCAAACTGCAGGAGGCAGTGGAAGACAGGAGTGCCTGGCGTGTTCTGGTCCATGGGGTCACGAAGAGTCGGACATGACTAAATGACTAAACAACAAATAAATGAGGAATGAAGGAAGCCCCCTGTGCCCCAGAGATAGGAAAGGGTCAGAAGGGAGATGAGCCCTAGGGGATGTGTGTGGCCGGCTAGAAAGGGAATGTTTCAGGACCAAGACATCTAAAATGACACATATGAAGGGATGGGCAGACAGATTTCCAGTCCGCAATCACTGAACATGGCATCTCTTTCTAGGAAGAGGGGAAAGCTCTAGCCAAAGTTTTACAAAGAGCACAAATGGAGGGCCTTTTTTTTTTTTTTTACAATTAACTGAGTACCCTAGATCTTAATGTGGCACTCATGGTCTTGGGCAGATTAGTGTGAAATTTAATTTCTGCTAATCTGCCCAAGACCAGGGAAGCACAAAATATTCTCTGTGCAGTGTTTACCCACTTTTCCGAATATAGATATATGCATGAGCAACAAATCATGCAGCTTCAGGTTTACTAGAGTGAATATATATAGTCACATTAGGCATGGATTGAAACGCTTCTTTTTTTTGTGTGAAATAGTAACAAGACTTCGACCGTTAGCAGAAGAATATATATATAACTTGATATTTTTAAATAATTAATAGAAAATAAGTTTAGATACCCCCTCATGTAATGCCTCCCCTCAAGAGCTTATTTTAACTTGAGGTCTTAAGACAAATTCAGGAGAAATAGGTTTATCTACACTGACTGGTAAATGGAATCTCCTTGGCCAGTGTTGGGTGACGCCAGGGCTCAGTGGGCTTGTCTACCTTCCCACGTGATGTAGTGGCACTCATTTGAAGTGGCCAGAAGCCAAGCAACCACCAGTGATATAGGAGAGGCCTTTTTTGGGCCAGTGGGCACATTTGGAATATTGAAAAAGTTCTGTGGGTGCCAGTCACAAAATGGCTGCCTTGGGGTGTGGGCGTGATATAACACAAAATGGCTGACACATGAAAAGTAGCAGAAGTGAAAAGCAGAGAAGGCGTTATTTCAAATAAACTAAACAAATAAACAGTCACTGACACAAAACTGTTTACTGCAACTCAGGGCAGTATGGGGTGAAACATACTCCTTCAGGTACCTGAAAATCTAAAACATCCAAGAACCAGCTTGAAAAGGGGGCATAGAGGGAGAGAGAGAAAGTTCTGTTTCTGCTGAACCTCTGCCACATATGAAAGAGCAGAAAAGGAGACAGGAACACAAAAGGTGTGCCCGCCCATCAATACAGAGCAGATAAGAGAATAGGTGTCCAGTTCTTACATCAAATTAAATATAGGCATGTTTAGGAGTGTATTCTCAGCTGAACCTGGACATTGGTGTTCCTTTTACTAAAAAGGGTGCAATGCTAGCTTGCAAGAAAAAATAAAGTTCAATTATGCAAGCAGGGTCTTAATCCATCAGTGAATCAGTAACTGTTTCTTGCATGAAATTCTGATAAAAGAGTTACTACAGCAAAACACTAGTTGTTTATGCTTAGTTTAATTGCAAGCAGTTTGTTCACCAGTAAAATAAAAGCAGAGAACGGCTGAGACAGTGATAAAAGGATACATGGGTCCAGGGACGGTTAGCAGTGATGTTGGCAATTCCGGTCCATGTAGGAACAGGGGCTGCCCAGTTGCTTCCAAGAATATTATGGGTTAGATTGATGTTTAGTGCCAAAGCTGGGCTTGAATGCTTTTCCATTAAGTGCCTGGCAGTTCTCTACCTTGACTTTCCTATCCAGGAACAATTTGCCCCCCAATTCTCTCGTTCAGTATAGTCAAGCAAAGTGTCGTGAAAGCTTTCTGAATGGCAGTGGAGATGTTCTATGTGAATAAACAGGTGTCCCCACACCCACTCCAGATTTCCGAACAATGTGGATATTTCCAGGAAGGCATGATCCAAATTGGCCCACTGAAAACACGGTGGGATTTTATTTAGCAGCTACTGAACTGTTATGGGGTCCCATCCTAAAACCACGTTCCAACTGGTTGGCGTTGCTTCAGATAAAGAATTCAGCCTGCTCGGATTGGAAGTAGGGCCCTTGCTTCATGTTGGACCTTATAGGTAGAAAACCAGCTCCGCTCATTCATAGGTAATCCACAGAGCTGAGCTGTGACTTGAGACAATCACGGCGATGGGATAATAACATTGTTTGCATTCAGACTGTGTCAAATGCAGATTTCAGTTCTGGCTGCTACGGCAGTGGTTGTGGCTGAATTAAGAGTCCACACCCCACACCCGTTAATCACGTATGGCCAGTTGACAAGCTGTCAGTTGCTTTTAAAATTATGCCCATTTTCTGGTGGTACTTTCATGTAAAAGTAGCAGTCACTGCTTCTGCAGGTTGGCAATGCTAGGCCAAAGCAGATAAAGGGATATATTTATAGGGTGGCCTGCCCAATCTTAAAGTTTCAAGGTGGGTACCATATTTAGGGTTGCATGCATCATTACACCACTGTAGGGGCTGCCAACCTTTTTGGATCACCAGGAACATTTTGAATTTTGACAAAGTGCTGTGGACATCAGTCAAAAAACATCTGCCATGGGAGCATGACATAACACAACATGTGATTCATGAGAATGTTTTAATGTTTGTTATGTATTATGTTACCCTACTCTTTTTTTGGTAAACCACCCTCTGACCAGGTGTAGCTATAAAAGTATGTACCCTGGGAACGTTGTATAACCTGGTCAAAGTCAGTGCAAATTTTGGCTCTATGAATTTTGCAGAAACCAACCTGGTTTGCGCATGGTCCCTAGTGAAGTAGAAATCCGGGTTTGTTAGGTAATAGGGCACATTTTGATTTAAGCATGCTTTCTGGGACACATCTGCACTGTGCACTTAAAGCACATTCCCAAAGGGTCGTCGTTTACCTCTCAAACAGCTACAATTCCCAGCACCCTTAACACACTACAGTTCCCAAGATTCAGTGGGGTGGGGAGCCTTGTGGTTTATATATATGGTGTGGTATGGATGTGAACAGACAGAGCTAGAAAGTGCAATGTTTGGTCAAACAAACTGTAGGTTTTTTGGGTGCCTTTCCCACAAGATGACTCCTAAACAGAAATGAAATGACATTCAAAGAAGTGTAACCTCTGCGGTATAAGCAAATTGTAAAAGCTTTTTCTAAAATCTTGCCCTCTGTCGCTGAAGGGATACGGGGATTCCTGGTGCCGCAACCTATTATTATACACAGCCACTGGGGAACGGTCCCCAAGCACAGCATGCAACTAATCTATGAACTGCACATAATTTATAGTCAGAGGGAAAGCTATGGTCAATTTCCTTTGCCCATCAAACCTTCCCCCCTCCCTGTGAGTTTCTACTTAGGGAAAACTCAGTTGGCGTGAGAAGTCCGCTGTATGATATGTGAAGGTTTAATTTGATATGAAGAAACCCAAAATGCATAAAAAGGAGATGGCCATTAATATTACACATATTAGTGAATACTTACTCTACTGATAAATTGCTCTGTCAAGGCTGACTTCTGTGCAGGACTGAAAAGCTTGAGACTTTAAGGCTCAACCAGGGACAGCAGAGACTCTGGTGGCTGACTTGGGTGATTAAAGGTGCTCTTCTTTCTTTCCCTCCTTCTAATTCTTCATGTGGTATTTGTTTGCAGAATTCAGGGTCCATTGATGCATTGCAGAGCTCGTAAAGAACAGAAGTAGGCAGTGCGCTGCCCTGCAGATGTAACCTCTCATGTGCCCCTGAGCATTGGCCATGCTGACCGGAACTGATGGGAGATGCAGTCCAGCAACTTCTGGGGGAAGCACCTCACTGGACAAGTGAGAAAAGAATGAGAGAAAGGTGTAATATTTTATATGCTGTTCCATTATATTTTGGGGGTTGGCATTTTAAGAGCCAAGATTTGCACAGTTCAAAGGCTACACGGTTCCTGAAATCCTTTCTTTAAATAGTTTAAAAATCCAGCCTGACACCTGTGCTTAAAAGCCTATTAGAAGAGCAAAATGAGAGTGGACCTTTATGAAGGGAGTTCCACAAAGACGGGGCTACCACCTAAAAGGCCCTGCGTCATGTACCAGACGTTCTGATTGGCCGTGGTGGTGAGCCTGCGAGCGACGGCTCTGCACCAGATTGTTTGGTCAGGCAGGTTGATACAAGTAATCCTTCAAGAAACCTGGCCCCAAACTGCTTAAGGCTTTAAAGGTAGCTCTTGAAGGTAGCACTAGCACTTTGTAGAAAAGCACCAGCAACCAGTGTAGCTACTATATGCCTAGATCACTGCTCTTACAAGCAACTGGGGATGGGAATGAAATTCAATTCAAGTTTTAAAGGCAAACCTGCCTACTTTTCAATGGGGGACCTGAAACACAAGATGTCCTTCAAAGTTCCGCCTTCTCCAAATTTTGTGACGCAGTTCTGCAGCCTCATAAAATGCATATACAATTGCTTATACAAATGGCATACACCAGCCTCTACAGGAGGCTAGTAAAAATAAAATAAATTGCATACTGATAATTTCCATTAGCTTATTGACAAGGCTCAGCAATACCATTTTGTACAGATGTTCATCAGGAAAGGGAGAAACACTTCAGTCATTTTAATTCTTATTTCCAAGGGCCCAACAGCTTGATCACATGTTGAGTATGCCACCCTATTCAATCATGAAACTCTACCTCTCAGCCTAGTCTACAACACAGGGTTGTTGTGAGGATAAAATGAGGGTGGGGACCATGTACACACCCTTGAGTTATGGGAGGGGGGAGGGAGGTGGAATATACTGTATTTTTCGCTCTATAAGACGCACCAGACCACAAGACGCACCTAGTTTTTGGAGGAGGAAAACAAGAAAAATAAATAAATCTGAATCTCAGAAGCCAGAACAGCAAGAGGGATCGCTGCGCAGTGAAAGCAGCAATCCCTTTTGCTGTTTTGGCTGCTGGGATAGCTGCGCACACACATTTCCCCTTACTTTTTAGGAGGGAAAAAGTGAGTCTTATAGAGCAAAAAATACGGTAATTTTCACTACAAAGTCCCACTATGCTCAGGTCTGCCTAGGATTACAGCATAAAATTCTTAATTTATTCCATGTCACTTTAGCTTTTGCTTTTCCAATAAGGGCTTCAGTCAGACGAATGTAAAACAACAAACTGGCTATACAGTTCATTTTCCCCCAACCAATAATGGACTATTCTTGCTACCCCTGGGTCTCCTCAAGCAGTATGTTGAGGTGTGCGGATTCTGAAGGTGTTCTCAGCCATTCGAGAAGGGTCATCATCACACAGAAGACTGATCTGAAAAAACAGCACCAGGCCCGTCTTGGTTCATTTCTTCATAAGCAAACCTCTTTCGGGACTCTCTGAGGGCTTGTTTAATAGGGACCTTGCCTTCAAACCAGCAGCCTCTGGTCTCCCATGTACAAGCAACATGCCCTGCCAACAAGTTTTAAGGCCAACTATAGTTAGATTTTTCATTTAAATTTTGGCACAGTCCAAAGTCACTCCTCTTACTTCCAAGCGCTGTTGCCATTGTATTAAAAAAAAAAAAAAGGGAAGTAAATTTGCTGCAGAGTTATTTACTGCCCAGAAAATCCAGCTGAAACCTTCGACTGCCAAATTTGAGGATTCACTGTTGGGCCAGGGACTTTAAATAGCTTTTGCTACTGAGGATTTTCTGCTGTCTAGAAGGGGAAAAAAGAACAAAAAAAGAACCACCCTCCGAAAAAGCACGATAAAGCTTCAGTTTGAAGGATTGGACATGGATTGTTAGAAACTGAAAATTGCCACTTCTGGTGTGGTTACTACCTACCCGGCTTTTACGATTGGATCATCTGTCTTTAAGTCTAGATTTGGTTGCCTGGTGTCAAGGATAAATAAAACTAATTTTGATCTCTCAAGTGACACAGAAAGGAAGAGAGGCTTCTTCTTTAATATGCGGTCTGCTTTTTCTCTCTTTCTCAGCTGGGCCACTGCAGTGGGGTTCAGGTAGCTGAGCAGAGCAAGGTAAGGTAAGGAAGACGAGGCAGAAACAGAGAAGAGGTGAGCAGCCAAGGTGAGTGGGCTGGTGAGCCAGCAGACCATGCAAGTCAAACCCTGAAAGGGCAAGTTTTGAAGGTCGCTTAGAAGTTGCTCAGATAGTAAGGAAGTATATATGGGCAGTGGAGGGCAGAAATTTCACCACAATGAAACTCAAGGCAAATTTTACAAGTTCCTTCTCAGGTAAAACATAGGGAGGGAGGGAGGGAGGACTGATAGAACTGCCATTGTTATGTTTTCTAGAGGATGAGGTACCAGAACTCACCATGAACGCTTCCCTCTTCTCTTATAATGGCAATGGCTCCTACATGAGAGAGGTGTGGGAATGTTCTGGGGTGCAGGAGAGGATATATTGACTAATTATATCCTTATCCAACTTGTGCTAACAAGTTCCCAAAATATCAGCAGAGTTTATGACATTCCCCTTTTAGTTCGCAACGGTAACGTTTGCACAGGTTCGCTAGAACCTCTATAATAATTACTCTGGTAATTTCCCCTTTTGTTCCCTCTTAAAATACAAGACACGACACAGTCTTCATAAAAGTATAAAAGAGTTTACTCACGTTCTGTTCACAATATGGTCCCAGAAGGCAGACAGGCTTAAAAAGGTTACATACACTTAGAATCTATCTTGTAGCAAGATAGACCATATCTCCTCTCTTGGCTGAGAGCCAAGAGAGCATCTTTAGATGTTTCCTCATCGAAGGAAGATGGCAGAGAGAGAGAGAGATGCTGCCTGCCCTGTGCTTTTGTCATTACCTGCACAGGTGAGGCCACACCCACCTCTGGTCAGATGCGGAGGAAGTCTGTCCCCAGGAAGTTTACCTGCTTGCTAGACAGACATCCCTCCCCATGTTCTAACATGTACACTCTAGGAATGTTGTCATTGACTGCTCCTGTGTTTTACATCCCACAAGAGGACGGAACTGAGTTCTGATGAGTTTCAGCTGGAAGAAAGGCCTGTTCGCTGGATTCCACCTGAAGGAAAATTTGCAAAAATTCAGGACTTACTTCCTCCAGTGAAGTGCTGGAGCTCAATGGTAGAGCACCATTGTATGCAGAAAGATCAAATCCTGGCATCTCCAGGCAGGGCTGGGAAATAATCCTGTATGGAAACCATGGAGAGCCACTGATAGTCAGTGTGGACAATACAGAGAAAGAAATGGGGCGGTATTCTGACTCATTATAAGGCAGCTTCCTATGGGGGTGGGAAGGGGCTTTAGAAGGAAGAGGAAATGCAGGCTTTCCTAACCTGGTATCTCCCAGAAGTTTTGGATTACAAATATCATCGTCCCTGACCACTGGTTTTGCTGGCTGGGGCTGATGGTGGGAACACACTGGCAAAGCAAAAAGCCCTGCAGCCAGCAGGATTGAACCCTCCGCTCATCAGCTGGTGGGCAGAGGGTTTGAATGGTGAATAAGACCCCTGCCGTTCAACTTTGACAGGTGGACAGGACTGGCAACCTAGCTGCCAAAAGTTGGAGTTCAAGATCTGGCCCACTGGGCCAAAATGTTTCCTCACCCCTTTTTTTTTTTGGGGGGGGGGAAAGACCATAACCTAAAAGCAGAGCACATGCCTTTGCAAGCAAAGGATCCCAGTTTCAGCTGCTGGCATATCCAGTTTGAAGGGACATATGACCAGCCATTGTGGGCAATAGAAAGCTGGACTAGATAGACCTTTGGTCTAATCCACCAGGTCCCTTCTTACATCCTTACTATCAGAATGGGTCAAATCCCAGCTCAAAATCCCGGAGAGCTGCTGCCAGGTTGTCTAGACCAGGGTTTCTGAAACTTGGGCCTCCAGCAGTTTTTGGACTACAATTCCCATCATCCCTGACCACTGGTCCAGCTAGCTAGGGATGATGGGAGTTGTATTCCAAAAACTGTTGGAGACCCAAGTTTCGGAAACCTTGGTCTAGACAATTCTGGGCTGGCCTAGGAACAGTCTGGCTCGGGATAAGCTTTTTCCTGTGTTCTGTGTGCAGAAGCACTAATGCATATTCTGGCAACTATGTGGAGCAGGTGTCAGGCAGCAGCAAGAATACAATTGTGGCATGCAAACCGTTATTTGTTGGTTATAGGGCTGGGTTTGACTAGCTGGGCGGGAGATGAAACAGCGACAGCTCCTCCGTAAGCCCGATCTGCTTGTTAGGAATAACCTTGGCTGAGATGGATGGGTGGGCAGAGTGCAGGTGGTCTGAGGAAAGGTGCATGATAAATCACGAAGCGGAGCAATCCATCACAGGGATATCTTCTCGCAATATCCAGAGAATTGGACCCATGTCCATCTTGGCTGGCTAACGCCTGCACAGAAAGCTAATCTATCGAATCCAGCCAGGAGCCACGGAGGTATCAAAGCTGATGATAGATTTGCAACACGAAAACAAAAAAACCTGCACAGATACTTGTAGGATACCATACCAGGGTACAAGTAGTTGCCAGAGATCTCGGCTTTTGCTTTTGTTTCTAGGTTATGGCAAAGTTATTGTCCAAAGTGAGCAAGGGATGCCATTTTAGGTTTCAGGTCGAACTTAAGAAACAAGCAAAGGGATCTGTGCCTTTAGCACACAACACAGAGTCTACTCAATAGTTTATAACAACCAACAGTCATTATGAGGGGAGAGAGACTGTGCTGGCCTTCAGGCAATGGCTTTTTCTACCTGTCTTGCCCCTCCGTCCAGCCCTGGGAGCCTTTCTCAGACCATGACTGGGAAGAGAGAAAAAGAGTTCAGGCCCTGTGGGTAAAACCTCAGTGCCTAGGACTTGCTGATCGTATGGTCGGTGGTTCGAATCCCCACAGTGGGGTAAGCTCCCGTCATTCGGTCCCAGCTCCTGTCCACCTAGCAGTTCGAAAGCATCCTTAAGTGCAAGTAGATAAATAGGTACCGCTTTATAGCGGGAAGGTAAACGGCGTTTCCGTGTGCTGTGCTGGTGCTGGCTCGCCAGCTGCAGCTTCGTCACACTGGCCACGTGACCCGGAAGTGTCTCCGGACAGTGCTGGCTCACGGCCTCTTGAGCGAGATGAGCACGCAACCCTAGAGTCGGACACGACTGGCCCGTCCGGCAGGGGTACCTCTACATTTACCCCCCTCTCTCTCTATATATATATACAGTGGTGCCTCGCAAGACGAAAAGAATCCGTTCCGTGAGTCTCTTCGTCTAGCGGTTTTTTCGTCTTGCGAAGCAAGCCCATTAGCGGATTAGCGCTATTCGCGGTTTAGCGACTATTAGCGGCTATTAAAGGCTTAAGGGATTAGCGGATTAGCTGCTAAAAGGCTATTAAAAAAACCCAGGAATCGCAAGGCATTTTCGTCTTGCGAAGCAAGCCCATAGCAAATTCGTCCTGCGAAGCACCTCCAAAACGGAAAACCCTTTCGTCTAGCAGGTTTTCCGTCTTACGAGGCATTCGTCTTGTGGGGCACCACTGTATATGTTGTGTGTCCTTGTTTCCCAATTTGATCCTTTTACACGGTTTTGTATGTTTTATGGCATTTTATGTATTGTGACTTGATGTTATTTTTATTGATTACAGTTTAGTCATTCTTTATTGTTTTATTAAAGGCAAACTTTAATTATTATTTGCTGGCATTTATTTTTACTGTTTTCTATTATATTCTAATGGATGACTGAATATTGCTTTATTTGATGTACCGGTAAGCTGTTTATTTTAAAGTTATTGTAACTTTTTTGGTATTGGATCAGATTGTTATTACGTGTGTGATCTTTGCTGTCTATTTTCTTGTTTCTTCAGCTTGTAAACTGCCTTGTGTGTAGAAAGGCGGTATACAAATTAAAAGTGAAATGAAACGAGAAGAAATTGTGTAGAATCAGGGGCCCCATAGGTAGAAGAGGCAGCCCTCAATATCCCCCCCATGTGCTCAAGCAATGTGTATGTAAGCTTATTTGGTTATTTATTACATTTGCATCCCAACTTTCCTCTGAGGAGCTAAAGGTGATATACCTTGTTTGCTCCCCTATTTTATCCTCACAAGAATCCTATGAGGTAGGTTTGGCTACCTCGTGGTCCCTCCCAACTCTATAATTCTATGAGTTGCCATACAGAAGTGAGTAATGCACTCTGGTTTGGGTAAATAAAAATTAATAACAATCAAGGAACTTTGGGGCTGAGTGGGGATTTGAACACGAGCCTCCCTAAATTGTAATCTGACACTCTGTTATTCAGGATTTCAGATCACATAAATCCTATGTACATAGCTGTCAACCGTCCCTTATTTGGTGGGAAACTCCCTTATCCCAGCGCCGTGTCCCGCTGCTGTCCCTTATTGATGATGTCCCTTAAATTTCCTGGGTTTCAAAGGAAGCAGCTCCTCTCCCTCCCTCCCTGCCGGCCAACTTCCTGTGTTGCTTGGCTGCGTTGCTCAGCCAATAAGGAGTCTAAGAACGACTAGGGGGTGGAGCTTGCTTGCTTTGTGCTGATCAAATCGGTCGCGTTGCCTGGGGACTCGCCTTTGCTCAGCACTTCTCAGCGGAGAGGTGACGGTGGTTTTCCTTGCTGCATTCCCTTTGCCGGGTTGCTGCGCTGTGGGAACCACCACTTGAGGCTTCGTTTGACTGCTGGCTGGGCTTTCTGCCTTTGGCTCGGAGAGGCTCAGAAGTCGAACATACCTGTGCCCTGAAAATCCCTTATTTTGGCTGCTGATCCCTTATTTCCGAGGCTGCTGGTCCCCTTTTTTCAAATCTGTAAGTTCACAGCTATGTCCTATGTATGTCAGTTTGCCCTATTCTGAGAGAAGATGAAATTGCCAGTGTGAGCCATTTTTTCCTGCCCTTTTATGCGGCCATTCTGTGAAACACTATTTTATCTCAGGTTTATTTCCCCCACTTTTATTTCTGCAAACTTGTATCTTATTGTGAGCCTGAGCAATGCAATATTAATAATAATAATGCTATTGAAATACAGTTTAGGTCCCTGTAATAAGCTTTTGGCCACAAGAGGGCACCAGCTCAACACATTCAATTGACTATACAAAGATGTAAACACTATTGCTGTCAGAATGAAAAGTGCCTGGTTAGGAATGAGCTGCTCCTTCTATGGGGGAACAGGAGTTATTCTGCGTTTGCATAACTGGATGCAGGACACCCTTTCATAAAGAACTGCAAAGTGGTCACAGTCAGTTAGGTATTCCTTCTGTGTCAATTGTAAGATGCTTAAGACTTAAGGGATGTCGGCCTATATTCATCACACTGAAAAGGTTTCGAAGGGCCTTAGGATGCAGTCTACTCCCTTACCCCAACTGTACATATTTTGAAGCATGTCTACCAGAACTATACAAACTATTCCAAGTGTGGTTGTGCTACAGATTCTTAAAAACAATAGCATTATGGTATTGGCAGTTTTAGGACGTGGGTGGTGCTGTGGGTTAAAACACAGATCCTAGGACTTGCTGATCAGAAGGTCAGCGGTTCGAATCCCTGTGACGGGGTAAGCTCCCATTGCTCAGTCCCTGCTCCTGCCAACCTAGCAGTTCGAAAGCACGTCAGAGTGCAAGTAGATAAATAGGTACCGCTCCGGTGGGAAGGTAAACAGCGTTTCCGTGTGCTGCTCTGGTTCGCCAGAAGTGGCTTAGTCATGCTGGCTACATGACCCGGAAGCTGTACGCCGGCTCCCTCGGCCAAGCGAGATGAGCGTCACAACCCCAGAGTCGGCCACGACTGGATCTAATGCTCAGGGGTCTCTAAACCTTTACCTTTTATTGGCAGTTTAATTTTCAGTTGCTTTCCTAACATGACTTCATCTTTTCCCCCCAACAGCTGCTGCATCCTAGGTCAGCATTTTCATCAGGCTAGCTATCGTGACCCCAAGATCTGTTTCCTGGTCATTCGCCATTATTTAATTAAAATGCAATGCAATGCATGTGTTTGTGTGCGCGCACACACAGGTGTGGACACCCATGTACTCACCGAAACACATGCAAACTGTCTCTATGTACCTCTATATTTAGAAAACCAGCTTCCATCCCATAAGAATGAGCATGCAACTGGAACCCCTCCCCCTTCCAATTCAGTGGAAGAACAGCTGCCTTGCATGCAGAAAGTCCCAGATTCAGTCCCTGCAATCTCCAAGGCTGGGGCTGTTCCCTGCCTGAAACCCTGGAAAGCTGCAGACAGTACTGTGGTAAATGGATCATTGAGCATCTTCCTATACTCCTAACCATCTTAAAACATGTAAGGGGAGAATTTCCATACCCCGCCACCTGTAACTTAAATATCTTGTCCTGCTTTCAGACTTAAGGCTGCCAGCTTTCAGTGCAGATCCAACCTCTTGTTGTAAAAACACTTTGGCACTTTTTATGATAGAGAGGTATATACATATTTTTATAAATAAGGCTGAAAGAGACTTTGCAGACATGGGACAAAGTGGTCAAACATCGTAACCTAGCAGGCAAGCATCTGAGTTCTTCCACAACAAATTTTCCTGTCTATTTTTCTTTCTTTTCTTTCTTTCTTTTTATTGAAAAATTTATTTACAACATAACATAAACCCCCACCCCAATACAGAAATACAATAAGCATAACATACAACAATACAAACAACCAAATAAAAGACTTCCTTTATCCTGTATCTGGCCTCCTTATTTACTTCTTATAAGCTGTTTCCTTTATGAATAATTATTAAGATTTTTCTTATTATAACTTAAATATCCACAAAGTCTCCTGCAGACATTAATCGAAACAAGACCAGGTATGTATTTTAGGACACAGTTTTGTGAAGTATTCTCTGCATTTCCCCCTGTTTATTTTTCAACAAGAACCAAGGGCGGTTCTGCACAGATTTTTGAAGCTCCTGATCTGCTCTTAAAACACTAGTTTGTCCAAATCAAAGGCGATTTTTAATGCTTTACATATATGCCCCTTGTTCTGTGACAGTAGCACGTCTGCTAGGACTTTTACTCCCCTGTGTAAACCTGGCCCTGACGTGAATTATAGAGGTTTGGATGGTTGCTTAATATCTGTTGCTGCAGTGATATCATGCGTCCACTGGATGGTGCTACTGAACTTTCTTTGGAGCAATGCAGGAGGTTGTGGGAGGGGGAGAGATTATGTGGAAAGAAGAGGGCAATTTGACCCAAGTTAAAAATATATAAAATGAAACAGACACACACTCTTTATATATATATGATGCTAGGTTTATATTCACATACAAAGTATGGTGACCAGATTTCCTGACAAGTATAAATGGAGCTTAATTGCAGGGAACAAAACTGTCATAAGAAGGTATTGCCAGAAAGTACAATCGACTAGGATACGTATCTTAACAAATCTACATGAGAGTAGCTTAATGGCATATTTCAAGCAGGGAACTCAACCTTTTCAATTTCGAACAAAGGATTCTATTTCATCCGAATCTCATCAAGATTAAAGCTATCCATTTTGGACTAAGTAATGTAAGTAGGAGTAGTGTTAAATAAAAAAACAGAGGGGGAGAGGTCCATTGTTTTACTGTCTGGGGATCAAAGGAGGCAGAGGAGAACAGCCTCTTACACGTCACTCATCCAGAGATTGAATGGGTGGGAGGAAAGCACTCTCTCCTGAACAAGAAAAGAGCACAAATCGGGATGCTGACACATTGCCTTCTTTGTACTTTAGTTTTTTAGGTCACTGTCCTTTTCTGGTAATGCTGGAAATTATCCCAAGTATTAATATAATCCAGCACACTCACACACAAGCCTCGGCTGAATGGGAGGACTAACGAGCGTGTTGCAAAGGAACTGCCTGAACCTCTGCCGCCCCACCCCACCGCTGAGACTGGCAGTCATTTCATAATTTATTTTAGACATTTATATCCTGCAGTTTAGGAACATTGGAAGCTGCCTTATGCTGAGTCAGACTGGGGTCCATCTAAGTCAGTACTATGTACATTGACTGGCAGTGGCAGTCCAGGGTTTTAGGCAAGGGATTGATCCTGGCAACTACATGGCTCTACTATGAAACTAACAAAGCTTACGTTTCAGGGCCCCTAATCCCAGAGGGGCCCCAGAAGCCGATTTAGTCCACAATACTTAACATTTTTGGATCTGCTAGACCCAATTTCATCATTCTATGATGCATCTCATGCATGTATATAACATTTCCAAAATTTACACCCCCCCCCACAATAACTCGAAAACATTAATGCATAGGACATTTTTATTCACACTAGTGAACTTTGACATATGAGATGATCCAGCACAGCAATTATAATCAAAATCTGAGATGTAGAAGTTATTTGTTATGTACTGAAGTTCTCACCCTGGGGCAGCAGGGGGATACTGTAGATAGTTTTCACTCAGGTCCACATATGCAAATAAGGGATTGAAAGTGACGTTCAGTGATTGGGTAGTTACAGAAAGTGTTACAGTTGCGTTGTAGTGGAGCTCTATATAAGCAGGCTGACTGAACCCTTCAGTTCAGTTCTGTTCTGGCCTGTGAATAAGCAAGAGCTGTTTGAAGAATCGCTGTGTCATCTGATATGTTCACCCACAACTTAACATTATTGTTTTTTTTAAAAAAAATAAGAATAATTGTGGCTATCTGTCATGGAACAATCCCTATGAAGACCATAACAGTGGTTACCCAGACTCATTGCTCGTGCAAAGCGGCCCCTGTAACAGCACAAGCTTCAGTGCTTCCCAAAATGCAGGTTTGCCCCCAAGTGGAAGCGCTACTACTGAGATGCAGCCCATGCCAAAGACTCTAGAATAAACTACATACATTAACATTTATTACGGTACTAGAACTCTTAACGATTGCAATAAGGAAAGATCCAAATATAAAAGGCGTGACATTGGAGGGGGGGAATCACATAAGATAAAGGCTTTTGCAGATCTGATTTTAACCACCAAAAATCCAGAAGAAAGCGTTCCACAAATAATAGAAAGAATTATTGAATTTGGAAAAGTGGCAGGATTTAAACTAAACAAAAATAAGACCAAAATGTTAGCAAAAAATATGACTATGCAGGAAAAAGAAGAATTACAGAAGATATCAGGATTGGCAATAGTAAACAAAACTAAATACCTGGGAATTTCGCTGAAAAACAAAAACAGCAATCTATTCAAGGATAATTACATAAAAATTTGGAAAGAAATTAAAAGAGATTTGGATATTTGGAATAAGTTAAGACTTCCATGTTGTGGCAGGATATCAGTAGTAAAAATGAACATGTTGCCTAAAATGATGTTTTTATTTCAAATGAGACCAGTCATTGGAGGGGTGGGATGTTTTAAAACATGGCAAAAAGACCTATCAAAATTTATTTGGCAGTATAAAAAACCAAGAATCAAATACAAACTTTTGATATATATAAAAATAGAAGTGGATTGGCACTACCTGATTTAAATTTGTATTATGATTCGGTTTGCTTAAATTGATTAAAAGAGTGGATAATACTACAACATGGAGACTTATTAGACCTAAAAGGTAAAGGTAAAGGGACCCCTGACCGTTAGGTCCAGTTGTGACCGACTCTGGGGTTGCAGTGCTCATCTCGCTTTACTGGCCGAGGGAGCCGGCGTACAGCTTCAGGGTCATGTGGCCAGCATGACTAAGCAGCTTCTGGCAAACCAGAGCAGCGCACAGAAACGCCGTTTACCTTCCCGCCAGAGCGGTACTTATTTATCTACTTGCACTTTGGCGTGCTTTCAAACTGCTAGGTTGGCAGGAGCAGGGACTGAACAATGGGAGCTCACCCCGTGGCGGGGATTCGAACCGCCAACCTTCTGATAGGCAAGTCCTAGGCTCTGTGGTTTAACCCACAGTGCCACCCTAGAAGGATTTAATAACCACTATGGATGGCATGCATATTTAGGATACGAAAAGGTGAAAGTCCACAGGGGATTTCTTAATCATATCATAAAAAAATCAATATATAGAGTATGGGTAAAATATAAAGAATTACTGGAGCCCTAGTTTTATGAGTGTGTGTATGTGTTGTGAAATAATAATAATAATAATAATAATAATAATAATAATAAATAGAAGCAGCTATGTACATATAAATGAGTTCAGAAAAGAACAGTGCAGTCCCATGAATGCCTACTCAGAAGTCAGCTCTGTTGGTAAGTGTGCTTATTCTTGCAGCCTAAAATATGTAAATCAATGCAAAAACAGCAAAAGGCATCACAAGGAGCCAGCAATTAAAAACAGAAGGCTGTGTTTTTAGAAGACAGAACAATTCGAAGATCTAAAAAGCTCAGATAAAAAAGAAAAGTCCTCCTGGCATCAAAAGAACCTCCACAGGGAGAACATTCCAGAGTTGTGGTGCACAAGCAACCGACCCCCAGACATTTCTACTGCATGTTCATACACAATCCCACTTCCTGCAAAGATTTGGGAACGGTTATACCTCATCATTTCCAGTCAGACCGCATCATGTAACTTCCTGCTGAAATTTCCCATCTTTGCATACCAGAAATATTCTGGGTTTTTGTGTTGACTTTGCCATGCTTTTCTTGCACTATAGCTGTCCCAGACAGCATTGGGGAAGCACTGAAGAATGAATGAAGCAGAATAAATACACCCCTAACATACCATTATTGTGTCAGGAACATGTTGCAGAATATACCTGCAATAAAAGGCCATTCTCAATGGAAAGGCTGGATCATGAAACACCACCCAAAAAGTGTGTGTTAATCAACATTGTGCGATCTCCACAATTAGCAGGACTTAGGCCACTTCCCACAGCAAGCACAAGTTTGTCTTGGGTTGTGGGAGCAGTAATGACTATACCCCCTCTAATTTTGTTGTGCCATGCTGCCCATGACACATCGATTTTGTGTTATGCCACACCACCAAGGCAGTCATTTCAAGATTTGACAAAGTGCATATAAGAGCCAAATTTGAAATGTCCCTGCTTATCCAAAATGGTTGTTGACCCCTGAGTTAGAAAGATGTGCTTCAGCAAAGCATCTTAAATTTATAATGCTTATAGGCAGCTCCAGTAAAACCTTCGTAGTGAATGGAAAGCTAATACCAAGGAGCACGTTTTCTTTCTCCTTTTTATTTTATTTCTAAAAAGACAGGCTTTAGATAGGCTTCGTGTGGGCATGTCAACTTTCTGTTCATTAATACAAAAGGCACTTAAATTGAGCAGCATTTTGAGTGAGCACATTCAGACAAAGAAAACTGGAAAGGTCACATCAATGTTCTCCTGGTCCTCATGGTCTTCAGGGCTGCCCTCAGATGTCTTCTAAAAGTCTGGTAGTTGTTGTTCTCTGACATCTGGTGGGAGGACGTTCTACGGAGTGGGTGCCACTACCAAGAAGGCCCTCTGCCTAGTTCCCTGTAACTTGGCTTCTCGCAGTGGGGGAACCGCCAGAAGGCCCTCGGAGCTGGACCTCAGTCTCCGGGTAGAATGATGGGGGTGGAGACGCTCCATCTGGTATTTTAATCCAAATTCTAACTTTTATTAAATCCATGGGGATGATCTGGCACCCAGGAACTTAGGGGGGAATCTGCCCCCCCATGACAATATCATTGACAAATTTTTATAACACAAATACTCCATTCATGAAATGGAGATGAATTTGAAACTATGGAGACCAGCGCTGTAAAGTTTGTGGAAGCAAAGTTTATAAATATTGACTCTGGTTTTCATGAGTTAAACTGTAATCCCTGCTCTACTGCTCAACTCTGCTGTTGCTTCTGAGCAAATGGATGTGTGGGTACTCTACCTTCAGATATTTGAGTACAGCCATCACATCTCCGATAAGATAAGAACCTAAGAGGGACCTGCTGGATCAGGCCAATAGCCCACCATCAATACCCCAGACCGTTAGGTCCAGTTGCGGATGATTCTGGGGTTGCACGCTCATCTCGCTCTATAGGCCGAGGGAGCAAGGCGTTTGTCCGCAGACAGCTTCCAAGTCATGGGGCCAGCATGACTAAGCCACTTCTGGCGAACCAGAGCAGCGCACAGAAACGCTGTTTACCTTCCCGTCGGAGCGGTACCTATTTATCTACTTGCACTTGGACGTGCTTTTGAACTGCTAGGTTGGCAGGAGCTGGGACTGAACAATGGGAGCTCACCCCGTCGCATGTATTCAAACTGCCAACCTTCCGATAGGCAAGCCCTAGGCTCTGTGGTTTAGACCACAGCGCCACCCGCGTCCCTAAGAAATAGTACCCATGTAGAAAACAAAACAGAAGAAGAAGAAGAAATTGTTGTGTACATTACAGAAAAGGGGGGAACTTGTCATTATAGTTAACCAGATCTTAATCTAATGCGGTATTTCTAAAAAATGAATTCCAAATATTGTTAGATTTGTCCATGGCAAGTCTTTTGCCTCTGGCCCCAACCACTGGCATGTAGTCCTTGGATGGGTATTGCAGGCTTCATGCTGAAATAGGTTTCCACTTCTGCCCTGGGCTATGGAATTAGCTGTGCCCATTTTGGAGCACTCTGTTGCTGGGGAAAAGCTAAAAATGCAGGGGGGGGGTGTCTCTGACATCATATCTTATTTGTCTGCAAATGTCAGTGCTGCAAAATCTCAGCTGAGTGCTTGTGTGGGTGAGATTAATGACTGGGAACTCCGAAAGGTGATGAGACAGGCATATGAAAGCCACTTCATCAAAGTGTGGTATATAGTTCAGCTCCCAAAACGACCTGATCAGGCTGGCTCAACACCAGGTACGTATTTGCTGTTGATCTGATAACATACTTAAAAACATAACAGCAAGGGAATCCGAGGGGGTATTCTTCACCTGCTATGAGTGCAGACCCTAGATTGAAAACTCAGTAACGCTGAGATGAATGGTGTTTGGCAAGTTTACATTTTATTCTAAGGGCACTTCTAAAAAGCAACCTGTGTGACTCATTTGCAGACATCATCTATTGCAGTTAATTACCAAGGGGACAATAGCTGCAGCTATATTGGGTTGTTGTGGGGGGGGGATATAACATCCAATACATTGCACAAGATGCAGAAATTCAACGGATAAAACTTTCAGACACTGACCTGAAGTGAGGGGAAAGCTTCACCTGTTGAATTTGTTTGTGTGTTGAGGTCCCCAGGGCCACCCCAATAACTCACACATCACACAGAATTTTTTGTTTAAGATTTTTGGCATAATTTTGGCCACAACTTTATTGAAATACAAATTTGTGAGTGGTTGCTTAGGCATTAGTTGCGACTATCTGCCCCCACCATGGGGGACAGACTGACATTCCGCACGATGCGAAAGTCAGAATAGGGGAATACACTTGGGGGTTACGCGGAGCAGGAAACCTGCCCTCACCCCAAATGCAACCAGGAGCTCATTGCTATGGCCCGAGCCCCCTTGACAGAGTGGACAAGCAATAGTTAGCCCCCAATTCCTTTAACGGAATCCCTTGCAGCAGCAGCATTAGAGGGGCAGGCACTCAACCTACCAAGGGCAGGCACTCAACCACGATGCACGGTTGAAAAGAGGAAGCCCTAGCCTCGTGCAAGGAGTTTTAGCATTTCTGGCTGTCAATCAAGAAATGGCAACATTAACTTCTTCCCAACAACAAGGGAAAGCCCCAATCGCATCAGTGGCCAACGGTCAATTAGCCCGCCCCCAACTTTGGAGTGTCCTGGCGGCCCCCACCGCAACACGTGGTCTCCATGAAGGAGAACACGCTTTGCCATACAACTGTTAAAAGCCCAGAAGCTTCCCCAACCCTTTTTTAAAAAGTTGTAAAGTACAGTCATACCTCGGGTTGAATATGCTTCATGTTGAGCGCATTCGAGTTGCGCTCTGCGGCAACCCGGAAGTAATAGAGCACGTTACTTCCGTGTTTCGCCGCTCGCGTATGCGCAGACGCGGCGAAAAGCGCCGCATGCGTGCACAGATGTGCCGTCGCTAGTTATGTTTGCTTCTGGATGCGAACAGGGCTCTGGAATGTATCCCGTTCGCGTTTTGAGGTACCAATGTAAGTCAATGGTGGAACGAGACTTCTAAATGTCCTAGCCCGGCTAGGATAAAAAAATGGCCTACCTTAGCAGTTGCTGTTCTGTCTTGGCTCAAATAACTGCAAGTTATTTTGTCTTCTGGTGGAGGAAAAATGAATGAAGTACTTTAAGTCAATGGCTGCTAAGATTTGCAGCTGGTAGACGTTAAAATGCAATTGGTGATTAATGAAGGTTAACCTTTTTTAAATTACCAATTGACCAGCAGGTGTGTAAGGCCATGTGAAAAGCAGGTGAGGGAATACAAGGAATTGGGATTCCAATGAAATTTAGGGATGCTTTTATGTCTTATACTTTAACAAGTAAAACTTTTCTTCTATAAAAATACATCTTCTGCCTTATTGTGCTCCAAGAGTTTCCTATTTTAAAAAAATAATGGAGAGGAGATAAGCAGCTGAAGCATGAAAAAAAAAATTAGAGCAAGATTATTCTGTTTATGATAGATTAAAAAAATACATGGACAGGCAAACAGTTGGCAAAATTATTATTGATCTGACACTTTTTAAAAAAGCTTTCCAAGCTACTTGGTAATTCTTGTTTCCCCCCCTCGAAACCACTCTATAGTAGGCCAGTATTTCCATTTTACAGCTGAACAGTTAAGTCAGATTACAATTTACCCAAGGCTACACTGAGATACAGTTATGGTATTGGTGAGATTTAGGGCTCTGACTGATAGACCATTCTGACTTGGGCGGGGGCAGGGTGTATGTGTGTAAATGTTTGTGAATAAATAAAGTACAACCACCAGAATTACAAACACAAGCTAGGTGTGTATTATTCTAACTGTATTCTCACAGTCTATGGCTGTCTACACAATCCTGTTTACTCTGCATCCGGTAAAATCCCACTGCTGGTTTGGGAAATTATATTTAATGTATTTATGAAATACATTGTTTTTATGTGTATTTCCCTAAGCCAAGCTTTGATCCGTATTGAGAAGAAGAATAATTTAGCTGGGGGTGCATGGCCTACTTGACCATCCTATAAAATGTAGTCAATAGGCTACAGAAACTTGCAACAGGAAAAATTGCAGACACAGAAATGAGAAATACAGCAATGACAATTAATAAAAACAAACAGAACCATTCATTAGGGCCAGTTAATTGTCAAGCTAGAAGTGGGGAGCAAGTGCAAGCATCGTTTGAGATCTTGGGTGCTGCATTTCAGTAGTGGTAAATTCATTATTGGAGTGGATAAATCAAATTAGAAAGTAGCTTTTTAACCGCTGCCACCTGGTGGCTATTCTGAAAAGTGGCTGTACAGAAACAAAATCATGTGAAGTGGGCAAAACTGGAATGCTTTTGTGGGAATCTAATAGGACATAACATTTTAACACACGCACCATAGATTTTGTTTTGAAAGTTATGGGCTTTCTAGTGGCTTGTGAGTCTTTTGTGTTTTTCTGGAGGAGTCTTTCCCAGTCTGGTGCAAAGGCTCAGCCACGGAAAGGGCTATGCAGACACATCAGCTGCGAAAACCATAAACTTCCTTCAGAAGAGGAGAGTCTGAATGTTTTGCTGAGTGCGTGTTCCCCCACCCCAATCAAATTTGCTGCATATCTCTCAGCTGCTGCTGCCGAGAAGCAAGTGCTTCAGTTCCCCATCCTCTACTTTTGAGGAGACCAGTTTGCCAATCAGGTTCTTGAAGGCACACTTGACTTCCAGGATGTTGGTGATGCTCTCCGTGAGCTGCTTGGGGCAGCCACCGGGGTCTTCTGGGTCAGCAATCTGGGTGCCCCTTTGCTCCATCTCTGTTTGGAGGCTCCCTATTTGCATGGTGATGGACTGCAAGTGCATCTTGTATTTTGATGGCTGTCCCCAGCATTTCACTTCTCTTTTATATACTGTGATCCTTTTATGTGAACCGCCCTGAGACCTCTGAAATGCCGGACCTTCATATCTTTGGGTCCCTTGTGGTTACCTTATCAGCTATAAGCTATCAAATTCTATGCTCACTATTATAAAGAGCAGACGCCTGCTAACCTATGAAAAACAAATAAAGCATCTTTTAATGGTACTATTACTACTTCTACAGTGGTACCTCAGGTTACAAACACTTTGGGTTACAGACTCCGCTAAGCTGGAAGTAGTACCTCGGGTTAATAACTTTACCTCAGGATGAGAACAGAAATCGCGTGCTGGCGGCAGCAAGAGGCCCCATTAGCTAAAGTGGTACCTCAGGTTAAGAACGGTTTCAGGTTAAAAACAGACCTCCGGAACGAATTAAGTTCGTAACCAGAGGTACTACTGTACTACTAATAATTTATTATTTATACCCCGCCCATCTGAGTAGGTTTCCCCAGCCACTGTGGGCGGCTTCCAACAAAATGTTAAAAATAGAATCAAACATTAATAACTTCCCTAAACAGGGCTGCCTTCAGATGTCTTCTAAAAGACAGGTAGTTGTTTATTTCCTTGACATCTGATGGGAGTGCATTCCACAGGGCTGGTGCCACTACAGAGAAGGCCCTCTGCCTGGTTCTCTGCAACCTTACTTCTCGCAGTGAGGGAACCGCCAGAAGGCCCTTGGAGCTGGATCTCAGCTGAATGATGCGGGTGGAGATGTTCCTTCAGATATACTAAAACCCATCATTAAAACAGAGAATTAATGGAAAGGTTAAAAGCTGCTTTGAATCAAAGAGTTGCTTACTATTCAAAAATGGTCAGTCTATAGACTATAGATTGCAACAAGCATGTTTAATCAAAAGTCTTAATAAAGCCTGGTTATTTCATAAAAATAATTTTCATAGGAAATAATAGAGCAGGAGAGCGTGCCTGGGAGACGACCTCCAGAAGTGTTTCTTCTCAGCCTGTACTCCAATTAATGAAGACTGTTGAAAGATTTGGGGTAGGGCGGGTTTGGCTTAGGAAAGAAAACCTGAATTGTTGTGATGAATTGAAAGTGTTGATTTTATTTTGTTATAAAAGAAGAATCCTTTTTTTTTCTTTAAAAAAATATTTAGGGGCACTCTCATTTTGACTGAAGAAAATAACCATTTTATGGTTCAAAATGGAAAAATAAATACAGTAAATGGACAAAAGTACAAAGATTCACAAAATGTTTAGGGCTATGTGTACCCCTGCATTCCCCCAGAAAAAAGCACTGTATATGAGGAAAGTGTTCTCTAATTCTAGTTAGCCAGCTCCTGAGAGATCTATTCCATAGCCCTAGCTTTTTTTTACCCCCAGGCTCTCTTGAAGAGGGAGGCTAATCTATGCCAGGTTTTATAACTAGCCTGGAAGGATAATGCATTCTGGGAAGCCTTATATAGGTGGGGCTGGCTTTAAGTTGCCTGCAAGTTTTGCAGAGAGGAGGGCAGTGGGAGATTGAGGGTGGTCGTTTCTCTAAAGCTGTTAAATACACATGCAATAGGATGGCGTTTTAGAAATAGGAAAGATTATCGAATCAGTACAATCCAGGCATTGTATAAAGAAACCTTTGAGGCTTGTAAAACAAAATGCTGTTTTGAATTTTACTGGGCAGAAAAATGTAGTGCCTTGAAACCTCCCAAGTTTGCTTTTACATAGTATGAAGGTTAGTTGATTCTTTTTGAGAGAGAATTTGATAAGGAAATAAGGGGAAATGAGCAGACTAACTTAAATTCATCAGATAGAGAAAATGCTGATTTAAACTAGGTGGCGATTGAGAGTTATATTAAGCAAAAATGCCCCCTGGCTCAGTCTCTTTTTTAAAGTTTTGATGAACGTATTTTTTTTTTAAAAAACTGCTTTGCCTTTTGGGAAACAGCCTTCAAAAATACACTTAAAAACTGGATATTTATTATAGAATTTAGTCAATATTGTCTATCATTGATTAGGCAAATGTAGCCATGATCGCATGCTAGAAGAATGTTTTTATTTTCATAAAGCAATGTAAACAATACAAAACAGCAGAAAAATGCTTTCTATTTTCACAAAATCAATGTAAACAATACTAACAAAGCATAACGCAGATGAAGTGCAGAGGTTTACAGCCATCTCAGTCTAGCTTTTCTTTTTACTTATATTTTGTGCTTTGCATGCATGTAAAAAAATGCTCATTTATAATTATAAATATATGAAAGTTAGGTATACTAACGCCATCCAAGCTATCTGTATATGTTATACAGTATCTGCCCATGTTAAAGTAATCAAGAAACGTTAAGTAAAAGGTACTAATTATTTGATAACTATATTAATCGGTATACGCTTTGTCTGAATTCCTGTTGATCCTTTGACAAAACAGTAATTTTGCTGGATAGCACTTGATATTACACTATAATATTATCATATTACACTGTTGAGTGTATCTAATGGATTGCTCAAGTTGCATTTTTTTGCCCTTTTTGGTCTTTTGTGTACTGAAAAACTCTACACTTATAACCATTTAAATGATAAATTTTATTAACCCATAATTTGTGATGGTGTAGTGGGCATTTTCCATTATCAATTTTTTTAAAAAATGCTGCTGATAATACTGACAAATTCTAAACTGATTTTCTACTCCTTGTGCTGCACAATTTGCTGGGTCCCTAGAAAGTAAAAAATGATGCTTCCCAGTATTTTGTTTCGTAGAATACCTTTATTATATGGGGATTTTATGTTAGTTTCTGATGTTCTCAAGTTGGATATCAGTTTGTAGATCTGCTAGTAAAATTCACTTTTTAAAAGCACTGGATGTCAACTGATAGCTTGTTGGATTCCATCAGTAACCTCATTCCAAAACCAGCTGGAGGTTTGCACTAAGTCCAGAAAATAAGGTCTGCTTTGTAAGCCTAGCATCTCCATTAAATCAGAACTGCTGTGATAGATTTTACTTATTTTATGTGGGTTAAGATGCCCCTTATGATTTGGGGAGAATTTTTTTCCTATGTATGCTCAGCAGTTAGTGCTACATTGCTGAATTGTGCGTTCAGAACAATAGCAATATATAGCTATAAAAACTAAACTATGAAAAGGGACCACTTTACAAAATGCTGGTAAATATTAGTACCCAGCAGGGCGCTCAGGGATGGAGAGCCAATATGTACCAGGCTTATATAATTAATAATGGGAATAACCCACAATTGTTTTTTTTTTATATACTAACTTAACTTACACTGACATGCTTTATGACAACTTCTTGTACATTGGATTGTTCCCTAATATCTTTAAAAACACTCAAAAGCATAGGTGTATTTTAAAAGGTAAACAAGTTCACGTTTCAAAAATGTGTACCATAGAAACTTGGAAATTCCCATACTTTACATGCATAGCTGCAGCTATTTAGGACCTATTATTAGCATAATGAAATATATTAGGAATAAAATAATCATTAACTCATGTATTAACATAGGTATGAAGTAGCAAATATATCTGATTGAAAACACCTGTGTTGAGTCACAGGTGAACAACTGAGGGCAGGTGTTCTGAGCTATGCAGCCATCCTGTTTGCCATGCATCACACAACAGCTTTTTGTAACTGTTAGTTTGAGAAGGTTGAGTAAGTTTGAATGATCTTTCAGGGAGCATAGGGCACTAAAATTGGTTCGGGGTTGGTGGCAGAAGGTGAAAGTTATCAACTTGACAATGTAGAGAGGCGTAGTATACTCTTGTTGTGTTTACATCTCTTATCCAGACCTTTTGAAAATTGCCACTCCCAATATACCATCCAAGTTAACGTTTTTCTCTCTCTGGTTTGGACATGAAGTTGACAATAACAATAAAACAACTTTATTATTTATACCCTGCCAGGCTGGGTTGCCCCAGCCACATCTGAAACACATCTGGACTTGATTATTTTAATATGGGGTCAGGTATCTCCCACTTCCTTACGCTTTCTTCTGCATTCCAGTACTGCTCTTCAGACCCTCGTGGGTCCCCTCTGCTCTTCACAGGTTTAGGAAGTTAAAACGTGTAAGGCTTACTCCTTTTAGGAATTAAAGCACTGTCCATACACTCATTAAATACCCAAAAGCTTTCCTTGCAGAACAGATGACAAAAAGAATATACGCAAACATTCACAAGACAGATGCTTATCCAAGCATAGGCTCGGCTTTACTTAGAAATGCTAGAGCTTCTTGCTATAAATCAAAAACTGTCTCTCCCTCTTTCACCCTGTACTTCACTATAGAATTTACTATAGAGAGGCCACTTTTTCTCCGCTTTCATTTCAGCCAGAACCTTTTGCTCTTCAAGGAGCAAATGATGGAGGTCCCCATCCTGCTGCTTCATTAATTAGATATTCGACGGCACACTTGGCTTCTGGTGTGTTCGTGATGTTCTCCCTGTGTTGCTTGGATGTAAACAGTAGGACTTCATATGTCTACGTTATCAAAAGCTTTCCTTAACCTTTCCTTAATGTTAAACGCCACAAGTATAGATCTGCCCCAAGAAAATTGCAGCCGCCTTGTTGGACTGCAAGGAGACCAGCAGCAGGTTACTCTTTTAGCCTCTGTGGGCATGGGGTTTTTTGCACTGGTACAGCATGCCCAGCTTGATCAGGTGCCCAGCAGCATTGCCACATAGCAGCAGTGTCACTGGATCCTTTGCACTTTTAAGTCCAGGGGCTGCCCTCTCTGCTCTGGTGATACAGGTGCGCTCAGGCAGGCCCATCTTGTCTCTGTTGAAGGCCTACTCTGGAAGATAGGCCTTCTGCAGCAGCCTCTTCAGCTGCTCTTGATGTGCTTCAGCAGCCTCCGGGTTCACCAGGGTCTAGTCCTGCATGTGGCTGGTGACCTTGATGCTGATGCCCAGATCTCCTCCTCCTCCCAGATCTTGATGGCACAGACACTGGACTCGTTCCTGTGCACAGGCTCATGCCTTCCTGCAAACAGTCCAACACTGCCAGTTTCTCCTACAGTGTGGGCATCATTCACTGTTTTTTGGGTTATCAGTACCTGAGAAAGATGACAATGTCTTGTGTTTAGGCGCCTTTTAAACTCAAAAAATTCTGTCTGGGGAAACCCCCTTGCCCCAAATCATAACTAAAAAAACCCCTCCCCCCAAAAAGCTTTTAAAAAACTCCCCCCGAATGGCAACCCCCCCAAGTAAACTCAAATACCTATCCCAGACTACCTTCAAAGACTACCAAACTTCACCAAACTCCAAGACAATTGCTCTCTCACAGCCTCCTAGCTCAAACTCCATCTTTCCACAGGCCTCAACAGTTGGAAATGATGCCTTTTTACCTTGTCCCTTTGCGCGTTGCCCCATGTGGAATGAGAAAGGAGAGTAATGAACACCAGGGTGTGGTTCACGGAGAAAGGATTTATTCAGTTCTGTGCAGAGGCAACCAGCGGAATTGCTTCCAAAGACTGGCGGCACTTACAGCAAGCAAGCTAGCATCTTTTATACCCTTCGCATCACCCCATTCCCCTCATTCCCTTATTTGGCTCGTCTAGTGCCCTCTTGGCACTTTATCATAGGCTCCAGTCTTCTGCATAAGCTGCTTCCTTATATGGCTATATGGTATGGCTACTTCGTTCCTCTTTACACAACATGTTTTTCTACATCCTTACACCGTGTGCTCGTGACACAACTCTGTTGCAACACTGTCCTCCTATTTCTCTTAGTCACCTTTCGTAATTTTCCTTTTACACCGTTATCTCCTTCATTCCCTCCTCTTCTTTCGGACAGCCGTTAGGCTCGTCCATGGGGATGGGATGGTATTCCCGCATTAAAGCAATCACACGAGGTCCCATCATACGGGAGACCATCCTGTGCATCATATTTTGCAAGCATTGCACCAAGCAAGGAATACAAAAGCAGAGAAGAAGCAAAATTAATAGGGGCCCCATAAATATAGCAAGAAGTCCCCGGAACCAACCACTTGGTAGGAATTTGTCCAACCAGAACATATCCCAGCCCTCCCAGGTTTGTACAGGAACGTGCGCCACCTTTTCAATACTTGCAGCCAAATTGCGGATGGCCTCACCATGATCCGAGATATTAAAGCAACAGGCTCCGCCAGTTAGGTTGAGGGCGACACAAAATCCACCTTGTTTGGCCAAAATGAAATCCATTCCTAGGCGCAGCTGGAGGACAGCAGTGCGGGTTTTGGTTAACTGGGTAGCAATGAGGCGGAGGGCGGTAGCCGTGGCATTAGCCACTATTTCAACCACCGCTTGGAGGCGGATGATGCGGTTCAGGTTATAAATGGGTTCTCTGGCGCCAGCCATCAACTCATCAGGGTTCCATGAGGCAGGGTCATAATGGGATATTATCCGCTCAGGGGGCCATTCGTTCTCTCCCCACTTTTGGGTGCTTCCCCCTGCCACCCCGGAAATGTCCACACTTCTCCGGACATGCCGGGTTAAGGTGGAAGGTATCCACATGGGGGGCACAAGGAATGCCGGGAAGCAAATGCCATACCACCCTCTCGAGAGGATATGATACGCTTTGGTTCCACAAATCCAATAGATGTCCTGTGACTGGGAGGTGGACATACCTCCAGCAGAGTTCATGCTCAGGAGATTAAGGTTGGTGCAAGCACCGCCACATTCGAAGGTGGCAGTGGGAGCGCACGTACATTTGCAAAGAGAGTGGCCTACGAATGTGTAATTGTGGTCAAGAATAGCGTTCCGGGACTGATTGACACAGAACCACCCAGAGACCCTATAAACCCGGAAAGGAGTAGAATGGTTCCTATATGGGGGTGAGGATGGGGAGAATCGAGCACTAGTATATTGGACCCGAGTCCGGTTAAGGGGTAAGGGGAGCAAAGGCAATCCGCCAATAGCATCCAGGGGTCCAAGGGTACAAACGAAACAGCTGGTTTTATTTGCTGCCTGGGCCACCATTTTGGCCAATTGCAACCAATGGTTATAGGGGTGTTGGGCCCCCCATGAGCACATTTGGTGGGTAACCTTAATCAAGGAGTCACCTTGGAAAACCAGAGTGCCTGCAGCCAGTTCTAAGGAAAGTAACAGAGGAGCAAGCACTGTCGAGGGCCATCCAAAGAACAAGGACCGCTTCCATAGACAGATCAAAATTAGTCCCATTGTTACCAAGGAGCCTCCTAACCATCCCAACCACCACTTCTCACTAGCCCAAACCATAGTTGCCTGGGTGGTACTCGTAGGGGGCAGGATTTGGGCGCCCTGGGCTTTCGGGTCTGTCTAAACAACGGGGTAATGGGAAACGCCAAGGGTCGTACCCTACAGTGTGTAGGTAATACCCTGGTATGCCCGGCCCGTGGCTGAACCCCTGGTGTGCAGTTGAAAGGACAAATCCCTGGGGTGGAGGTTCCCAAGCGGAAAAAGCGTGAATGCACCCACAGGAATATATAGAAGCATTCAATTCACATATACTTGGAGTGAGAATTCCCACTGGGATGTTATTACCACGGACAATACAGACGGGTCCGGGCAGGATTGGTGGAATTGTCTGGGGGGTGAGTTTGTAGTACTGGAACATTGGAGACGCTGCCGGCGGGCGTCCCTCCCATCCACTTCTGGGTCCTGATGGCTTCTTCAGCCGTGCGTAGAGGTATCAGGTTCCGGAGTGATACCAGCAGGGTGGTTGTCTGCCGAGTGTCTGGCGATGGTCAGCCGGAGGGGGTCTTGTGAATTGGGGATCACTGTCCAGTCAGTTATTGCCCTTTTCACACGAGTATGGTGGACCCAAGGAGTGATGCCTGCAACCTTCACGACAGTGGGTGTAGAAAGTAACACGATGTAGGGTCCCTTCCAGCAGGGTTGCAGTGGAGTCTGGGACCAGTCCTTCACCCACACATCGTCACCAGGTTCAAAGTGGTGCAGGGGCTCGACTAAAACGCAGGGGGTGCGAGCCTGGGTCTACCTGTTGAGAGAAGAAAGAACTCGAGAGAGTGACTGAACATACTGGTCTATTTGTGTACAGCTATGGGGTTAGCAAAGGGCTTGGGTTTCACAATTAAGGGCGGCAATTTTTTAGCCATTACTGGAGGGTTGTCTTCTGCCCACACAGCGGGGTTCACATGTTCCAAAATGCAGGCGGGGATGGGTCCCTCCTCTTCTTGTACCATCATGAGGTGCCAATATTCCCTCAGCGGGGCTTCCATCACTAATTCCCCGGGGGGTATTGTGGACATGATGGCTTCCCCAGTTGGCTTAAAAGTAATTTGAACTTGTCATTTTTTCTAGTTTTTGGAACACTTCTGGTTGTTCCACCGTTAATATTAAAGAATCCGCAAAAGCTTTCAATTTGAATGATTTCTCCCCAATGATATCCCTTGTATTCCTTGGTCTTGTCTTATATCCAGGAAAAATAAATAATAATAATAAATTTTATTTATATCCCACCCTCCCCAGCCAAAGACGGGCTCAGGGCGGCTAACAACACTAAAATAGTGCAACATTATAAAAACATTATAAAAAAATGATTAAAATCAAATTCAAAATTGATGGCAACCATAAACTAAAGTTTTGTAAAGATTGCCAAAGGAGGGAGTCAGGCTGCACCCTGACCAAAGGCCTGGTGGAACAGCTCTGTCTTGCAGGCCCTGCGGAAAGATGTCAAGTCCTGCAGGGCTCTTGTGACAGAGCGTTCCACCAGGTTGGAGCCGTAGCCGAAAAAGCCCTGGCTCTAGTTGAGGCCAGCCTAACCTCTCTGTGGCCTGGGACCTTCAAGATGTTTTTATTTGAAGACCGTAAGTTCCTCTGTGGGGCATACCAGGAGAGGCAGTCCCGTAGGTATGAGGGTCCTAGGCTGTATAGGGCTTTGAAGGTTAAAACCAGCACCTTAAACCTGATCCTGTACTCCACCGGGAGCCAGTGCAGCTGGTATAGCACTGGATGAATTTGATCTCGCAGCGAAGACCCCGTAAGGAGTCTCGCTGTGGCATTCTGCACCCTCTGGAGTTTCTGGGTCAGTCTCAAGGGCAGCCCCACGTAGAGCGAGTTACAATAATCCAGTCTGGAGGTGACCGCGTGGATCACAGTGGCTAGGTCAGGGCGAGAGAGGTAAGGAGCCAACTGCTTAGCTTGGCGGAGATGAAAAAATGCCGCCTTTGTTATAGCTGCAATCTGTGCCTCCATGGAGAGGGAGGTATCGAAGATTACACCCAAACTCTTAACGGACGGTGCTGGCACTAATTGCACCCCCGCAAGAGATGGGAGTTGCCCCCTCAATCCCATATCGTCCCGTCCCAGCCAGAGGACCTCTGTCTTCAAAGGATTTAACTTCAACAGGCTCCCACGTAACCATCCAGCCACAGCTTCCAAGCATCTGATCAGTGTGTCTGGGGCCGAGTCAGGATGGCCATCCATCAGCAGGTAGAGTTGGGTGTCATCAGCATACTGATGGCAGCCCAGCCCAAAACTCCGGACAAGCTGGGTGAGGGGGCGCATAAAGATGTTAAAAAGCATCGGGGAGAGTATCGCACCCTGAGGCACTCCACATACCAAGGAGTGGCGGGATGACAATTCCCCCCCAAGTGCCACCCTCTGTCCCCGACCAGAGAGAAACGAGCGCAGCCATTGAAGGACTGTGCCCTGGATTCCCATGTCGGCAAGGAGGTGGTCCAGGAGTTCGTGATCGACCATGTTGAAGGCTGCTGACAGGTCTAGAAGAATCAGCAGCCCCGACCCGCCTTGATCCAGCTGCCTGCGGAGATCATCTGTTAGGGCGACCAGAGCTGTCTCGGTCCCATGACCAGCGAGTGTCCAGTGTGGGTCTTTCTAGGACTATGATAAACAATAAAGGGGAAAGTGGACAGCCCTGCCTGGTCCCTTTTTCTATCTGGAAAGACTTTTCTTTTCATAGTTAATTTTCAGATTGGCTTTCTGTTTTTTTTTTGTTTTTTTGGTAAATTGCCCTTATTTCTCTGGTAAAACAGTCTCCCATTGCCATTAATTCCACAGTTTTTCTCAGGAACTTACAGGAAATGTTGTCAAATGCCTTCTCTTCATCCACTAAAATAAAGGCTGCTTTCTTACCTGGATTTAAATCTAGATATTCAATAAAATCTATCACCATTCTCATATTGATTTTCATTTGTCTATCTGGCAAGAATCTGGCCTGATCTTCATTAATAATATCTTGTGAGTACTTTTTTAAATCTATTGGCCAGAATTCCTGCATATATTGTTAGCATAGAATTCCTGCATAGTCATTTTTAGCAATGAGATCGGTTGATAGTTGTCCTCAAACAATGACTAAACCTGCCTCCTCGGTAATGACATGGTCTGGTCTTAGCATAACTCCTCCTGCTGCCCGTAATCACTGAGATCGGGTGTCCCAATACATCCCCCCCCCCCCGTAGAACCTGCCCCAACCATTCTATTGGCTGAGGCCCACTCCCAGGCAGCCCTGACCCATCCCCTTAAAAAGCAAAATACAAACTATATAATAACTTAACAGACTAATAAAAATAAAGCAAGAAACAATAGTCCTAAAATTAAACTACTCCCCACTCTGACTAAATACTTATCCCACCCCAAGCGGAAATAAAATAATATAAAAAACAACCACCACCATTTAAGGTGCAGCAAATTAAAAGCACTTAAAACATTTAAAACCATTCTGTCACTTTCTGCAGGGAGCTGCTCAGGCCTCTAAACTGGCGGTGAGTGCAGGCCCCAACCCCTAGGCCCGATGGAATTGGCAGAAAGGGAGCGGTCTTCCCAGCCCTCACGAGAGCAGCAGCAGCAGCAATTTCCCAGAGGCCTTGATGGAGGCCCTCAAGCTGTGGCGGTGAGTGCAGGCCCCACCCCCTAGGCCCGATGGAATTGGCAGGAAAGGGAGCGGTCTTCCTAGCACTCACAAGAGCAGCAGCAGCAATCTTTCGTGCTTTGATTTAATCACAAAAAGTGTGCTCCCCTCTCCTGTCCGATATCAAATGGCTCTTTAGGGAGCAAGAGTTGTATTTCTCGTTCTTATTAATCGAGAAGATTGATGCTGGCTCGGTTGGGTCTTGAGACATCTCACGGTCGGGAAAGCCCCCTCTTTTTGCACTGGGGTGCTCTCAACTTGCACCTATTTCGTGTCAGAATGGCAAGAAACCCCCTTTCTGCCCCGCTCGGTGCTGTTGGGTTTGAGACTGCCTCGTTTTAAGGAGACAGCGTCACTCTCCCCAATTCCCGTTAACCTTGTGTCAGGGCTGCAGTTTCTCTCTTCACAGTAATCACCACTTCAGCCATTGATGTTTTTATGGTCTTTATTTACAAGTATTTACAGAAGGCATAACGAGCTAATCACCCTTAGTCTGAATCACTTAGTTCAGATACCGCCAAAGACCTCTTCTTCCGCTTCCAGCATCTAAAGTATGGGAACCTCACGACTTTCCTTTGACCCTGTCTCTTGTCTTTGCGTCTTGTGCGAGCTGTCATAAATGTACCCCCTCCTTCCGATTTAGAGCTTAACCCTTGCAAGGCTGCCTGCTCGCTCTCCACCACTTCCTGATTCCATGTGTCTACAGGAGCTGATGCTTCCTTGCTGGACTCTCCTCCCCCCTCCTCTGCAGACCCACATTCTTCTAATTCCTTCCTTTCTACCTGAACGTTCTCTTCCATGTCAGGGGATTCTGAGCGTACTGATTCTGCCCTGACACCTTGATTGGGTGTGCTCCACTGCTTCAGAGCACATTCCCTCGACCCAGCGCTGAGTGCATCAAGCTTGGAAGCCCCACTTTTAAGGAATTTTTTTCCACATTTTCCTGCCTCAGAATCACATCACTGTTATGCTTGGATTTTGAAATTAATATAAAAAAGACAGTCATGGAACTGAGAAATTGCACAAAACAAATGAAATACTGTGAGAATCACTGAAACGAGAAGTAATCAACTATAAATAATATCTTGTGGAAATCAACTAAATAATAAAAATCAAACGGCTTAAGGGGAAAAAATTAGAAAAACCTAAAATAGAACAAAGCCTTAACGGGATGCCGGCTACAAACCTCGTTTCACTGAACTATTCAGTTTCCTCAGAAGGAAATAGAAAAATCCTAAACGTTAAATGACCAAAATTCAAACAAAGGTAGAACCCCCAAAATTCTGACGTATTACGATCCTAGCTTGACCTAGGTAAAGCAAAGCGCAGTAATAAAGGATTGAGGACTCAAAAGTACAGTTTCTAATACTGAATTTACAAAAAAGGTTTGAAAACCTAAATAGCATTATTAAACAAGGCTCAGCTTCAAGAAAGCAAAGCACAATAATAGAGGGTTGAGGACTCAATTGTGAAAATTCTAGTGCTTTTACAAAAAGGTTTAAAAACGTAAGTGGCACAAATTCAAAGAAAGGAATACAAGATAAAGCTGTTTTAGATTTTGAACAAACTCAAGAACAGGGCTGAAACGCTCCCATGGTCTAGATGTTACTGCTGATGTTAACAACTGGATTTTGAAATTGGCATGCTCAAGTGAAGTTTATCACTAGTGTACGCTACTCAGTGCATAAAACTGTACCAGCACCAGTGACCATATTGCCAACGTCTTGAAAGAAGACCCGAGAGGCGGAATAGCGATGGGTTATATTTATTTAACTACATATTTAACTACATGAGAAGATATTGGGGAGGGGCAGCCACTTAAGTAAGTGCAGTTAGGAGAGATTAAATCAATATGCATGGAAGAAGCATCCTCCATACGTTCCTTGACATGTAAACAGTGGCTCTTGGTGGCTTCCCAACCAAGGATTAGGAGAAAATTCGCCCTCCTTCCTAAGCGAGCCTTGTGTTCAGGGGTAGGAGTACACATACAAGCCTCACTTTCAGTGTCCCTGAAAATATGCATCACAGGGCTCACATCCACAAATATATATATATAAGCTTGCTTGTCCCTGCATTTTGGTACTAAAAGCCACATGAGGTTTCTCCCATTAATTCCTTCCTTGTTCCAATGTTTTATGGCAGTCTTTGTGTTCCAGGGCACCTGCATGCAAGAGGCAAGGTGTTGATGGGGGAAGCGCAGGTCACGTTGCACTGAACAGGTGTTAGCCACCCCACAATTGTGTGTGGTTTTACCATAACCAAGCAGGATTTGGCCACAGCAGAGAGAGAATGCATGGGAAGCATTGGATTGGAGCACATTTTTTTTTTTTTTTTAATATGTAGGAGACAGTACCATAAACCTAAATGAGATCTGAAACAATCGTCAACAGTTTTCAGTTGGACTTCACCATATCTTGGTCTCTGGCTCCTTTCCTTTCGACGGAGGGCATTCGGAGGTCCATGTGAGTTCTTTGAGCACGGGGAGAATTTGCATTGGCCAAAATTCTGGATGAAGGGAACTCGGCTAAAAGTGGGGTGAAAATTAGCATCAGGGGAAGGGAGCTAAGAAATCACGTTAAACGTCAGAAGGGAGGTGAAATAAAAAGGGGTGTGGAAATAGCTTATCTGAGTAAAGTAGTGAACAGCAATTGTGGAGTGTACTGCTTCATCAGAAGGCAGGAGCAACATCCTAACAAGCCCCCAACACATCAACTCCACAACGGCAGCAGGAAACAATAGGTACAAACATCAAATAATGAAACCAGTGGATGAGATCCAAAACTAACTACTGCAATAAGAAAACACAAATACTTTGGATTATTAGCAAGTCACCTCCTTGATGAAATTGAGACTGTTCTGGAGATATACCTGCATAAGCTTCTTCACCTTCCTGAAGGTGCCATTCCAGTTATTGTGGGTGGCATCCCCATCCCTAGGGCTGTTACTCAAAATGGCAAATGGAGCTGTTCCGTGGGTGGCTGTATCAGATGTTTAGTGCTGTCAAATACCTTTGAAGAGCGCTAGAGCAAGAATTAGCATGCAATAAACCTTTTGCTGTTTCTCTGTGCTGAACTTTATCCAGATCCCTCCCCCGTCCCGCAATTGCAAATGAATCAAAAGTGTTCTCCCAGCAAAATTAAGAGGTCTCCATGAAGCTGCAAAGAAACTAATCAAGATGACATCTTGTCTTGTATTTGATCAAAAAAATTGATTGTGCTATTGAATTTAAGCCTAGTGCTGTCTCCCTGGGCTGTTTGCCAGAGCATCATCAGCCAGTATCTAACAGACTAGACTGCCAGCCATCTAGCGTACCACTTTGCAAAATAAATCTGGAAAATGTAATGCTAGGAACCAAGTTCCCCAAGCCACACTCCAAATATTAGATTGGTTTGGAAACATTAAGAACTGGAAGCGGAGAGATGGAGAAAATGCAGTAAATAAATGTGATTTTGGAAAACTGCTCTCCTAAGGCATTCGTGATTAAAATAACAAACTTTTTAAAAAATTTAATTTTGCTCACTTTAACGTGCAGATGGAAATACGGATCAGTTGTTGCAAATGAATACTTTTATCATAATTATGCAATGTGAGTAAAAAGAGAGAAAATGGCAAAACATTTTCAATGTAGGCTTCCAAGACTTAGTGATAGGTTTCACACAATATTTTGCTTTACTTTTTAGTTGATTCAGATGTGCAATTGCACAGGGGTATATTTTACTTTCTTGCTTATTAATGATATTCATGTGTCACCCATAAGCCAGTGTCTTACAATGATATAATATCGTATTCACAGCAGTTTTCCCAAGTGTAGTCACGTATGTTTGTGTGAAGTCATGCTATTGGCAGATTTATTTTTAATTCCTTTCCTAATGACCCCCAACATGGAATCTACCTTTTCCACCGTAGTTACGTAGTGCCTCAACATTTTCATTGGGCTATCCATCATAACCCCAAAATCCCTTTACTGTGCATTTCCTTGAACAGCATTCACCATTCCAATATCCCCTTCCCCAGTTTGGAAAGATCCTTTTGGAGCTCTCTGCTTTGTCTCATAGGGAAGACAGTTCTTGGTCATACGCAAAATGTGATGGCTTGTTCTGTAAGTACCATAGTATTCAGTTCTGATTTAGTGTGTCTCATACCATCCATTACATAAAGAAAAAGTTTTTGCATTCAAAACATTATCTGTGGGAAACATACCCATAATGTGGCTCTTTCTCTCGCATGTTTAAACTGTTTCTAATTACATGACCGATGCTGAATGAGCAAAATCTTAAGAACATTAATTTCCCTCTGCTTATTGCTTCTTAATACTTTTTTTCCCTTGAAAGCCTGCAATTTTCTCATTTATATGTTTCAGATATTAGGAACTGCTGCAGACATAAGAGCGATAAAATAAATTGCTGTTAGAATTAGTACTGTTAGGTGAGAACATTGGCATTAAACTAGATTTATTGCAGGCATTTTTGCTCCATCAACTAGCAGATGCCAGAGACCAAAAACCATAGCACTTTCTGTCACTTTGCTGCTTCACATGCACTGGCCATTCAGCTGAGCAAATTGGAGAGCTCTGCTTTGGCACTGCCATGAGATAATTGGGGACAAAAGATTTCACAGTATTTAATTGCATGAGGATCCCCCCTGTCTTACGGAGGGAAGGAAGGAAATGGTATTTTGAGGGATTATGTTTCTTGAAGGCTGCTGTATGTGTGCACCATGCATTAAGAGCTTTAGCTTAGAAGCATAGTTCTAGCTATTCAAGTTCCCAGCAAAAGGGGGGGGGGAGTGGCTTAGATTAATACTGTGAAAACAAGTTGAAATAATACTAGTTAATGAGGCTGTAGGTCTGGGTTAGCACTGGACCTCAGTGTCCGGGCAGAACGATGGGGGCGGAGATACTCCTTCAGGTATGCTCCTTCAGGTATATGCACAGCCCCTTCCCATTTTGCCCTGTTCTCAACCCAGGGATACCATATCGGAACGACCCGCTCTGGGATAACCTCAGGACCAACTGCTCCAACCTTGGTCTGGTCCTGAAGTAGTTTGGGGGCAGTGCTTGCTTTTAATGTTAGAAACTAGCAAACGATTGTGGAAAGCCACTTCCGACCTCTGGAGGAGGTGGTGTTGTGGGCGTCACGCCCCCAACACGTGCGTGGAGGCTGGCTCCCAGCCCCGTGCGATCTGGGAAATCCTTGGTCACCGCTGCTGGAGAGGCATGTATGGAGGGACTGTCAGTGCCTTATTGCGATAAATAAAGCCAGGAAGCTTTTGGAACGTTTGGTGGCGCATAGAGTGGCAGCTCTGGGGGGTTGGGTCATTGACCACCCCAACATCCAGTCAGCAAAGTGGCCCTCTACTGAGAGGATGGCGTACATCTTTATGATGTGGGAAATGATGTGTGGTTGGCAGATATGATGGCTGGGATTAGGGATTGGTCGCAGGTTTGAGGGTATTGGCGGCGAGCTTTGCTCGGGTGGCAGTTAGGCATTGGTATGGGTATTGTTATGGAGCTGTATGGGGGGGAGAACGCCATCACCTCCCCCAAATATCGAAGGGTAGTCCGGGGGACGTGACCTCGTCCGAAGCCTATGGAGGTCAGGGCCTAAAGCGCACCTCTGAGCGGTGACCCTTTCTTAATTTCATCTCCAATCATTCCCAATAGGAAGGCTTCCGGTTTTTTAGAAAAAGTGTATTTAAATATTTTTTTTAATTCGTTGTATATAAGTTCCCAGAACTTTTTAATTTCTTCACAAGTCCACCACGTGGTAAAAGTTTCCTTCCTTAGTCTTACATTTCTAGCATACTTTATTTCCAGTTTTAAACATTTTTCCCAGTTTCACCGGTGTGATGTGCCATCGGTACATCATTTTTTCCATATTTTCCCTAAGTGTTAACGCAGGCTATAAATTTCATTCCCTTATTCCAAAGCTTCACCCAGTTACCATATTCTAAATTATATCCGAAATCTATTGCCCATTTTACCATCACCTCTTTTATCTCCTCGTCTTTCGTGTCCCATTCTAACAAAAAATTATACATTTTAGATAAAAGTTTAGATTTACCTTCTAATATTTCTACCTGATATCTAGCTTTTTTTTCATTCATCCCTATCTTTTTATCTTCATTCCATAGTACGTTTATTTGGTGAAATTGCAACCAACCTGTTAGTTTATCTTTTAGTTCTTCATATGCTCTAATTTTCTATCCTTTTTCTGTTCTTACCAATAGATCTTCATAAGTCATTCGTTCGCCTTCCATATTTGTTTTTTTGATTGTTAAGATGTCAATCGGTGATAGCCACCAGGGGGTATTTCTTTCGAGGAGTTTTTTGTTTTTCCCCCAGACCTCATATAATGGTCCTCTAATAATGTGATTGGGAAAGCATTTATGCACCTTCTCTTTGTTGAGCCACAGGTATGCGTGCCATCCAAATCTAATGTTAAAACCTTCTAGGTCCAGCAAGTCCGTATTCTTTAATTTAATCCACTCCTTAATCCAACAAAGGCAAGAGGCTTCAAAATATAGTCTCAAATTTGGTACCTCAAATCCTCCTCTGTCTTTCTGGTCCGTAAGTAATTTAAATTTGATTCTCGGCCTTTTCCCCTGCCAAATAAATTTTGAGAGAGTTTTTTTGCCAATCCTTGAATATTGAAGTTCCCCTAATCACTGGAATATTTTGGAATAAGAACATTTTCGGGAGTATATTCATCTTTATTGCCGCCATTCTTCCTGACCATGAAAGTTTTATCCTATTCCAAGTGTCTAGATCCTTTTTAATCTTTTTCCAAGTATTGATGTAATCATCAGCAATTAAGTTTATATTTTTCATAGTTAACCAAATTCCCAGATATTTTACCTTTTTTACCACTTTAATTCCAGTTTGTGACTCTAATTATTCTCTTAGATTTTTTTCCCAAATTCTTAATCATCATTTTAGTTTTTATTTTGTTTAACTGAAAACCAGATATTTTCCCAAATTCCTCTAATCTATAGCTTTACCGACACTTTTTTGCGGTTCTTCTAATGATAACACCAAGTCGTCTGCGTATGCTTTCAGTTTATATTCCTTTATCCCAATTCTAATTCCTCGTATCTCTGACATTGTTCTTATTTTATTTGCAATTACCTGTCTTGTACCTTTCGAAATTTTAAATGATTCCATTAAATTATTATTGATAATCAATTTGGCTGTTTGACTCAAATAAATCGCTCTTATTCCCTCCATAAATGTGCCCTCTATCCCCGCTGTCTCCATGCATTTTAGTAGAAACTGCCACAATATATTATCAAATGCCTTCTCGGCATCTATGAAAATTAATGCCGCGGGAATTTCATTCTTAAGTTCCAGAGATTCAGTGATATTTATAATGTGCCTTACATTATCCTTTAATTGTCAATTTGGGAGGAATCCAGCTTGATCTGAGTGTATAAGGTTTGTTAAACATTTCTTAAGTCTATTAGCCATTATTTCTGCAAAGATTTTGTAATCGTTAAATAGTGATATGGGTCTGTAATTTTTTATATTCAGTCTTTCTGTGTCAGGTTTGGGTATCAACGTGATATGCGCCTCCTTCCAAGTGTCTGGTATCTTCCCTCCTCACAAAATGTTGTCTCCTTGATTTCTTGACCCAGGTCAAATCCTCCATCCACAATCAGGTCGTGGATGGCAGTGGTCTTATTCATCATTGACCTGGAATTGCACAGCAACACTTTCAGGCCATGTGGGTTTCCCCTGCTGATTCCCGTATCCTTCCGGTCAGGACCAGACCCAGAGGCAGGGATAGTCCTCAGACAACGACTAAATCTGCCTCCTCGGTAATGACATGGTCTGGTCTTAGCGTAGCTCCTCCTCCTGCCCATGATCACTGAGATCAGGTGCCCCTGTGGAACCTGCCCCAGCCATTATGTTGGCTGAGGCCCACTCCCAGCAGGCCTGACCCTTTCCCCTTAAAAAGCAAAATACAAACTTGAAATGTGGCCTAACAAAATAGTAAAGCAAAACAAGCCAAAATCAATTATACTAAAATAAAACTAATCCCCACCCCACTCAACATCTATCCCACCCCACCCCAAACCAAAAAATAAAATAAAATAAATCCATAAATAAAAACCACCGTTCACAGTGGTGCAACAAAGTAAAAACACTTTAAAAACATTTTTTACATTTGCTGTAGCAGCAGCACCAGTGCCCTTAAAGCTGTGGCAGTGGTGAGTGTGGGCCCCGTCCCCTAGGCCTGGTGGAATTGGCCTGCAGGAGGGAGCGGCCTTCCCCAGCACTCACGATGGCAGCAGCAGCAGTAACTGAAAAAATGAATTCCTGGCCTAATACCGTATTTTTTAACACCAATCTATGTCTCCTGGCTACATGGGTTTTCTGTAAACAAATGATATCCCATTTCTTTTTTCAAAAATTTGTTCTATTTTGTTTCTTTTTAATTTATCATTAATCCCATTAACGTTCCAGAAGATAATCTTCAAATCCATTATGCTTTATTAATTTTTGTCCCCCCCTTATTATCATTAGAATTACAGTAAAATAAACAAAACAACAGTCCAATGTATTAATATGTGATGTTATTCTCTAATCGTATTTTCCTAGGTTTCCTGCTCTTATCGTCGCTTGCTTTCTTGTAGCTCTCCTCCTCCTTTTTCTGGTAGTGTTTCTCCTAACTCCTGTATCTCCTGGAATTTTTCTGCATCGTCTATTGATCTTATACTTCTTCCTTCTTTGTAAGTAAAGGTTATTTCCTCCAGGAATTCCCAGCAAAATCTTACTGAGTTTTTGTTTAATGTGTCCGTTAACAATCTGTAACTCTGTCTCTTTTTCAAGAGTCTCTTTGGGATCTCCTTAAAGACCTTAATGTTTTCATCTTCTATTAACATTGTCTTTTCAGTAAAATTGTGTCTTTTAATAATGAGTTTTGAAAAACGAGACAATCTCCTGGTCCCATGTATGTTCTTGCGCTTTCAGACTTTATTTGGAAATTTTTATCACTGTCCTTTTTAAACTCCTCATCTTTAACACCTAACCATATTGCAAGGCTCTGGATTATTTTTTCTTCAATCTGTTCGCCTTCTTATTCTGGGACTCCTCTAAAACGCAGGGTAAGTTTGATGCATTTCAAGGGCAGCTATTTCATTCAAAATCTTCATGCATTCTCTTTAAATCTGAAACGTCTTCCTTAACTGCTTCCTGTGTCTTTTTAAATTCTTTGTTTTTGCTTGTAAGTTTCTTAGTTACTACTACTTGTTTGTTTGTTCTAGTTTTTAGCTCCTGGACTGATCTGTCAAGTTCCTTATTTTTTGTAGTCAGGTCTTTTATTTGGTCTGATATATTCATTATTAGCTTGACGTTCTGATCAATCTTAATGTCCATTGAATCTAATTTGTCATTTAGATTCTTGTTCATCCCTGCAATAATTTCTTTCAGATCTGCATTCGAGTCTGGGTCTGCTAAAGATGTGATTCTTGCTTGTAGTCCTGTCGTGGCCAACAATGTTTGTGTTTGATTTTTCTTGGAGCCCATGTCTGAATCTGTGATTCAGTCAATGTTCTTTAGGAAATTGAAGATTTTATAAAATTCAGTCTTTCCAAAGTTGATTTTTATTAGTCGGAATTTTCCTTTTTCCTCTGTTGGGTTTTGTAGCCAATTGGGGTGCCTGTGGGATTATTTAATTGTTAACTTAAATCTGTAAGCTCAGGCAGGGAGACTGCTTGGCAGCGAGGCGGGCAGTAAACCAGCACAATCTCTAACAAGGAACACCCACTCTAGATCCCCCCCCCAACTGGACAGAGAGCCTGGAGATAATCTCTATAAACCACAGCAACCCCCGACCCATCATTCTGTCCAGCTATTACACTGAGGTGGGCACAGCTGGGTGAGACCAACTCCACCCTGTTCACCTACCCAGGTTTCAGTGATACATGACAAATCAGCCACCTCATCCATAATCAGATCATGGTTGAGGGAGATTTTATTCTGGACCGACCTGGCATTCAACAGCAGTAGTACTGGACCCGAGGGTTGGCTGGTATAACAACCACAATTCCCCAGAATTGAGGAGGGATTGGTACATAGCACAGTCACTAACTGCCCGGGCCGCGTGCCCCTTACCTGGCCTGCTCCTCCCACGCCATACCTCCCCCTACCCAGAAACACTAATTGGGCCTCCCCTTACTCTCCCAGGCACATCCCACCAAGTACTCTTGCAGCTCAATTTAAAAATCGTTAAAATATTAAAAAATAATTTAAAAAGATATAAAAACAATTTAAAAGAAGCCCTCTCTGCTGAGCAGCAGCAGTCCTTATAAAGCCTATCAGGCCCCACCCTAGGCCAGGTGGAGAGAGGCAAGAGCAGAGCCCTCAGGCTGTCAGCAGGGCAGTCCTTGCTAGCAGGCATAGCGAAAGGATTAGAGATAAATTTGCTAATATGCCTTAATTAGTTGTGTGTGTGTGTGTGTGTGTGTGTGTGTAGATTGATAATCACATGAAAACCTGAACCGGAGGTAGCAATGCCTTTGGCTCCTAGAGTGAGATGCGCTATTGTTATATCAGAAAGAAGCCCACAAACTGAATGAAATCCAAACTCAGCAATAGAAAGAAAGAATGCAGTTTTATTTTGCTGGCAACAATTGAGCGGCTCTGTGGAATGTTTCCAAAAGCAGAATCCCCCTGGGCGGAGACTGCCCAGAGCTTATATACCCTTTTCCCATGTGAATACATTAAGCATTGCATATTCATTTATTGCAACAGGAATTTGCTAATTGTTAAACAACATCCTTTCACAGCCTTCCTGTTCTACCCAAGGCAGGCTTCTTGGCTCCTAGAGGTGAGCATTCCACAGATAAGATAAAAGGGAAATTGCCTGTGACCATTTAGAACAAATAGATCATAGAGTTCTCTATTATTGACAAAGGAAGAAGAGAGGGTAATATGCTTAAACAGCAGCTGCGCAGGTGTGAAGCTTCTTAATAATAATAACAATATCTTTATTGTCATTGCCCCCTTCGGGGACAACGAAATTACTTGACTGCTCCATAAAAACACTCCATAAAAACAATACAGTATAATACAGCAAGGGAGATTAGATGACTTTCAAAGTCTGGGCTTCCCATTTAGGGCCGAGATCGCTCTGGAGAAGAAGCTGTTCTTAAGACGGCTCGTTCTTGTCTTCATCGTCCTGTATCTCCGTCCCGACGGCAAGAGCTCGAAGAGACAGTGACCAGGATGCGATGGATCTTTTACTATGTCCAGTGCCTTCCTATGGCACCTTGTGGCATAAATCTGCTCTAAGGTGGAGAATGGGCAGCCAACAATGCTCTCTGCTGCCTTAACAACCCTGCACAACCCCATCCTGTCCTGGGTAGTACAGCTTCTGTACCACACACATAAGCCATAAGTGAGCACGCTCTCAATGGCACAGTGATAGAAGGCAAGCAGCAGTTTCTGCGGAAGATGGTTTTTCCTTAGTATTCTCAAAAAGTACAGTCTCTGCTGCGCCTTCTTCACAAGCCCCCTTGTGTTGACACTCCAGGACAGATCCTCTTGTAATTCAATGCCCAAAAATCTGAACGTTGTTACCCTCTCCACACAGACCCCATCAATCAAAAGTGGCTGGACGTTGCTCTTCTGTCTCCTGTCTTCTTCTTAGGATACATGGGAACTATACTATACTATCAAAGGAGAGGGAAGTCAAGGGGGGGTCACTGGGAAACTATACCTATATTATACTTAATATAATAAATCAAAACTTTCGCCACTATTCATAAAACAAAGAGGCACACATGTGAAGCACTACCCTGCAGACAACACCACTAAAAAGACTGGATAACAGCCACTAAAGCCCAATCAAAACAGCCCCTTTTTATTATTATTTGATTATTCATTTGTTTGTTTGATGTTGCCTATAGGCTGCTGCTGATAAAGCTTTTGGAAAAACATTCCCACTGTATATAATGTGTTAGCAAAAGTAATCTAGCGATGGCCAACTTCCAAAGCCTCACAGTGTAAGGGCTAGACTGAGTTGGTGATCCGAAATGGCCAATGGCTACAGGGACCTGGATGCCTGGCTGCAACACCACCCACTGAGAAAGGAGAGTGGACTTCTTGCAGAAATGGCCATGTGTTCCTGCCCAAGTGGCGGACCTCACTCCATCCCCTGACTAATGAAACAGGGCCCACGCAGCAACAATGAGAATAAATGGGGTAAAAACCCAGCTGGTAAATGGACAAGCAGGAGACAAAGGAGCACATAGCAGTATTCCCAGCAGAGTCAGGCTACGAGGACGGTTTTAAGTTAAACAAAGAACTTAAATGCACACACACTAAAGGGAGGGGGGCGAAAAGAAAAACGCGCCCGGCAATGGCCGTCCCCTGCTTAAAACATGCCAGATAAGCAAATCACACAATAAAATGAAACAGAAAAAAGGGGGGGGGGAGGATGTAAAGGAACGAACACCCAGTGAAGCCCGCCCTGTGTTACAATGAAGCCAAATCAAACACACACTCCCCCGTTTAGAAATCACGCAAGGCTGGGTACACATCCACATACACCTGATAGCCAGGCCACCACCAAGGAGGGAAGTTGCTTTAGTGGTAGTCATGGGCACCAAGGGAGAAGCTACTGACTCCCCAAGCCGTAATAAATCCACAACAGAAAGCGAGCAAACACTGCTGTGTGGCGTTTTTAAGAAGCAGTGTTGATTGGGGAAGCTGAGTGGGTGGCCGCAGAACAGCTGCCCTGCCTTGAACCGATTCTCGAGCGGCTGCAAAGGGAAAGTCTTTGACAATCCTGGCAGTAGCAGCAACTAGGCTAAACCATTCAGGTAGGGAAGGAATCTGGCAAAGGGGTGACTGAAGAGATCCGGCGAAGGGGGTGAAAGAGGAGAACTCCCCAGCTGCGCCACAGTTTAAATTTCCCACGGCTGCGTCCTTCCCTGGTGCTGATTGGCTAGCGGAGCCACACTGAGCGTGACGCAGCCGAGATCGGCACAACTTCCCACCCCAAGCCGGATGGCTACAGGGACCTGGATGCCTGGCTGCAACACCACCCACTGAGAAAGGAGAGCGGACGTCTTGCAGAAGTGGCCACTGTTTCCCACAAGCAAATCAATCCTACTTCCTAGCTGTTTTCCACAAGCAAATCAATCCTGTTTCCTCAAGCTTGCATGTATTTCACTCCTTTGGATGCTAGCTGGTGATGGTAACCCACTGGGTGGAACATCATCCAGGGAGGAAGCGAGGATTGCAGTGCTGGATATGGGAAACCAGGTCTGAAGTTCCCCACCCTTTGGGCCACCACATGAAAACTACTAGATGGGCATACTCCAGTAGCACCTGGGCTACTTATTTCCCTGTTCACCACCTGAAAACCCTCCTCCTCTTCATTGCTGATCTTTGAAAACCAGGTAGTCAACTGCTTGAGTGCAGTAACTGTAGTACTAAGGAATGTGTTGAATAACCAGGTGAAAACGAATCCTCATCTATCTCTTACGTTCACGGCTGTTGGGTTGAGTGTGTGGAATTAAACACCCCTGAACAGATCAAGCAGCTTGACAAACGAGTGTTGGTTACGGCAGCATTTCCTGCTGTTACTTTAAATTACGCCAGCCAGCAGCTAAATGTATCAGTAATCTCAGATATGACTCAGATTTCTCAATGTAAAATGGGAAGTGAGTCATCTGCTATAGATACAAAATGATCCTCTGCAGATGCTCTTCTTAACGTTGAGTCATGATTTGAAAAACAATGTTTTTTAAAAAGTATTGCTTCTTGAAATATGATTTTTTTCATTGAAACTCTTTAAAACAAAAAGTCAGCTTTCACTATATATTTATTGGTTTCCTACAAAATATAAACAAGTTCCCCTGTTTCACATCCTGTTCCCTTATCAAATCTTGTCATAACCTTGTTTGTGAACTCAGTGGATGCCAATTGTTGGAATGTTCATCAGAAAATTTTATGAAGCGGTACCATACTTCAATAAAGTCACCTACATTTTCAAAACATGCACCTCTTTGCCAGTTTTTAAGGTAAAGCAATTGCTCATACATTCTGTCACCATCGTGTGATGTGCAAATGTCCAAATCCTTTCCAGTTCAGCGCTATGAGAAGTAATGGCACCAGCAAAAGAAAAGTAATAAGTTTCTTGTAGATTGAGTTGAACCTTCTTTAAATATTATCGAGAAACCGAAACTTGGGTTACATTTTATATACTGATTTATAATATTGCTTATTTACACACACTCCCAGAATGGCTGCACTTAATCACATAGCCACCACATATGGAGTGTAGTACCAACGTGTTACATCCTCTCCAGCACATTGGTGATGATGTTTTGTCTATGTAGCTGCATTTTAATGGGGTTAAATGCCATCTATACATTAACTTAGAAGAATTTTCTTATGAGGATTGACACTGATCTTAAAGGGATTTTTTTTTATTTTTTGCCTATAAGGTATTCCAGTCTGCCTCCTTAATTTTGGTACCTAGGTCAATGTTTCCCTTAATTGTTTAACTGATGAACGTTGTAGTCAGAGGCTTCTCCAGTGCCCCAGAGGAGGGTTGGTCAGGTTAGCCATATTTATTCGTATACTGTTGGTGAACTCTTATCGTTGTCTTGTTGGGCTGTGTATGTGATAAAGTTTGCCTTTATTACTAAGACAATACATTAAAACAACTACATTGATGAAATTGTGAAGTTATCTTTGTTCTTAACTAGTTGTATTTTTCCGAAGAGTGCACCTTGTAGAGATCTGTTCTTGACTCCAGTTTTGTTGCAAATTCTTGGCAAGTCATGGCAAAGTTACTTAGGACCGCTAAATAGCTTTGATAGTGTCTATACCAAGTCTTGATCTCTGAGATGTTCACATCGTGTTCATGGAAGAAAACACACTCTCCACTGCAGCATTGCTTCCTGGTAGACAGAGACACAGTTGAACCAACTTTTGTAGCTGTGGATAGGGGATCATCTTCTGATAAGAAGAATGAGAAAATGTCATTCCCATCTTGAACACACATCAGCACCACTTTCATTCCATTTAGTTATATATTCTTTTGATACATATTATTTCAAAGAAGAAATTTCATCAAATAGATGATCTTCACTTAGATCAACTCCTACTCTTGATGAAAAATATTGGAGACACTCTTCAAAGTTTTCTCTCTGTGAAAAAGTCCTAAGCAAAATACATTCCATACACCTAATAACTTCAGAGTGGGAGCTCCAAGCAGTTAGATCAGGGGTCAGCAACCTAAGGCCCATGGACCAGAAGCAGCCTGCAGAGCTCATTTGACAGGCCCACGAGCTGCCTTCCAACCAAGTTGCACGCTCGCGCGCTGCACTATCCTGCACAGCGCAGCGCGGGGACTCACTTCTGCGGCGCCAAAAAATGCGTCTGCGCAGATGCAGACACCGAAAATTGCAGGTGCGCATGTGATCTGGCCCACAGAGGGATCTCCACGGGACTGAACTGGCCCAGGAAAGATAAACTGTCAGGAGGAGGTCGGTACACCAAAAGGAATCCTGTACTGCCCTATTGCCCAGCTTCCAGAACATGCACTCAGAAAACTGGGTCTTCCCAATAGGACGCCCGGTGCAAACTAATGACTTCCTAAAAATCACTGCAACCCCCCTCCCCGCCCACATGAACTGGGTTGCTGTGCGTAAGAGACAAGCAGCGGCAAGGACAGGCCCATCTGCTTCATCCAACCCTGTCTCTGTTACACATGCCTGGTCAAGTACTCCATCCACAATCAAGTTGTGGATGGCAGTGGTCTTATTCATCATTGACCTGGCATTGCACAGCAACACTTTCAGGTCATGTGGGTTTCCCTTGTTGATTCCAGTATCCATCTGGTCAAGACCAGACCCGGAGGCAGGGATAGTCTTCAAACAACGACTAAACCTGCCTCCTTGGTAATGACATGGTCTGGTCTTCGCGCAACTCCTGCCCATGATCACCAAGATCGGATGTCCCAGTGCTCCCCCCCCCCATGGAACTTGCCCCAGCCATTGTGTTGGCTAGGGCCCCACTCCCAGGCAGCCCTGATCCCGTCCCTTAAAAACAAAACGCAAACAATACAACCAATAAAACAACAAAAACAAAACAGTTATACTAAAACTAATCCCCAACCAAATATCCATTCCACCCCCAACAAAGGAAAAAAGGAAAGAAAGAAAAATTTAAAATGCCACCAACTGCTTAAGGACATTTTAAAACACATTAACCACTTGGGACAGGGAAGCAATAGCAGAACAACCTCCCGCACTTCCCCAAAAGTTTGTTCCAAATGAGGGCCTGGGCCAGTTTGAAAGGCCTTGGAAGGGAGCAGGCCCTGCAGTCCTCACCACAGCCGATGGTCCAAGGTCTCACTGTCACAGGAGTCCCTTTGTAGCTGGGAGAGTGAGGGGCTGGGCCATGCCCCCTGGGTCAGTTGGAAAAGGCCCTGGAAGGGAGCAGGCCCTGCAGTCCTCACCACAGCCGATGGTCCAAGGTCTCACTGCCACAGGAGTCCCTTTGTAGCTGGGAGAGTGAGGGGCTGGGCCATGCCCCCTGGGCCAGTTGGAAAAGGCCCTGGAAGGGAGCAGGCCCTGCAGTCCTCACCACAGCCAATGGTCCAAGGTCTCACCGCAGTAGGAGTCCTTCTGTAGCTTGGGGAGTGAGGGCCTGGGCCACACCCCTTGGGCCCGTTGGAAAAGGCCCTGGAAGGGAGCAGGCCCTGCAGTCCTCACCACAGCTGATGGTCTGGTCTTAGCATAGCTCCTCCTCCTGCCCGTGATCACTGGCACCGTGATTGGTTGTCCCAGTGCTTCTGCCCCTGTGGAACCTGCCCCAGCCATTCTGTTGGCTGAGGCCCACTCCCAGGCAGCCCTGACCCTTTTCCCCTTAAAAAGCAAAATACAAACTATACAGTAGCCTAACAAGATAGTAAAAGCCCAAAACAATTATACTAAAATAAAACTAATCCCCACCACAAGTCAACATTTATCCCACCCCAAACAAAAATAAAATAAGAATATATAAATAAAAACCACTGTTCACAGTGCAAGAAAGTTAAAAACGCTTTTAAAACATTTTAAAATATGTAAAACCATTTTTGACATTTGCTGCAGCAGTAGCATCAGAGTCCTGAGGCCTCGCTGGAGCCTCTTAAAGCTGTGGTGGTGAGTGTGGGCCCCGACCCCTAGGCCCGGTGGAATTGGCCTGCAGGAATGAGCGGCCTTCCCCCACACTCACAATGGCAGCAGCAGCAGTATCCCAAGGCCTCGCTGGAGCCTCTTAAAGCTGTGGTGGTGAGTGTGGGCCCCGCCCCCTAGGCCCGGTGGAATTGGCCTGCAGGAGGGAGCGGCCTTCCCCCACACTCACAATGGCAGCAGCAGTGTCCCAACGCCCCGCCCCCTAGGCCCGGTCGAATTGGCCTGCAGGAGGGAGTGGATGACAGTGGTCTTAGGAATTATTGACCTGGCATTGCATAGCAGCACCTTCAGGTCATGTGGGTATCCCTTGCTGATTCTAGTATCCGTCCAGTCAGGACCAGACCCGGAGACGGGGATAGTCCTCAAACAACAACTAAACCTGCCTCCTCGGTAATGACATGGTCTGATCTTAGCGTAACTCCTCTTCCTACCTGTGATCACTGAGATCAGTGGTCCCAGTGCATCCCCCCTGTGGAACCTGCCCCAGCCATTTTGTTGGCTGGGACCCACTCCTAAGCAGCCCTGACCCCTCCCCTTAAGAACAAAATAAAACCTAAAAAACAACACACACAATAAAACAATACAAACAAAAAACAGTAAAAATTACAAACATACCAAAATTAAACACATTCCCAAACCCGACTAAACATTCATCCCACCCCACCACCAAAAAATAAAAAATAAAACGGAAAAAAAGAAATTTGAAAAGCATTTTAAAAAGAACTCTGCACTGTTCTGAGTCCTCTTGGGCAGCTGCAGTGGCAACTGTCCTTATGAGACCTGTCAGGCCCCGCCCTGGGCCAGATGGTGTGTGGCAGGAATGGGGCCCTTAGGCACTCAAGCAGGGGAGTCCTCCGGGGCAGAAATTTCTGTTCCTGTCCTAATATCTCACGAAACTCTTTTAGATGTTCTACTCTCACTGTAAATATGTGAAAATAACAAAAAATCTTTACTGCAAGTCTTTCAACATCAACAGGGATTGGATTTATTGCAGAATGTGTACTGTTATGTATCATATGATCATTACATCCCAAGATGAGAATATTCTTTCCCAAACCTTCCTTCATTTTGTTTGAACCTTCAGGTTGTTTGAACCTTTCCTCTTCAGACCCCCAAAGTTAGTGTTTGTAATGTCTGCTGAAATTGCTACCACTTTGTGCTCCAAACCAAGATCCTTGATTGTTTGAAATGAAGCCATGTACATTATTTCCCCTGTAATTTGAACAAAGTCCACAAGTTTATTATGGATGGATAAAGCTTTCTCAGCATTCACATATACATAGTGAACAATAATTGGTAGTAATTTTGTATTCCAATGATTTGAAGCATCTAGAAGTATAGTTACAAAAGCAGCACTATTACTTTCTTCTACAGCTTCAGCAATTGCCCAGGGAACAATTACGTGTTTGAAAATGGCTTCAACTTTTGTTCTGGAGCACGTGAATTTCGGTTCATTGAATTTCTTAAGCCAGAAGTACAGTCCATATACTTGAAACTGTGGTAATGCCTCATGGTGTGAAATGCGAAAGTTCCTGCTTGAAGGGCAATGTTTATTTCACTTTGATCTGGCACAATCTTCTTAAAGTATGTTGATACCTTTGTGTTGCTACTTTCCTGAATCACTGAGCTTTTCTGTCTCTTAGTTGTAACATGTTCAACAACTGAGGTTCGCCGGCCGCTTCCAACTTGCTTCACATAGCGAACAAAATGCAGAATGTCCCTTCACTCCTCTTCTGATAAATGGAAAATCCTTTAGTATCAAATCACTAACCACACATTTTCATTTCTTTGACATCGTATTAGCTTCAATAACTACAATATAAATTACAAAAAGTACATGTGGATGTGTTAAAAGACTGCCAATACTGCTAAAAACAAACACTCCACACTGGAAAAAGCAACAGAATAAAAGAGGAAGAGGAAAACAGAAGTGAGATGTGAAAACAAGTGCATGTTGGCAGGGAGCCAATCACATTTTGAGAGAAAACCATGCGATAGCAGCTAGCCAATCACACTTTGATATACATATTGTTGTGTCTTGTGCCATAGAACGGGAGAAAAAGTTTTAAAAGAGGATGGTGATAGTAATGGGATGGTGGGGGGGGGGGGAGGAAGGACTTCCCCTTCAAAAACAACCTAACTAACTAACTAAAAAGGGACTCGGATTTTTGTTCTCCCCTCCTTTAAAAAATAAAAATGAGAATTTAAATAAATAAATAAATAAATACATAAAGAGCAGAAAGTCTGGGGTGAAGTGGCGATCCCAGGGAATGGCATGTGCTGGTTCAGGGCTCTCTTCTAGGCACCGCCATTTTATTTTTTAAGCGAAGAATTTACGGTAAAATAAAATTAAAAGGGGGGGGTGGAAAATGTGTTTTTAAGTAATTTATTTTTTAAAAAATAGTAATAATAGTAATTTGGGGAAAGGAATTAAGACTTAACAAGTAAAAATAAAGTAAAAGATTGCTGTAGCGGCAATGGCCCCCCTTTAAAAAAAAGTTTTAAAAGTATTAAAAAATAAAAGACGATAAAATGGAATTAAAAAGAGGGGTTTTCAGTATTTTGTATTTTCCCTGCTGGGGTGTGTGTGTTGACCATGCTGCATTCTCTTCTCTTCTGTGGTGTCCTCCATCACACGGCCTCCCTCTGTGCCACAGCCTGCTCTTGGCACGCTAGCCGCTGGGGAGGTAGGTTTGGGTCGGGCCTGGGCTTGGCCACGTGTTTCCTTGCGGCTTCCCTTGCCCTCTCAGTGCTCTCCTACCTCTCCTCTTCTTCCCCTGCGGCTGTGGTAAGGTCGGGGCTCTTTTTTTCTTTTTCCACATTGGCTCTGGGGTCCACCGGCCCCCGAGCTCCGCTGGGCCATTGTCCAAGTGTTTTCGGTCGCTGGGGGGGGGGGGTTGCAGCTCCCTTGGTTGACACACCAGACACCCCCAGTTCCCCTTCGGTAGTGGAGCTGGCGGTGACAGCCCAGGAACCGGCCAGGCAGCATAATTGGTTCTGACTGGCTTCAGGAGCTGCTTGCCGCCGCAGTGTCCGCCACGTTGCCTCTGGTCAAAGCCTCCTCCAGTGCCCCAGATGATGCACACTGGCCAGAAGGGCTTGGTGGCTTTTCGGCTCAGCAGAAGGGAGGTGGTAGCTGTGGGAGCTTCCTTAGTGGGTTGCCAGCCATGGCTGCTGTGCTCCCCCCCAAAAAAAAAGTTTGGCCCGGAGCGGTCCACCCCCACCTCAGCTACGCTAGTGAGAACCAACCCCCTTCACATCTTCTGGCACATCTAATATTGTCAAGCAAATTGGGGTAAGTTGAGAAATTAAAAACATTTTCCCCTAATATCCTATTTCATGCTTACTTCCAAGTTCTGTGGTTTCCCAGGAATTGACTCCGTCTCTCAGTAATTGCACTAGTCCTACTCTTTTTTCCTGATGCGCTAAAAGCTAATTTCTCTTTAGAAATTGTATCCCCAACTAAAGTAACTTAATTAAACACCTTATTTACTGGCTATGCTGACGAACATTCTGAAAGCTTTTCTAAAAAACTTCTGATTAGCTTTGCTCATCCTCAGGCCATCCAAACCAGGAAGTCACCTTTATTAATTCTAAAAAATTAGTATTTATTTGCAGTTGGGGGTGGATATGAAATAAATAGAAATCCATATTATATCTTTGTAAAGTTGCGCCTAATAAATAAAAAGAGCATAATGCGCAGTGTCAAGGTTAATGGAGTTTGATTGAAACAGCAAATCTAGGCAATGGTAGGTTGTTGTTTTAAAAAACACTCCAAGGAAGATAAAATATGTTGAATTGTACCGATTGGAAGGACTTTGCTTGAGTATTTGTCTAAACCCAGGGGTGCGCTTTGTTTAATGACTCCACCCCCCCCTTATTTGTAAAAGAATTTCAGGGCAGAATAAACAGTGAACACCCAACTTCCATATGTTCAATGTCCTAAAGGCATTTGGCGAAGCAAGCAGCTTTATTTGTTTCTAATTGCTGCAGACTTCATAACAGGACTTCCTCTCGTGTACCTCGTATACCCTGTGGGTTACAATTGTAATTCAATTCCCACATGAAGTACACAAAGACAGAACTTCACAGCATCGTTTGCGCCATAATATTGTGTGCTAAGAGCCCAGATGTTGACTCTTTTTACATGTGTTCATGTGTGTCATGTCAGTTTCTACAGTTAAGGCCGCAACTCGTGATCTTTGTACAGACATTGTATTCTGTCTTTATTTTATTTTCATAAAATTTATGCACCACTTGAGGGTAAGAAAACCCCCCAAACCTCAGAGTTGTTGATAAAAAGCTAAAACAAGAAAATCAAGGGAAAAAATCACAACCCCAAAGTGCAGGTGCTGCTACACTAAACAATTGAGTTCTTAGAAACTCAAGTATTATGTGGCACCTGTAGTAATACCAATTCTTCTGATGAAAGCTGTCGAGTGTATGCATTATGTTTTCATTATATTAATATATGAGAACTGATATGTAAACAGTTATACTTTCATTCAATAGACGTACGTTTTCTAAACTTGTTTTCTGAATGATTCTTCCCAAGCCAATCAGGATATTTACATATGGTTCATGAAGAGTTTCTTTATTTAATGTTCATTTCTGTAATTATAAAGATTTAAAAATTGTAGATTTCCCTGAAAAAGGACCCAAATGGTTTGAAATGTGTTGTTGAAGTTGCGGATAGGAGAAAGTTAATTCCTAGGTAATCAACTCCTGCTCTATTAAAGATGGTGTTTTTCAAGAAACTCAATTTTTCTGTTGGACTTCTAGGGTATCAACAATGGCTAGGCAACACGATGACCATATACATACCTAATAGACAATCTTTATAGAATTCCTTCAAACCATAACAAGTACAAAATGAAATCTTTAGTCTCAAAGTCTCTGAAAATCTTTAAATGAAGTGAGGTACCAGACTTTGTACAAGACAAGCTGTGAAGCTTTGTGTATTCAGCAAATATGATATCCAACACTGAACAATGATTCCGGATATTGACTACTGTTTCGTATAATTCTTCGTCAGTGTGGTGGGAGGATATAGAATTGCTTCATAAACGGAAAATAAAATTTTACAGACGACCTGCATGACATATCACTTTACAAAAATTATAAACTATAATTCAAACAGTAATGAAAGAGAGTACATACCCTATCTTATTTCGAATGAATGTATGTAAATGAAAATATCAAATGCTGTGGAACAGTGCTCATAATAATGTAGTCAGTGCTACTAACAATATTTTTTGAAAAACATTTTTTTTTAAAAACCAACTGGGTGGTGCTAATAACAAGGAGGTTGAGTTTAAAGGTACAGTGCAGAGTCACAATACAAATACAAGGAGATTGGAATTAAACATGTGACAAAGCGTTTTAGCACCTCGCCTCTGGACAGCCACCGGACCTTGTTGTGGAGCAGGAGGTCAGAATATGTGCTTTCCACCTCATCCAATAGCATACGAAACTGGCGGTGGTTTAAACCCTTTGCCATTATCTTCTTAACAATCTGAATGACCACATCCATCACTTTTGTGCATTCGGGGGGAAATGTTTGAGCACACAATGCCTCTTGGTGCAGGATGCAATGAAATGACAGCAGCGTTCTACCCAGCGCCTTCTGCAGTAGAGCCACAAAGCCCTTCTGTGCTCCTCTCATGCTTGGTGCCCCATCAGCAGCCACCGAGACCAGGTGGTTGGTGTTTATTTTTTTAGCACTTAAAAAGTCCAGGACAGCCTTACAGATATCCTCACCCCTTGTTTGGTCTTTTAGTGGTATCAGCTCAATCAGTTCTTCCTGTGGCCCAAACGAGTTCAAGATTCACTTTTTGGTCTCCATATTCCTTGGATCATCACCTTGATGATTAGATGTCAATAGGATCCACTCTGCTTAGATTTTGTTTCAGGGCAACTGGAGACACAGAAATATGCCACCATTTAGTGCAAGTGCATCATCTGCTTGCTGTGAGAAGAAATGCACTGTTCCACACTGCAAAAGCCTTTAAATGTGTCTGTTCTCATATAGAGATTTTATTTGTTTACAGTTTAGCCACTAGGTGGCATGAACATTTGTTGTCCTATTAAAGAAGTGTGTCTAACAGTCTAACTGCATGTCATGTCAATTATAAATTACATGGGTTGTTGTTTTTTTAAATAGCCAGCTGTGTTTATGTGTGTGTGTGCACACATAGGGGTATGTCTAGCCCATACTTAACATTTGGAATGATGTGTTTTCCTGATCTGTGTTAAATATAACTTTGTCTTCAGTTTTGCTTAATGTTTACTGTTCTTTTTGCAATGCTATTGTATAATTATTAATAGAAGCCTGCCAGTAAACCATATAGCTCAACTTTGGAACTTGCTCCTGCAGGAAGGAGTGATGGAAACTTGATGGCTTTAAAACAGGATGGGAGAAATTCATGGAGCTGGAAGCTATCAATAGCTACTAGTTATTGCAGTCATGCTCCATGCTTCAAAATGCCACTTGCTAGAGGCCACAGGAAGGGGAGAGTGCTTGTGTGCACAGATCCTTATGGATTTCACACAGGTATCTGCTTGGCCACTGTCAGAGCAGGGTGCTGGCCTACCGTATTTACTCAAAAGCAATACACCATCAAATCTTAACGCGCACCTCAATTTTCAAAACCTTGAAACAACAACAAAAGTATTTGCTGCCGAATGTCATATGCATCAGGAAAAAGTGCACTCTTTACAACAATGAGTTTTTATTATGATTTCAGTTTTACAAAAAAAACCAACCCAACTCCCTATTCTTTGATAAACTTATTCTTATTATTCCTCAAAACTATAGATGACAAATTATGAGTTACTGGGTGGGAAAAGAAAGAAGGAGGGCAAGGGGAGTAAATTATATAAAAATGAGAGCAAAACAGGGGGTTTAAAATCAGGAGTCAAAACAGAGGCGTCGAACTGCTAGCGAAACTGCAATATAAAATTTAGTATTCTTTAGTAAATCCAAAAAAGGCAAGAAGTCAGACTCTGGACTTGAGTTAAGGTTAAAGATCAAAACAAAGAGAAGGTATTTAAAAATTATGTCTCAATTTAAAAAAAATTAAACTTGAGGGCATGCCAAATGGCAGCAGAAGCAGATTTGCAAGTCTCAGTTGTTCAAGGACAAAGGTGGCAATCTCCAGGAGAGGCTATTCAGGGTCCGAGGCCTGTTCAATCTTCTCTCCTGAGAGCCGCCATTTTCCGTTTCAAATACTACCTCTGCGAGAATGGACCACTGTGCCCACACCTGCAGCCAGACTCTTTTCTGTGGGACAATGCCAGTTCCTGCGACACTTTACCTTGTTTGCTGGTAAGGTCAAGTTCTTTTTCTTGGGGGGGGTGTGCTATATTCAGCCAGTGGCCAGTGCGCCAAGTGGGGCAAGTAGGATGTCCATGCATTGATACGAGCAAACCCCGCAACATGCACTGAACCCCCGACTTGCTTCCCCTGGCTCCTGCGGTTTCTGTGGACCCATCTGGCTGACACACACACACATCCAGCTGTGGCAAGGACTTGGGCAGGGCAGGGCCTCCTGGTTAGCAGGAGCCCGACTTTTTCATGGTGCCCAAAGGAAGAAAAGCAGACCCAGCAGGACTTGATCACCCCATCTAGACGATCAAATCTAATGTGCCATCAAATCTAACGCACACCTTAATTTTCACGATGGTATTTGGCCAAAAACGGTGTGCATTAGATTCAAGTAAATAACTGTAGTTGGGTCATCTGCCTGATCTAGCAGGCCTTTTCATGTTCTTAGGAATCTGTTATGGCTGGAGAACATTTAATAATCAAGCTCCGTCTGCATTTTGGGAGGCGTGTGCACACCCACAAGAGTGGCTTATTCCTTTCTTAAGGGTCTGGCAAATCCTTTTGAGATAAGCACATGTGCACATTAAGCAGTGTTTCACAACCTAGTAACCTCCAGATGTGTTGAACAAACTACCATCGAATCATCCCTCACACAGGAGGCTGGTCAACATGGACAGAGAAGTCCCTACCCTGCTGCCTGTGTGGTCACACCATCAAATAAGTTCTTAGGTCTTCATTTTTGCAAAACCCACTTTGTGTGTGCTGGGATGAACAGCACTGTGTACACAAGAGAGGCTTCAAATGAATGAATAATGGCACAAGGGTAGCTGACTTTCCCTATCCTTTCATGTTTGACCCACTGACGTGAGGAGCAGCTTTGGGATATCTGCTATTTTTATTTGTTTGATGACACAGCCATGTACGCCCAAGGAAAGTATGTTATCTGAAGGCTTGAGTTAGAATTATCTTTCAATAAAATGGCACTGTGCCGAATCACAGAGCAGTTTGCTAAAGGATTGCAGCTTCCAAAAACATAAGCAGGCCAAAAAGTATGTAGCTCAGCAAAGCAAGTCTCCTTGAACCTCAGGATATTTGCTTTATAGCTAATGTTTATTTCAGCTACCCAAAACCCACAAATAGCTGAATGGAGGCTAGCTTTATTCTGCCTTTGGCATATCTTTTAACTGAAATTACATCCTGCAGCATCTTTGTATTTGGTTAAAATCTCCTGGCGTGCACCAGCTGCTTGCTTATGAAAGGGGACAGAAATAAAAGTGTCTTAAGAAGAAAACAATAGGCTTTTTATTTAAGCAAAACCCCAACAGGCCGAGACAATTCAAAAAGGAGAATTTAACTGTGATAGTGCCTAGCATAGTTCAAGTTAGAATAATATTTAGATCCAGGATTCTGTATGGCTAAAATCAAGGCCATCAGGGGTCTTTGGAGAATGGAGTGTAATGGGCCACAACCTCCTTACCCAGCTGTGAACTCTCATATGAAATGTTTGCTCTGGTGCTTACACAGAGAGAAACGATTATGGGCAACATAATAATGTAAGTAGAGCCCTGCTGAATCAGGCCAGTGGCCCATCTAGTCCAGCATTCTGTTCTCACAGTGGCCATCCAGATGCCTATGGGAATCCTGCAAGCAGGACCAGAACGCAAGAGCATTCTCCAGAAGCTGGTATTCAGAAGCATTGCTGCCTTCAGCTGTGTGGGGCAGAGCATTGTCATCATGGCTAGTTGACACTTAAGACAAATTCATGGAGGATAAGGCTCTAACTCTTTTAAAGTCATCCAAGTCTATGGCCCTCGCTGCCTCCTATGGGAGTGAGTTCCCAGCTCTGCATGAAGAAGAGCTTTCTAAAAGAACAAGAGGTATTTTGTGAGTTTGCTGTTCAATTACACCAAATAATCCTCTGGATCTGCAATAGTAGCTTTTTGGAACAAAGACAAATTGGTCCAAATCATGCCGATGTAGTTGCATGCAGTTGGCAGAAGCACTAATGTACATTAAAATAATAATAATACTAACATGTAGTCGGCTGGCCGGTGCTGCTTTGAAGCCACCAAAGCCAGTTTGCTTTATTTTTATTTATTTTGCCCCAAGGTGCAGGGATGTGTCTCAAGACATACACTTTGTCTCATGGAGAAATTTCTGGTAGTTTTTGTCAGTGTTTGTAAAAAAAAAAAAGGTTCTGACCTCCCTTTGTCGCCTCAGCCTGGTCCTCGGACCCTTGTAAAAGAGTCCATGAGAAAAATATCCTTGCATAGTACTTTCTGCTTTTATTATTAAAAGCCTTTCTGCAAAAGTGACTGACCAACTGTACACACCAACACTACCAGCTTTCACTAACCAACCAAGCAACCCAACCCAACATTTCTCACTCTATATATACAACCCGGTGCAGGCCGCTGACTCATGCTGACCCAGCTTTTTTATGCATTAAAGAAACAGCGGCCATTTTAGCCGTGACAGTTTTACTCATGTGTAGACTGTGTTCAGCTTCATTTACTTTAAGGTATTGTTAGGCTGGGTGTCTGTTCCATCCTGTTGCGCGTTGAGGTTCCCAAGCCACCCCAAATAAAACGCAATTCACACAGAATTTTTGTTTTAAGCTTTTTGGCATAATTTTGGCCACAACTTTATTAAAATACAGAAAATGTGAGTAGTTGCTTAGGCATTGGTTGCAACTATCTGATCCCGCACAGGGACAGACTTGACATTCGCACGCCTGCAAAGTCAGAAAGGGAAAACATTTTGGGGAGAGATGGAGCTGGGTACCATGCCCTCACCTCTCCCCAAATGTTCCCAGGGCTCTTGCGTGGCCCTAGCCCCTTGACAGGGGTTCGGACAAAAGCATGGCAAGCCCCTGGATTCCTTTAACGGAATCCCTTGCAGCATCAGCATTAGATGGGCAGGCACAGCCAATGCATGCCCCTCAACCAACCAAACCATAAACCAATGCCTAACTGCCAATCGAGCACTCAAGCTCGCCGCCAACCACTCACAATTGCAACCCCACCTTCAAACCGAACACAACAGAATGTAACATGCGTCATTTCCCAACGGGGAAAGATGCACACCATCGTCCCTGAAAAGGACGGCTTCCTTGAAGGTGATATCGGGGTGCGCAATCACAGAACCACCATGAGCAATGGCTGTTTTCATTGCCACCTTATTAACACGCTTTCTGGCTCCTTCAGTGGCAGCTGGACAGTGACTGCCACGTCAGTGGTGGGGAGCCTAAGCGTAGCACCCCTGCCTAACTGGTCTGTCTTCGAATTCCAGATAGATAGGACCACCTCCGAAGGGGATAGAGTTACGTCCTGCAAAAGCAAACCCCTAGACTCTCTGCCCCGGATGACCTCCAATACCACCTTACCTACCCTCATGGCACCAAAAAAGGCCAAAGAAAAGGCGGCTGAAAAAAGCTGTGCTTCATATCTGGACCAGCAGACACTCCTCAACTTCGAGCGCATGCTGGTGAGCAAATCAACACTTAAAGGCTTTCTTACCACAGGGGGTTGAGTTCCTAGCCTCCCCCAACCTTCCAGAGCCCTGCGCACCACAAATTTGGCGCAAGGATCCTTATTAAAGAAGGCTTTACAGAAAAAGGAAATGGCTGTCGCTTGGATCCTGAGCGTTCTGGCCGCTCGACCCAATTGAAAAAGGTGCGCCAAATACTGCAGCACCTGTGAAGTAGAAGGAGATGAAGCAATCTCCATAGACAAAGACAGACAATAAAATTTTAAAAAGTCAGTCCAAGCTCGATTCTATGAGCGCAGAGTGGAAGGTGAAATGGACGCGGCTACTCCCTCTAAGACTAATTGCTGCCAAGGTTCCAGAGATGATCCAGGAAATTTTCTGACAGCAGATTCGCCTCTGGAGCAAGGGACCTGAACCGCTCCATCTGAAAATGGGACAGAGCACCAGCGATTTCGTTAGAAACGCCAGGGATGAATTGAGCTGAAAACACAATGTTAAAGTGCAAGCAATGCAAAACAAAAGCCCTGAGAAGGGCCGATACCCTGGCTGAACGGGATGACTGTTTTGCCAACACGTTCACAACGGCCTGGTTATTGGACCAGAAACAAACTCGATGGTCCTTGAATTCCTTGACCCACAGGTGCACTGCTACTGCAATGGGAAAGAACTCAAGAAAAGTTAAGTCCCGCGTAATAGGCTCCCCTCGCCACGATGGCGGCCAGGGCAATGCGCACCAACGACCTTTCCAGTAAAGCCCAAAACCCAGAGAGCCTGCTGCATCAGAATGCACTTGGAAGTCATTATGGAGGTTCAAAGTGTCCTGCCATAATGACACCCCATTGAATTCATTCAAGAATTCAAGCCATAACTGCAAATCCGCCTTCACACCAGGTGACAGCCGCACCTGATGATGAGGGGCACGCAGACCGGCCATAAGCCTGGCCAAGCGTGCACAGAATGGGTGACCGGGAGCCACCACCCTGCATGCAAAATTAAGGTGGCCTAATAAGGACTGCAACTGATGCAATGTCACCTTATGTAATGGGAGCAACTTCTCTATTATCCTTCGCAAATTAACCAATTTGTCCTCAGGTAAGCGAGATGTAGATGCAACCGTATCCAATTGGATACCTAAATAAGTAAATTGAGTGGAAGGTCCCTCGGTTTTATCCGATGCCAATGGGACACCCAACTCTTACATAAGAGATGCGAAAGCCTGAAGCAGGCCCACGCAATCACCCGTGTCCCTCGCTGAGGCCAGTAAAAAGTCATCCAAATAATGGGTCACCCCATCCAGGCCGGTTTTAAAACGCAAGGCCCAGTTGAGAAAAGTACTAAAGCACTCGAAAGCCGCGCATGCAATTGAGCAGCCCATGGGCATGGCTTTGTCAAAATAAAATGCCCCTTCAAACTGGAACACTAAAAGCCAGAAATCCTGAGGATTAATTGGCAACAAACAAAAAGCGGACTCAATGTCGCATTTCGCCAGCAAGGCACCTGTCCCAAATTTTCTGACCATCTTGATCGCATGATCAAGAGTAGTGTATTTTACTGAACAAAGCTCCAGGGGGATAGCGTCATCTACTGACGAATCCCTGGGATGTGATAAGTTATGTATAAGGTGAAATTCCCCATGGGCTTTCTTCGGAACAGTTCCCAAGGGGGAGAGATGCAGATTAGCAAAAGGAAGAGCCAGGAAGGGGCCTGCCATACGATGTAAGGCAATTTCCTTCTCAATCTTCTTATGTGCCACTTTAGGCATTTCCCTAACTGACTGCTGGTTAACTGGATTCCGTGCTACAGGGAACGTAGCTACCGGAATCCTAAAACCAGAGGAAAAGCCCTCCTGTAAATAAGCAGCTACCTCACAGTTAGGGTAAAACTGCAACCAATGAACCAATTCTGGAAGCCGTACCGGCGTATAAGCTAAAGCCATATCCGCCTCACTTAGAAGCGCCAGCTGCTGCTTGAGGGGGGGCCGCTTTTGCAGCTTGTGACCCCCCCTTTCCCCGACGAAAGGGCCGGCAGCCACCAAAGCAAGTGGAGCCCAGGTGGTTGCCACCACATTTCTCGCAGACATGAGGAAACCTACATGATTGTCGCTGGCAAGAGCCTTTACTGTAATCCCAGCAATACAAGTGCTTTTTAAAACCTCCCGTTTTTGGCTTTTGAGGTTCAGGGGTCTTCTTTTCAAACTGAGGGGCCACATAAGTGGTCCATACATCCAAATCCCTCCGATTCCATTGGGCCGTGGGAATTTTTGCTGCCCTTCTTCTGAAATTCTCACCATAATCAATGGCAGCAGCCTGACCAGCCATTGTGTACGCCTTACGTATGATAGACTGGTAGACAAATAAATGAACCACTCTCTTGGGATAACATGCTGAAATGATCCCGGCAAAAACCTGGAAGCAATCCAACCAGCGCTCGAAGGTTCTATCCACTTTAGAATCAGCAGCCCGTTTCTTAGAGGATAGAACCGACTTCTCTCTTTTTTAAAAAAATAATATTTATTAGAAGTTTTATAGTTACAGAAAGAAAGTATAAGAGGAAAAAAATAAACAATACATCAAAAATAGAAAGAAAAAACAGTACATCAAAACAACAAGAAAAAACAAAAACATTTAAAAACACATCCAAATTCCATATCTTTATCTTTCATTTACTTGTTTCCTCGAAAGGAAACACCTCCCTTTTTTGTATTCTAGTTCAAATTAGCTAATTCACCAATCCTTTCCCTCTTTCTCAATTTTTTGTTCTGTAATTTATCTTACTCTAAATTTTCCACTTTAACCCATTAACAATCAGTTTTTGCTTAATTCTTTATAACATTTCTGCTAAAACCATATAACTTCATTCCAGTATTTTTCTAACATTCATTAATTTTGCAATATTTCTGTAAATATACTTTACATTTTTTCCAATCTTCTTCCATCAACTCTTCTCCCTGGTCTCGGATTCTGCCAGTCATTTCCGCCATTTCCATGTAGTCCATCAGAACCGACTTCTCTTGGGCCTGCGAACTGTCCACTGGAGGGCTCAATTTGAACATGTCGACATAGCGACCATTCAATATCCTAGATCTCAACTTCCTCAAAAGGTGACACCCTGGGATCGCATCCCTAGCCGAATCAGTCGACTTCTTAATATAAGGTAACAACACCCCATGTAAGTATTCCTGAGTGGCCCCATATTTTGCTCGATGGGAGTTGGCCCTCCGCTCCCAAATCCACTTGGGAAAACCAGAGGCCGATTCGCCAAGACCCCAGTAAAATTCCGAGGAGGCCTCAGACTCATCCTCCAAACTCCAAGAAGACGTACCTGTCGATGACGAGGAGGTGTCCCTCCGCCTTCTCTTCGCACGCTTTCCAGAAGACTTCTTGCGGCGGCGCGTGCCACCTGAAGAGGTCTTGGCTGGCACCGGTAGGCTGTCCTCAGCAGAAGAGTCTGATGCTGGACCCTGAAGTGCCGCACCTGGGACAGACTGAGAAGAGATGGCAGGTGACGGAGCAGAACCCACAGAGGTACTAGGTATGGGTTGGGAAGCTGACCCAGGCCTAGAAGACCCCCCACGCTTAGAAGGGGCGTTTCCCCGTCGCCCCTCCCAGTTGTGCGCCGAGAAGGGGTTCTGCCCTCGCACGTGTGGCTGGATGCAAGGGCCAGGCCCTCATTCTGATAAAACTGAGAATCAGAAAACAAAACACCAGGCATGGGCAGCTCATCTTCATCGCTAGAGGCCGAATCAGATGATGACAAAACTGCAGCCACAGGGGTCACTGCTGGTTGCTGGCTAGGCCCGGCGCTACAGCATTGGATCAGGCCATCTACTTCGGAGGCAAAGCGAGCCAAAGCAGCTGGATCACCCGCCAGGCTCGAAACCAAAGATTGCAGACGCCCTGAGGCTTGACCAGTCGAGGGGGGACAAAGCGACTGAGAAGGTCCCCGCATGGTCCTTTTAGGTGCAACGGTCAAGGCAGGCTGCGCTGGAACTCTCTTCGGAGACATGATTGCTAAAAAGAAAATGAAATATCAACACGAGAAAACCAATTAATGCACCCACAGATACCTGGCAAACGCAATCAATGAGCCAAGATTAAACAATAAGCCACTTATTAAAGAGCAGCCAATTAACAAAAAGGCGCCGTTCCTTTATTGGCCACTAGCTGGCAGCAAACGTCGGTCTAATATAGCTTCCTTAAAATTAAATAAAATAATAGGCTGCAATTCTCAGAAAGGCCACCAGGTGGCAGCAGTTAACAGCCCAAAATATGTTCTTTCAATTATATTAAACAGGAAATATTTTCTTTATAATTAAATTAAACAGGCTGCAATTCTCAGAAAGGCCACCAGGCAGCAGCAGTTAACAGCCTAAAATATTTTCTTTACAATTAAATTAAACAGGTTGCAATGCTTAGAGCAGCCACTAGATGGCAGCAATTGTCAGCCTAAAATAATGCAATAAAAAACAAGCGCTGCAGTACCTCAGAATGGCCACTAGAGAGCAAACTAGGCCTCGAAAATGGCGCTCCCACCAAAAAGAAGCAGGGAGGGTGGCGATCACAACGGGGCCTGCTCCCAGGCCCCAATTAGGCCATGCTTGCAGCCCTGGCAGACACCTGCGCGGGCCACGCAATCATGCCCAAGGCATAATAAAGTAAAGGAAACTGGCCTTGGAGAGGCCTGTCACCAAATTAGAAGGCCCAACGTTAAGGTAAGCTAAAGGGGGGGGGTAGGGGGGGTAGGGGGGAATTAAAGACCGAGGGGGTGGGGTGGGAAAGCAGAGTAAAATTAAAAGAAAAAATTACACAGAAAAAGGAAATTTAACAGGACTAAAATATCAATTAAATAGAAGCTAACGCAACTAAAGCAGGCCAAAGACACGAGGTAATTTGTAGAAAAATACAACTGACTCCCTTCGCTGTGATCAATCCGATGCGCGGGCGAAAAGAGGAAGCTCTAGCCTTGTGCAATAAGTTTTAGCATTTCTGGCTGTCAATCAACAAATGGCAACATTAACTTCTTCCCAACAACAATGGAAGCCCCAATCGCATCAGTGGCCAACGGTCAATTAGCCCGCCTCCATCTTTGGAGTGTCCTGGCAGCCCCCACCGCAACACTTGCTCTCAGTGAAGGAGAACATGCTTTCTCTTACGGTTTGACAGTCAGCTGCTATGAAGCTACAAGGCACATAATAGTACTAGACGTTAGCTGCAAAAAGTTTCAGTTTCTTTGAAAAGTAGTGAGTAATTACTTAAAACTGAAATAGACTTTTGATCAGAGATCTATAGAGATTTGTTTTGTTTTTAATGACGGGAGCTCAATTGAATACAAAATATGAAACCAGAGCTGGTATCCGGGATAATCATAATCTAGCCCTTGTCAAACTCCTTGCAAGTCCCCACTTAGTTGACCACCAGAGCCTGCTTATTGACCCTTGATCTTGCGCCTCTCTGAGCCACGAAAGCTGCATTCAGAGCAAGTAAAAGGAACAGGAACTGCTTTGGCTCCTCCCCCTTCCCAACTACTTCTTCCAGGAGGAAGTTAGGCCCTGCAGTTCCTGCCCACAAAAACCTGTGATTAATTGACCACAAAGCCCTTTAACAGACTCCTCTCTATGATAACTACTGGAGAAAGATAATAACCTAGGAAGTCAGACCCACTGGCCCTTCTTAGTTGAGTTCCTTGCATTGCAGGGGGTTGGACTAGATGACCCTTGGTGTCCCTTCCAACTCTACAGTTCCGTGATTCTGTAGTCTACAGTGACTGACAGTGACTTTCCAAGGGTTTTAGTCGGGGTATTCCCAGCTCTGGCCAAAGACCTCTGCATGCAAGACACATGCTCTACCACCAATCTATGATGCTTCTAAGGTCTACAGGGGCCCTTTTATTATTGTACACCTTGGGTGTGCTTTGAAACAGTCCTGTGGATGCTGGCCCATGTATTTCTTAAGCCATAGCCTAGATTCAACTGAACCATAAAGTTCCAATGCCGAGCTACCATTTCTTCATTACTTCCTCATTGCAGATCGGCTGCTTGCCCACAGATCTGTGGTAAACCACTGGCTCTAACAATCCCCCATTTTTGAGGGAGAATTAAATATCCGTGAAATCCCACATGAGCCCACAGTTCAAATTGGCACGAGACACCCATCCAGCTTTTCAGGCTACTGCCTGCTCATTAATGTACACAATTTAGCATAACATGCAGTAGCCTGTTTATCTATTAAAGCTTGGCAGACAGACAGATGTTTAGACATCAAAAGTAATTTCTCTTGCTGTTTGCTGCCAAAGTCAAATTCCATTACAGCTAAATTTTCCCATTTGAGATTATTTTGCAGCAGTTTCCTCTCCCTCTTCCCTCGCTTTACCTTGCATCAGCAGAAAGCCTGGCATCGATTGTGCCATGCCCTGTAGATTTAAAGTGGTTGTGCTGCTGGCATTCAGTCCTTTTTCTGGTTTAGTGAAAACAGAAGCAATTTCTCTCCCCATTATCCACCCTGAAAATAAATGCAATGCTCTTCTTCTTTAGCATTTTTAAAGAGCTAGAGGAATGAATGAAAGCAGGAAGCAAAACCTTCCATCCTCATCACTACGTACAAGTACTTGGACTGTTCCATCATGTAAACCACCAAGATTTGCAATATAAAACACGGTATACTTAGAAGTCTGTTTTAAACATCCTAAGGGGAAAATTCAAGTTGAGCTCCTACTCCGGTTTTCTCTGCACTCACTGTGTTTCTAGTGCTGTGTTTTTGTTTAATCCACGTTTGCACATTTATCCAAAATGCATGTGTATTCTATATTTCATTATACTACTGTTGTGAATGTGCTGTTTCTCAAGTCAGCTCCACACTGCTTGGAGTTCTTCTGTTCCTAATTAAACCAAGATGTCAGCACCTTTGTGTAGGGTAAAGATGTCAACACCCCCTGGTGTGTGTACACACATACCCTCCAACATTTCTCTGATGAAAATAAGGAGGTCCTATTCTATAACAGAGGGACGCGGGTGGCGCTGTGGGTAAAAGCCTCAGTGCCTAGGGCTTGCCGATCGAAAGGTCGGCGGTTCGAATCCCCGCAGCGGGGTGCGCTCCCACTGTTCGGTCCCAGCGCCTGCCAACCTAGCAGTTCGAAAGCACCCCCGGGTGCAAGTAGATAAATAGGGACCACTTACTAGCGGGAAGGTAAACGGCGTTTCCGTGTGCGGCTCTGGCTTGCCAGAGCAGCGATGTCACGCTGGCCACGTGACCCGGAAGTGTCTCCAGACAGTGCTGGCCCCCGACCTCTTGAGTGAGATGGGCGCACAACCCTAGAGTCTGTCAAGACTGGCCCGTACGGGCAGGGGTACCTTTACCTTATTCTATAACAACAACAACAACTCTGGGCAGATTCCACCTATATAAAAACATAAACAAAGCATTAAACATTTAAAAACTTGCCTATACAGGGCTGCCTTCAGATGGCTCAGGGGTTGCATAACTCTATACCCTCCATCACTTCTCCAATGAAAATAGGGACATCCTAAGGAAAAACAGGACATTCCAGGATCAGATCAGAAACTTGGAGGGTCTGTACACAAAACATAAGTGAACTGAAGCTTTGGGGATGGGAGCAGCTTGGAGGGAAAGAGATAAAAAACTTACAGGATGGGGAAAACTTCACTGCTCTTCAAGGAGGTAACATGAACACACCCTCAAAAGTCTTCACAGTGGGTGCTATTAGTTTTCAAGGAAGGCAGAAACACCTGCACATTAGATTGCTTTTCTTTATTAGCACAAATGCATATGCACTACAGGGACGCGGGTGGCGCTGTGGGTAAAACCTCAGCGCCTAGGACTTGCCGATCGTCAGGTCGGCGGTTTGAATCCCTGCAGCGGGGTGCGCTCCCGTTGCTCGGTCCCAGCGCCTGCCAACCTAGCAGTTCGAAAGCACCCTCCAGGTACAAGTAGATAAATAGGGATCGCTTACTAGCGGGAAGGTAAACGGCGTTTCCGTGTGCTGCGCTGGCTCGCCAGATGCACCTTGTCACGCTGGCCACATGACCCAGAAGTGTCTTCGGACAGCGCTGGCCCCCGGCCTCTTAAGCGAGATGGGCGCGCAACCCCAGAGCCAGACACGACTGGCCCGTACGGGCAGGGGTACCTTTACTTTTACCTCTATGCACTACAGACATTCTGGAAGGCTGACATCCATCCAGCACCACATTGTACTGTCCCCCAATCTGCTCCCATTCTTTATACCAAAGTGTGATGCCCCAGAAAGTCTCTTCCATGCACCTGAATCAATGGGCTGTCTGCACTTCCACTGGTTTAGTTGGTCGGTCTTCATTAGGTCTTGCTGCAAACTGCCCCCGCGTCTTCACTCTTCCCCATCCTCTTGAGGAGCCAGAAGGACTTGGACTTTGTGGGACCTGCATTGGCTTTCCCCATGAAACCTGAGGTCCACCAGCTGGCGCCAAGTGCGAAAAGCAGCTTGAAAGGAAGGGCCAGTATACGGTGAACATGAAGAACAAGAAACTGAGCCCAGGGATTTCTTCACAGTAGCAGAACTGAGCTCCCTGTGAACCAGCTGACATGGGGAATTCAGTCTTGCTTTAGCTGCTTCCCTTGCGTGTCCCACACCTGTTTGGGGCAGGTGGGCATGGCTTCATGAAAACTACCTCACAGGCCAAATGGGGAGGCCTGGTGGCTGAGGTTCGGCCTAGTGGTCGGAGGTTCCCCACCCTTGCGGTAAAATGTGCACCTGCAGATCTAAAGCCACACACTTCCTCCTGTTTTGGTGTTAATCCTATTTTTCAGTCTAAATTTATAATTTCTTCTTGCATGTAAGGTGCTTGGGGAGGGTCACAGTTGGCAGAATCTTATTAGTATATTATTTTCAGACTATCGGTTTTGTATCTCTCAGTGGTCAGAATGGTTGCCCGAGGCTATGAAATGTAATTAAATTCTTGTCCTTAACTTCACAGTTCACACAGCGGCAGCCAGCCCACGAGATGAGAGGTGAGAATTCAGCCTTCAATAATTCGCTTCTTCCCCCATCTGGTTGCTTAAAATAGGAGCTTTTAAAAAAGGAAGGAGTCAAAAACAAATTGAATGGTACCAACTGGTGCTGTAAATCAGGTAAATGAGCAGAATGACAAGGGAAATTTGTCAGGAACTGATTAAATCATGACTGCCTGACATGATCCAAGGATCTTAAAAAAGAAGGTGGGGGGGGGGAATCACCCAGTGATGGTTGAAAAATAGTCAGAAGTTCATGAAGAAGATAATACCTCAGACCTATCACTTTGCATAACTAGGCAGCTGTCTACGGTGGGTACCTTTTGGCAAAGTACCCCTGGCAGACATCATCATCATCATTATTATTATTATTATTAATTAAATTTGTATGCCACCCTTCGCCTGTAGACCGCAGGACGTTTCACAACATAAATACAAGATAAACACAAAATACATAAGAAAAAGAAACCTTAAAAGACAAGGCAGCTGAGAGCTATTGTTTGGTTTTTAGCAGGGGCGAAAGAGGCTTTGCGACCTTAGCTGCCCTCAGCAGCCCAGCAGAAATATCTCTGTCATTTTGGGATGAAATGCCCCATGGGAACAATGCACTATGAAGCATCATCATTCCCAGGGGCTTTCTTGTATGTGGACGGGGTTGGCTGCCATTGGCTTCAGCTGCCTGGCAGTATTCCTTCTATAATTTTGGACGCAATGCCTCAAGAGAATGACCAGGCAATTTTTGAGAGGAAAATGGCCGCTTCTATTTATCTGCTTAAAAGATAAGGCCGCTCAGCCGGAAGTTTGTACATTTAAACCATTCCAAAGATTTATCCACTGTTTCAGGTAGTGTTTTGCCTCATGCCGTGTGGTACAAATAGAATGCCATGGCTGATTACTGCACTTGATATTGGCTGAGGCAGGAGGAGCATCAGTTTTATGATTTCAAAGGAAATGCCACCCATTTGTTTACCTGTAATTTGCCTGGGTGAAACCAGGGATTCTAAATCAGCAGGCCCTTTGGGGGTTTTTTTGGTTTTTAGATGCTTATTTATTTTATGCCCTTCGACCAATTGGTTCCGAAGGTGATTAACCAGAGAGAAACATCAGTAAAAAGAATACAAGATCAAGGTATAAGATATTCTGGGTTTTTTTTAATGTTTGAAGTTTTATTATGTTTTTATATATGCTGTAAGCTGCCGAGAATGGCTGGGGAAACCCAGCCAGATGGGCGGGATATAATAATAATAATAATAATAATACTATTACTACTACTACTACTACTACTAATAATAATAATACAAATGAATGAAAAGATGGCAATTAAAAACATTAGACTTCTCTCTGATCGCACCATGCATTTCACTTTAGACAAAAGAGCTCTCTTGCCGTCTTCAAACCTACCTCAAGAGTTTAACCCTACACATTTACTCAAGGACATCTGCTTTCCCCATTTCTAATTTGTTTTTCTTGAACACTGAGCCCTAGGAAGCATTTGGGGTCCCTCAAAAGCTCACATAAACCTTGTTTGGTCCTGTTAAATAAGCTTGCGCAGAAGAACATTTAGGAAGAATGTACTGTTCGTCATCACCGGCTCTGGGAAATGATACAACCAAACCTTATTTAGGAGCTCCTTCAACTTAATGGCCTTCATGCTCTTTCGAAAGGCCTCGAGCCAAGGTGGCTGGTGTTTTCGGCTGCAGATGAGTATCTCCCAGATTGTCTCATTCTCAACTTAACAGATGCCTTTGTCGGAAATTTGGATTGACTACTTGCTGAACGAAAGATCCACTGCTGCTGTCAAGTGTTGCCCTCTTGCATAACTCCTGGTATCAATAAAGGAAATAATAATATACTATTGCACAAGTGACACACACACCATGGACCACCAGGAGAATATTATTTGAGAGTGAATGTGATCTGCAAATGAAACATAATTACACAGCTGCTGAATAGGACTCCTTGTTGCTTTGAAATGTAAATAGAATGTAAAGTGCTGATTACTCCGCAATTACAAAAAAAGGGACTAGCAATAATCCTTGTCTTTGGCAAATGAAGCACTTCCCCTTCTTTTTAAAAAGTTGGGAAGATGTTGTGGCATGGAATGAATATAATGGACCATAAACATTTCAATTAACGTGTCTGTTACTGCTGCACTGAATGGTGGAACAGACAGTCACGAGCATTTAAAAGATGGAGAGAACGTGCCGAGGCTTTTAGAACAACGAGCAAAAGCAACAACAGATATATCATTAAAATGATACTGTGAGCTTTGTTCTAAAGCATATGTTTAATTCATAGGGGAATAACTGGCTTGTCAGTACTTGACATCTCGCTCTATTTTAATATCTGAGCATTTTAGAAAAACTGTGATGAACTTTGCATATTTTTGTTAGGTGGCGGGGGCAAGCGGAAAGTGTAGCTTATTCTGCTGTTGACATCCCCCTTTGGGAATGTTGAAAACTGCCGTATACTGAGTCAGACCATTGGTCTATCTAGCCCAATATTGTCTACACTGATTGTCAGTGGCTTTCTGGCTTTCCAGAGTTTCAGATGGCTCTGTACCCTACTTGGAGATGCCAGGGATTGAACCTGAGACCTTCTGCATGCAAAGCAGATATTCTGCGGTTGAGCTGTGGACCCTCCTCCCACTGGAAGTCATTTCGTTGGCCATTGCTTTGTTGTTGTTTAGTCGTGTCCGACTCTTCGTGACCCCATGGACCAGAGCACACCAGGCACTCCTGTCTTCCACTGCCTCCCGCAGTTTGGTCAAACTCATGCTGGTAGCTTCGAGAACACTGTCCAACCATCTTGTCCTCTGTTGTCCCCTTCTCCTTGTGCCCTTTCCCAAAATCAGGGTCTTTTCCAGGAAGTCTCTTCTCATGAGGTGGCCAAAGTATTGGAGCCTCAGCTTCACGATCTGTCCTTCCATTGAGCACTCAGGGCTGATTTCCTTAAGAATGGATAGGTTTGATCTTCTTGCAGTCCATGGGACTCTCAAGAGTCTCCTCCAGCACCATAATTCAAAAGCATCAGTTCGAACCGGCAAGCCACTCCAGTATCCCTGCCAAGAAAACTCCATGGACAAAGACAACAGGCCATTGCTTAGCCAGGTGTAAATGAAATTAACACCAGCCAGTTACTGGCACAAGAAGAAAAAAGAGGGGAAATGTTCTGGTCTTCTTTAAAGCCAAAGGGCAAGAGAGGTTGTACCTATGGACCTGAATCTTAAGCAATATTAAAATTCAGCATTTGGGCCTTCAAACATTTGGGCCTTGTTGCAATTACTTTATAATTTACTATTCTAGTAGCAAAAGCATTTGAATGTATATTAGTTTCAATGTGTCTGGTAGCTTTACTGCCAGTTTGGGATAAGAAGCTGCAATCTGTATTACACCTGAGGCATGAAATTGCTTCTCTCCCTTTCCCCAAATTATCAGAGTCTTAAAACAAATAGAAAAGAAGTTATCATCTAGAAAGTTAATGTCACAGTTGGAAAGTCGGTCTCAACATGCTGTTTGGCGTCCCAGCCTTCAGTAATTAGGCAGATCACAAGCCTTCGTTGATCAATAGCAATGTCCCCGGATTAGTAGCAGCACCAGGAATGTTGACACCATCAGAATGACATTTCCACATCCTTTTCTATTGTAATTTTATTTTATTTTTATTGCATTTATAGTTTACCTTTTCCTCCAAGGAGCTTGAGGTAGCATACGTGGCTTCCCCCCTCCTCATTTAATCCCCTCAACAACCCTAAGAGGTAGGTTAGGCTGAGGTCACCCAGTGAGAGCTTCATGGCTGAGTGGGCATTTGAACCCTGCTCTACTGGGTCGTAGTCCAGCACTCTACCACTATGGCACACTGGCCCTCTAGTGGATACACATGTCTGGCAATTTCCAAATACAGTGGTACCTCGGTTAAGTACTTAATTCATCCCGGAGGTCTGTTCTTAACCTGAAACTGTTCTTAACCTGAAGCACCACTTTAGCTAATGGGGCCTGCCGCTGCGCCGCTGCTGCACGATTCCTGTTCTCACCCTGAAGCAAAATTCTTAACCCGAGGTAATATTTCTGGGTTAGTGGAGCCTGTAACCTGAAGCGTATGTAATCTGAAGCATATGTAACCCGAGGTACCACTGTATGTAAATTAGATAGCAAGGTCAGTCTCACGACAACACTTTTGAATATGCACAACAGTTCATACCTTACTTCAGGCACCCCCAAACATGGCCCTCCAGCTGTTTGGGGACTACAATTCCCGTCATCCCTGCTCTCCTGGGTCCTAGTCTAACACTCTACCACTATGGCACACTGGCCCTCTAGTGGATACACATGCCTGGCAATTTCCAAATACAGTGGTACCTCGGTTAAGTACTTAATTCATTCCGGAGGTCTGTTCTTAACCTGAAGCACCACTTTAGCTAATGGGGCCTCCCGCTGCCGCTGTGCCGCTGCTGCATGATTCCTGTTCTCACCCTGAAGCAAAATTCGTAACCCGAGGTAATATGTCTGGGTTAGCGGAGTCTGTAACCTGAAGCGTATGTAACCTGAAGCATATGTAACCCGAGGTACCACTGTATGTAAATTAGATAGCAAGGTCAGTTTCACAACAACACTTTTGAATATGCGTAACTGTTCATACCTTACTTCAGGCACCCCCAAACTTGGCCCTCCAGCTGTTTTGGGACTACAATTTCCGTCATCCCTGACCACTGGTCCTGTTAGCTAGGGATGATGGGAGTTGTAGTCCCAAAACATCTGGAGGGCCGAGTTTGGGGATGCCTGCATTACTTGAACCACTGGATTTTTGTGTTTGCTTGGTGATGGTCACAAGGCTTCCATTTTCTGGATGGTGGAAAGATGGGAGTAGAAATGCTTCTTCCCTCCTATAGCCACTTCCCTACTCCTCCCTGCCTTACTCTTGGACTCTTGGAAAGTGGGGGAGAATTTTGGTGCACAGTAGCTAGGAAAGTGTGGTGCTTCTTACACTTGTTGAAGATGTTTGAGTAAACATTTGATCAGTGGCATGCAGTCCGTGGACCAAGGGGACTTTCCTCGTCCCCCACGCTCCTAGTAAATTAGGCACACATCTCCATGCTTCATTTCCAGAAGGGAAGTCCTTCCTTCTCCTCCCTCCACCTTCTTTCTCCTCTCAGTCCTCCTCGGACCTTACTTCCTCTTGGGCCTTTGTCTTCTTTTGCCGCTCCAGCCAAGCTGCTCAGAGGGCTGTGCTCCTTGCATGGGCAGCCTTCTTCAGGTCTCTGACTGGGCAATCGGCAGCCACGTCTTCTAGACTTGAAAGGACAGTGCTCCACCTTTCCCAAAGGTGATTGCAGGTATCGGAGAGGGGGCAGCGCCACCCCCCCCTCTGATTGTGAAATAGGTCTTGGTCCTCCAGACGGGCTTCTTCACCCTTCACCCCCAGGACAGAGGGAGTTATAACACAGGGGTTGCAACCACTCCATGGTGTCTGTGTGAATAAAAAGGTAAAGGTACCCCTGCCCGTACGGGCCAGTCTTGACAGACTCTAGGGTTGTGCGCCCATCTCACTCAAAGAGGCCGGGGGCCAGCGCTGTCCGGAGACACTTCCGGGTCACGTGGCCAGTGTGACATCGCTGCTCTGGCGAGCCAGAGCCGCACACGGAAACGCCGTTTACCTTCCCGCTAGTAAGCGGTCCCTGTTTATCTACTTGCACCCGGGAGTGCTTTCAGACTGCTAGGTTGGCAGGCGCTGGGACCGAACAATGGGAGCGCACCCCGCTGCGGGGATTCGAGCCGCCAACCTTTCGATCGGCAAGCCCTAGGCGCTGAGGCTTTTACCCACAGCGCCACCCGCGTCCCAGATGTCTGTGTGAATACTATCACATTATTTCAGTCATTTTCTTCTCTCTCTCTTTTATCCTGCAGAGGTTAACTTATACTCCTATATCATAACACACGAAGCACACATGCCCGATGGGTAAAGGTAAAGGGACCCCTGACCATCAGTTCCAGTCGCGAACGACTCTGGGGTTCCGGCGCTCATCTCGCTTTATTGGCCGAGGGAGCCGGCGTACAGCTTCTGGGTCATGTGGCCAGCATGACTAAGCCACTTCTGGCGAACCAGAGCAGCGCACGGAAACGCCATTTACCTTCCTGCCGGAGCGGTACCTAGTTGTCTACTTGAACTTTGACGTGCTTTCGAACTGCTAGGTTGGCAAGAGCAGGGACCGAGTAACGGGAGCTCACCCCGTGGCGGGGATTCGAACTGCCGACCTTCTGTTTGGCAAGCCCTAGGCTCTGTGGTTTAACCCACAGTGCCACCCGCGTGGGTACCAATGTTCAAATGCAAAACGAGTTTAAAAAATGATTAAAAATAAAGTAAAATCCCCATTCCAATTATTAAAAGAGCATGGGGGGGGGGAATATCCAGTTACCTTCTAGTGCTCTTTGTCGGAATGCCAGGACTTGCTCATGAATGGCACTTAGGGACAACAGGATGTTTAAAACTGGCCTTGATTGATGAAAGATCAGGTTGTATCTGGGATGCTGCACAACAGCACCAGTTAGACGAGGGGAGGGAACCTGTAGCCAGCACCCCAAGCATGAATTTGTTCCTCAGCATATGATAAATTATACAAACGTCTAACAAATTAGCACCCAACATGTAAATCGGATTCTTTTACAGCAAAACCTCTTGGGCTGGCTTACGAGAAGAGTGCAGTACCCATCTTCACCATTAGATGGCTGCAGTTTACGTTTTTCTAAGGCTCTATGTAAAAAATAAAGATACACCTAGTTGTTTATAAGGCCATTTCAGTGTTTCCCAAACTTCCTTCCTCGTTCTGCCACAGCCACTGCTGTGGCTTCCAATTGTGAGGGTTATACAGACATGCAAAAGTTTTTTAAAAAGTTTATTTAAGTTAGAGTAAGTGAGAGAGGCTATGCTCAGTGTTGCATCCTCAAATGAGCTTATGCTTTGCCTTCCCCAGACAAACCATATGTGGTAAAACAAGAACTGTGGTCACAGCTTGTGGTTTGTCTCGAGTCATGTTTCCCAAGCTTGGGTCTCCAGCTGTTTTTGGACTACAGTTCCCATCCCTGACTATTGGTCCTACTAGCTAGGGATGATGGGAGTTGTAGTCCAAAAACAGCTGGAGACCTAAGTTTGGGAAACTGGTCTGGAGGAAAAAAACATTATGTCATTTGGACATAATGCAAAGCCAAACCAAAGCTTATCCCCAGGTAGCATGGCTATGGCAGGACTAGGGGATGAGCCAAGCGGCAGCCATCTTTCCTCTGAGAACCAGCACATTCATGCTGAACCATGGTTTGGATTAGCGATATGCGTCAACCAGGTACACTCTATAATCCCTGCTTCTCTGTGGGAACAGAAATGTGTGGTGCTGTTGGCTTTAATACTGAAGGAGCTTCCTAGTGTGGGAAGCTGGCTCTACGAAGGGGATTTTTCAGACTGTTTGATTATTATGAATACTGGGAATTCACATGCACTTTGTCACTGCTGCTAGTTTCATGAAAGCACAGATGGTATTTTTGAATGAGTGGCTGCCTGTGCCAACAGGTCTTTGTGCTCAGAGATGCGTTTTTGTTGACTGGTGCATGAGGGAAGCTGCTAGCAAGGACAGTTGTTTTTGTAGAGTGAGGGTTGGCGTAAAGGGGGCAGCCTTTCTCTTTGAAAACCCCGTTTCCCTTGGAAAAAACAAAGCTCTGGGTTTTGTTTCTACTTTTTATCTTAATCCTTAAATGCAAATTATGAGCCGTTTGCCTCCATCATGCACAGGTTTGATCCAGATACTCAAACACACACACACACCATTTTGCATCCCTGGAGGATGCCAGTGGGCTCTGATGCCTAGGAAGGCACTGTAATGGTTCTAGGGGTTGCTCGTGCGTAAGTTGCCGCCACTCCTGGCTAGGTTACCTGGTTGAACCCTTTCTGTCTGGACAGCCTCAAGTTTCATGGCTGCCTCAGTCGCTGGCAGAATCCGTCAGTGGGCGTTTCTTGAACCTCTTCCAGCAGAAAAAGCTGTTTGACGCCCAGTCTCCTCCTACTCTCCCTGCGCGGAAGTCTTCTGCGCAGGGAGGGTGTGGGCAGCGGAGTACCCGTACTCTCTCCGCTGGTCTCCGGCGAGGAGTCCTGGAGGCACCTCTCCGATTCCCCCATCTGCCCCCCTTCTCCACTGGTGTTACGCTGATTTCCTTCCCCAGCGGATGGGCTGCCTCTCTCCCTACTGGGACCCTCTCCGCCATCCCTCTGGAGCCTTCTCTCTGCCTCCAGCTCCGATGGCAGTTCCCTAACAGGCACCATTGTAGACCAGGAATAGGAAATGCCACACAAACAATCCTTGCACCATAGAGACACAATGCTATACTTGTTCCTGATACCAGACCTGAATGTGATATTTATTGTAAGAATCTTTAGCTGTCTTGAGAGACTTTCAGGGGTGAAAATTGTGTGTGCGTGGGGGGGGGGATATTCTAAACTGATGGATGGATTGATGATTGTCTTTTTATCCCACCTTTCTTCTTTAAGGAGGTTGAGGCGGTCCTCCTGCTCCACATGTAATTCCCACAACAATCCTGTGAGGTATGGTAGGCTGAGAGGCTGTGACTGGCCCAGGGCCACCCAGTGAGCCTCATGGCTAAGGGGGGGATTTGAACCCTGGTCTCTCAGGCCTTAGTCCGATACTGTAGCCACAATACCACACTGCCCCACAACCCTTTGCCACACTTGCCCCCCACAAGTAACACATGAAGAGAGCTGCAGACTCTCATGGTTCAGGAGGATGAACGTGGAGGAGTGTGGGACACAGGAAATGGAAGGAGCCTGAAAACCACACCTCATTTTTGTATGACATGAAGATGATCTGTGATGTCTCCTGTCCATTAGGAAAAAATAAAACAATAAGTTACCTTATACCGACTCAGACCATTGCTCTGTGTTGTCTGGCTCTAGTGTCACCTTGTATTATCTTACAAAGATTTCGTGGTGGATATTATTCCCTCTTTCCATACCATAAGAACATTTGTTTTTGCTAGCATGCCATGCATTGATCCATATATTGAGGCGCTGCCCAGGGTTATAAGCGATATAGGTTACGACCGAATGCTATGAGCATCTTCATGTTTCTCATCATCGAGCTAAACACTTTTGGTAAGGAAAGCATTAACATTTGCAGCAACTTATCATTAATTCTGAACCAGACTTTTAAAAACAAATCTGCATTCTTCCATAGAAGACCACAATTCTGCATTTGGCTGCATCTGTTCTTGAAACCCCAAGCCTTGCTCCTGACTAATTTTAAGATTAACTCAGCTTCAGGTGCTGAAATGGCCACTTGAGGGAGCCTCTACATGCCAGGAGGAGATGGGAAAAAATCTGCATAGAAGAAATTGCTAATGGAAACGCGGCAAGTGAGTCACTTAAGGGTGATCAATCCAGTTCAGGGTATGGCGCTGAAGACCAAGTCCTGTTGCTTCATGAATATATGCATGCGCTGTTTCTGCAGTCTTCCTCGCTTCAGAAAGTAACTGGAGAGTGACTGGACAACTTCTGCCTTCCTGATCATAACAATAGTTCTCTGAAAAACATAGAGGGGTGCAGGGGTGGGGATTGGATTGGACCCCTATTATTTCCCATATGAATTTATTTGGAGCTGCTTTCACATATACAGATTCATTTCCTGGTGTCTGCCACAACATGGCAGAAGTTTGTAACCCAAGAAAAGTCTTTAATAAAAACAACAATTAAAAAAACCCAAAATGGCAGAAGTTTGGGGTAGAACTTACCTATCTATTTCGTGAATTGATTCCCATGACACACCACAAAGTGATTTACAATATAATAACAATAGATATGAAAACAGTTAACGTTTATTTTAAAAAAAGTTGAAAAACAAATAGAAATACAGGCAACTCACTGCTTGTGTGCGATTGGCATGCTGTGACTTGTGCACACATGCAGAAAGGGGGTGGGGGCAGAACGGAGTTGTGTGTGTGGCGGCCAGGAACAAAACCCCCACATAAGCAGGTGTTCCCGTGTATAAAAGCAACAGCAGCAGCACATTCAGACCAGTTCGGATCCAAGACTGATTCCCAAACTGGGTCATAGATTCTAAGAAGACGTATTGCAAGACGAATGTCTCTAGCAGGCGCTGAAAAGAAAACCGGGAAGACCCTTGTCTGAGTATGCAATGGGAGGGAGTTTCAAAAGGTAGGTGCTGCCACACCAAAGGCCTGATTCTGGCCGAAGTTGTGTGGAATGGAGCTCCTGACTGGAAGGTATCTGCAGGATGCCCTGTCCTACAGAACACATTGATTGGTTGGGAGTGTAGGGGATGATTGAATATTAGCCTCAGGCTAATAATGACACATAGGTAATCCAGTCACAGCATATAGTCTTAAAAGTTGCCGCCAGAATCTTCATTGTTTTTAATAGTAATCATGTTTCCCTCCTTTTAGAAAGAGATTTAAAATAAAAAGTCTTTGTTTTTGGATGAATTATTCCCTTTCTCCAATTTCCACGATTATCTCAGTGATGTATCTACTGAGCTTGACACACACACTCGCTTTGTGAAGTCTCAAAAAAAGGTCATTGGTGAAGAATGCTCTGAAGCATGTATTTATTTTATTTAGTTGTGTATTGCATATATTTTACTCCACCCTTCCTCCCGTGGGAGCTCAGGATGGCATATGTACAGTCAAAAAAATCCAATCGAGTTAAAACACTTGAAACAGCAATTATGAAATGGTATCAGTAGAATTGTTTGAAGATGCAAAGCACAGCAGGTGAGGAATAACAGGGCATCTACTCTAAAGCTGCTTGCCTAAAGGACCAGACAAACAAATGCATCTTTAACTGTTGGCAAAGCAATGCTGGGAGATAAAACGCAGAGAGTGCTGCCTTGGAGAAGGAGCTGTCCCATCGCAAGATTCACAACAGGTAAAATAAGGTATTTCTTCCTGCAGCACATTTTGTATTTTTACGTTGTGAGCTGCCCTGTGATCTTTAGCTGAAGGGTGGTATACAGATTTAACAAACGGTTGAACTATGGAACTTGCTCCTGCACCAGTTTGGCCACCAACTTGGATGGCTTCAAAAGAAGATTAGATAAATTCTTGGAGAATGAAGTTACCAATGGCTACTAAGCCTGATGGCTATGCTCTGCTTAATTTGGAAGTGGATATTCTGAATCCCAGGTGCGGGAAAGTGGAGGAGGGGAAAGTGGTCTTGTGCTCAGGTCCTGATTGCCGGTTTCACACAGGCATCTGGTTGGCATGGGAACAGGATGGACCAGGTGGGCAGTTGGCAGGCTTTTCTTCTTATGTGCTTATGCACCTCGGTGCGAAGAGGGTCATGCTCATTGGGTAGGACAAGAAGGTCATCACCCCCCCCCCCCGAGTTTAAGGCACAAGTCAGTAGGTATCAGAAAACGGAATCCTATAAGTACCTTGACCCCAAGCCATTCAGGATCTTAAATACTAAAGACGAATAACACGTTGATTTGTATCCAAACATTCCGAGATTTATGTTTCCCATTTACTGTCTGTTATGAATGGCCTGGCTTACCTTCCTAATAGTTGTAGAAGCTGGTTACAATTTACTGCAAGTTGGTGTATGACCTTAACATATTGGAGAAATCCGCTCCGCTTCCATGTGGGGAGGAGTTGCGGTGGACCACGTGGCCACCCACTCTCCTCTGGGGCGGCGGACGTGGTCCCGTGTTGCCCGGGGGATCCTGGCCACGTCAGCGACCGGCCAGCCAATCCGCTGACTGGGGGGGGGGGGCGTGGCTGAGACCATTTAAGCAGAGTCAGATACAGTCAGGTCCATTCAATGCCTAAGCCAATACCGCTCACATTCTGTAATCAATAAAGTTGTGATGGGAAGTTTTGCTTCTGCCTAGAATGTTCAGTTAGGAAGTTTTGTTTCTGCCTAAGAATGTTCAGTTCATGTTCTTAATGCTTGGTTGACCACATCTACGGAATGTGATAGTTATGTTCTGTTAAGTCCTGCTATATCAATCACTACTAGTAAGAAGGTTTTCATACCTGTCCAACTCTGTGTTCCTTTCCCAACCTTTGTTCTATTGATGATTAATGCCTATATGCAACCTTTGCGTATGATTTGTGTGAACAAGCACATACGTGGCAAAGCTGTAATATTCAATAAAAGGGACTCTCTGAGACATGCTCGAGAGATGCCTCCCATATGACACTTGTCACTCGTCTGTCGTTTATTTCAACCCAACAAAGTTGTAGCCAAAATTTCCCCAATTAACATTAACCTAATGTCGGTGTCCTTGTGTGTATTATTTCTCAACGAGGGGGTGGTTTCGGCGTCTCAACACACAACTGGGCCGGAACAAACAAAATGAATTTCAATAGGGACAAATGTAGGGGTTCATCACTTAGGCAGGAAGAACCAGCTGCACAAAAATGGGGGACACCTGGCTTGCCAGTAGTACATATGAAAAGGATCTAGGGGTCTTAGCAGGCTACAAGCTTAATATGCATCAACAAGGTGATGCAGCAAAAAACAAAAACAAACAATGCTATTCTAGGCTCCAGCAACAGAAATATAGTGTTCCAATCAAGGGAAATAATAGTACTACTTTATTCTGGAGTCCTATGTCCAGTTCTGGGCACCACAATTTAATAATATTAATAAATTTTATTTATACCCCAGCCAGGGCTCAGGGCGGCTAACAACCAATAATAAAAACAAGTTGATTAAAATACAATTTAAAAAACAAGATTAAAGTAACATTAAAACATTAGGATGCAGCCTCTTCACAGGAGGAGAAAGGAAAAAGAAAGAGGGGGAGGGAATCAAACTGATTCTAAGCCAAAGGCCAGGTAGAACAACTCTGTCTTACAGGCCCTGCGGAAAGAAATCAGATCCCGCAGGGCCCTGGTCTCATGAGACAGAGCGTTCCACCAGGCTGGAGCCAGTGTTGACAAGGCCCTGGCTCTGGTTGATGCTAATCTAACTTCCTTAGAGCCCGGGATCACTAGGGTGTTGTTATTTATGGACCTTAAAGTCCTCCATGGGGCATACCAGGCGAGGCGGTCCCGTAGGTACGAGGGTCCTAGGCCATGAAGGGCTTTAAAGGTTAAAACCAGCACCTTAAATCTCACCCTGTACTCCACCGGGAGCCAGTGCAGCTGGAAAAGCCCTGGGTGAATATACTCCCATGGCAGAGACCCCGTGAGGAGCCTCGCTGCAGCATTCTGCACCCGCTGGAGTTTCTAGGACAGCTTCAAGGGCAGCCCCGCGTAGAGCAAATTACAGTAGTCAAGCCTGGAGGTGACCGTCACATGGATCACTGTGGCCAGTAAGAGGGAGATTGAAAAGCTGGAACGATGATCAAGGGTCATCAAGCCAAGCCTTATGGGGAACAGCTGAAGGAGCCTGGAAAAGAGGAGACCGAGAGATGATACGATGGCCGTGCTGTCACATGGAAGATGGAGCAAGCTTGTTTACTCCTTCTCCGTTGGGTGGGACCCGTACCAATGGCTTCAAGTTACAAGAAAGACAATTCTGACTAAACATTGGGAAGAACTGTCTGACAGTAAGAGCTGTCCAACAGAAGAAGGACTCCCATGGAAAGTGGTGGACTCTCCATCACTGGGGTTTTTTAAAGCACAGGTTGGATGGCCATCTGTCAGGGATGCTTTAGTTGAGATTCCTCCATTGTGGGGGGTTGGACTAGATGACTCATTCTACCATTCTTGGAAATATGCATGCATTTTACAGTTTGGAAAAGTGAAACAAGTAGTTCGGTCCCATAACTAGCAATGTGATCTCCAATCTTTATCCTACATAAAAACCTTGAAAGTAGCAGCTTAATCCTCTTTGATGATCTTGTGATATAACAATTTCTCTTGCACCATCTTCAAAAAGGAAAACAGTCAAAAATCTGGAGCTCCCAATTCTACACTGTCTCTTATACCAACATATGGTTTTTAAATATAAACTTTTTGGTTGCATCTGATTGGGATGGTTATGTAGAATTTTCACAGCTATGGTGATGGTGGCTCCGTTGTAGGTGCAAATAATAAAGTATCGATGTGGATTTGTTCAAACTTACATTTTAATGTTGTTGTTGATGATCTGGAGTCATTGTCCTGCAGAGCTTGTTTTCCCATCAGACTGACAACTACTGCTTTGAACCCTGCTGTTAGAAGCCCCAGTAATAATTCCAAGATTGCTTGTTTGAGAAAATGATGAGTCACCTTCTGTGGGTACATTAAGGGGAACCCAAGGTCCACTTCCCTCCTCGAACATGACTGTTTCACTTGGAGCTGACATGGTACCTAAATTAGAATTGCTTTAGAAGATAATTAGCTGAGGCTTCCAATCAGGATTATCTTGAAGATGACTTTGAATGTGATTAAGAGACATGTCCAATACAGCATATTCTCATATTGGCATCACACCCTGTATCCTATTTTTGCTTTAGAGGAGGTGGGGATGACAATCAGGGTGGCTGCTTCTATTTAGGACAAAAACAATAGCTGACATTGGATTGTGTCTTGACATCAGTTGTTTTAATCTCTGGAAATAATGTTTCAAGCATTGGTTGCACAACAGAGGTAAGGATGAATCTCTTAATAGACTCTTGACGTGTCCAGAGTAAAGAATTGTGCTGGTAGTTCCATGTCAAAATTCTCAACAATAGGACTTGAAAAGCTTCTAGTTAGTTTCTGAGCATGAATTAATTTGGAAAATGCCTTCAAATCATTAACCAAATCTCTTGGGGCTAAGTCCAATTACCGGTAGACTCATCAGAGAAATTTCCTAATCAGTTATTACTATACACTTGATGGCCTTAAAAAAAAAAAAAAGACTCTGAAAATTTCATTTTCACTGCTAAATATGCTTCCTGTCTCCTAGTTAAAACAATATTAAAATAGATACAGAATTAAATTCTAAATAAGAAGAAATCCAGGGCAGTGAACAAATAATTGAAAAACCCAACCTCCAATAGTTGATTCAGACTGCTCTCTTAACAGCACAATCCTCTACTTATCAACTCAGAATTCTCAGATATGATTGGAGGAGTAGATAAAAAGTCATCACACAGTCTGCCTCAGAGTTGGCAGTCTTAAGACAATAGACAATGTTGCTGGGCCTCAGCTTCCCTGAATATTTCCTAGAAGAATCATTCACCCTTGGGCAGTGGCCTTCAGCAGTTGCCTTCCAAGTACCAATCTCCTATGAATGTCTGAGTGGTGGAACAAGACAGATGGAGGACAGCTTGGCCTATGGGAGGAATGAGGGGCCTGTCACTTTCTAGACATTTTTGGAGTCGCACCAACCAGCATGGCCTGTGGTCAGAGATCATGGAAATTGTAGACAACGTCTAGAGAGCCACAAGCTCCCCATCCCTGGTCTAAGGACCATCCAAATTCCTGTTGTGAAAATGCAATGGCTTTGGCTCTACATACCTTGAAGGCTTCATTTCTTTGTGCTCCTTACGGCCAACTGGGAGTGCATTTTTTAAAAGAATTGTACATTTCCAGTGGCTGCCTTTGACATGCCTCTAGAAAGCCCACAAAGTCAAAAGTGTGTAGCTCCCTTCCTGTACAAGTCCACCAAGACCCCAAATAACTTCCAGAAGTGCTCACATGTATGTTTTCACAGGGTTCTTTCACTCCCATTCCATTTTATTCCCTTAAACTTCTGGTGCCTGCCTCTGTCGCTTAGGAGGAGGTGATACAGAAACCAAGATATACGAGAAGGGCAGTTTCCTGGTCCTGGAAGATGGTTATGGATAATAGGACCACAGCTGCAGTGTTGTCCGGTCTAATACAATACAGAGAATTAAAGCAAACAAACCCTATGATGATTACAACGCCTCGCTTCTGTATATGTGAGTGCTGAGTCAAAGATTTAGTTTGGAACTTATTTTTGTAATTCGGGGGTGAAATGGGGAGGGATTCAGGAGACTGAATAACACCTTCCTGTTTCTTCTTGGGAAGGCGCCATAGTGGTAGAACATTTGCTTTGCAAACAAAAGGGTCAAGGTTGAAACCCTGGGGAGTTTATTATTATTATTAATAATAATTTATTTATACCCTGCGCATCTGGCTGTGTTTCCCCAGCCACACTGGGTGGCTCCCAAGAGAATATTAAAAGCACAATAAAACATCAAACATTAAAAACTTCCCTAAACAGGCTGCCTTCAGATGTCTTCTGAAAGCCAGATAGTTGTTTATTTTCTTGACATGTGATGGGAGGGTGTGCCACAGGGCAGGGGCCACTACCAAGAAGGCCCTCAACCTGGTTCCCTGTAACCTCACTTCTTGCAGTGAGGGAACCACCAGAAGGCCCTCAGAGCTGAACCTCAGTTGATGCCAGCCATTGTCCATCATAAATGGACCAGCTCTCTTAGTATACGGTACTTTCCTGGGTTCTGAAGAATTGACTTTGGAATGCCAATGTGCTGTCACATAACCTCTTACCAACTGAGCCATATCCTTTGGAGGATATGGTTGCCCACCTGGCTGACAGTTGTATTAGCTCAGGGTGAATGCCTTCACTGCTGCTTTCAGTGCTGTCTCTCCACTCCCCCCGGCCACCCTACACATACGCTGCGAAAGTCACCAAATCTCCTCCATGGTCGCAGCCTGCAACTGGGGGCTGTGCAAGTGGAAGGGCATTCTTTGGTGAACCCATCACAGGAGAATCTACAGTGCTGTTCTCCAGAGTGAAAAAGCCACAGCTGTTTTTAAGGTTCAGCTCTCTTGAATTCTGCTGTGCTCCCACAGGAAGCTGCGATTGCATAAACATGGGCAAAATAGTTTTCATTTTGTGTGCCTCAGCCTTTTTAAAAAAGGAAAAAAAATACATGTTTTTTTTTTCCAGGCCACCCTTTTGCTCCTGTCGATGATGACCGAGCAAAGCTTGCAAGGCTGAGCTCTATAAATACAATCTGCAGAGCTACTTCAGTGTAAATTACAAGGACGGCTGAGTCAGCTGCAGAAGCAACCTGGCACAGATGGCAGCACAGCCGCTAATGAAATGCCACAGTAATGCGGGCAGAGAAACACTGCGACCAACTGGGAATGGGTTCTCGCAAACAGAAGTGAGGCTGACAAGACAGGAATCCACCCAGCAGTGATCTGGTGGCTTAAATCGAATTGGATCAGCAGCATCCAGCATACCGAAGCCATTTAGGGAAAGGGGTAAGCTCTCCACCGTCAAGGTGAGTGGAAGCTAGGGACTGGGAATAAATCCTGTTCACTCTGCATTTAAAGGCAGGTGTTCCTAATTAATTCACACTTTTCCAGAAACAATATGTAAACTGAGGCACAGCTGTCCTTTAAATTTCCTGAAAGACCTATATTGGCTCCCAGTATGTTTCCGGGCACAATTCAAAGTGTTGGTGCTGAGCTTTAACGGCCTCAGTCCAGTATACCTGAAGGAGTGTCTCCACCCCCATTGTTCTACCCAGACACTGAGGTCCAGTGCCGAGGGCCTTCTGGCGGTTCCCTCACTGCGAGAAGCCAAGTTACAGGGAACCAGGCAGAGGGCCTTCTTGGTAGTGGCACCCGCCCTGTGGAATGCCTTCCCACCAGATGGCAAAGAGAAAAACAACTACCAGACTTTTAGAAGACATCTGAAGGCAGTCCTGTCTTTTAATGTTTAATAGATTATTGTATTTTAATATTTTGTTGGAAGCCGCCCAGAGTGGCTGGGGAAACCCAGCCAGATGAGCAGGGTCTAAATAATAAATTCTTCTTCTTCTTCTTCTTCTTCTTCTTCTTCTTCTTCTTCTTCCTCTTCCTCTTCCTCTTCCTCTTCCTCTTATTCTTCTAAATGGCCTTGGCCCAGTATACCTGAAGGAGCGTCTCCACCCCCATTATTCAGCCTGGACCATGAGGTCCAGCACCGAGGGCCTTCTGGTGCTTCCCTCACTGTGAGAAGTGAGGTTGCAGGAACCAGGCAGAGGGCCTTCTCAGTGGTGGTGCCCACTCTGTGGAATGCCCTCCCTTCAGATGTCAAACAGATAAACAACTATCTGACTTTAAGAAGACATCTGAAGGCAGCCCTGTTTAGGGAAGTTTATAATGTTGGATGTTTTATCGTGTTTTTAGTATTCTGTTGTGAGCCGCCCAGAGTGTGTGTGTGTGTGTATGTATGTATGTATGTATGTATAAATAAATAAATAAATAAATATTTATATTTAAATTTGCACTTCCAAGAATTTTTTTTTGTTCAATATTGGCTGCAAGTTACCCAGGTCTAGGATAGCAGTTGCCAACATGGTGCCTACCTGATGTGGACTGCAACTCCCATGCGCCCCAGACAGCATGATCAATGGCCAGGAATCATGGTAGTTGTAGTTCATAACATATGGAGGATACCATGTTGGCTACTGTTGAAGATAGGCACTTCAAGGAAGGGTTGGTTGACATCTTTACTACAATATTTACCATTAACCTGCCTATGTCCCATCTGTAGAGTTTCTGCCCCATTTCTTTAGAAAGAAGAATCAGGACAATGATGCAGACCAGCAGGGACAAGACGAGGCAGGGCGGTACACGGCATCCCTAATGTATTGTACCTTTTGCTTAATTGTGACCTGGTTTTGTAGCCAAGCTAAGCTACAATAAAAAGCTTAGGAGATTCAACAGCTGTCAAATCTTCAGTGTACCCATCTTGGGTGCTTCAGGTCCCATTAAGGGTGTGGCACATGACATGTTACTGAAAGGCATTGTGTTGCATCCAGGTATAGTAAATTACCAAGGCATTGTCCCCAAGAGTATAACCAGGTATCAGTGTAGGTCCTTTCCCCTCTTTCTCAGATTGGGACTACAACAAACTCTGCAGCAGGCATGTGGTAAAAGGCCTGCCAGAAATCTGTATATAACATGCTTAATAATAAATCAGTTAGGTGTGTGGAGCCAGAATTCAGTAACTGAGGGTTGTTGGTTTTTTAGCATGCAACATATGGTGTCAGACTAGGACGGCTTCCAGGTACAGTAGACCAGAGAGAGTTCCGCTGCTTTTGAAACTGAAAATACTGCAGAGAATTGGACTGGAAGGACCAGAGTCAGATATGTGGCTGCCATCTACAGCCTTCAAAGATGCTCATTTTGTAATGAGCATTGGTCCAAGGATGTCTTCAAACTGTCAGTCTCCAATGGCAAGATTAGAAAACGGACAGAAAAGAGCTAGATAGAGCACACTGCTTGAGTCCTGCTACAGTCCAAAGAGTATGTGTGTGTTTCTTTGTGAAACAAACCAAGGCCCCTACTGAAATAACAGATGAGCTCTTAACCCAACCACTGTTCATGATAGTTTCTCTGCAGCACAGATGGGAGGAAGCTGTGGTCATCCAAGCATTGTTCTTCCATCTGCCCTGACCATTGGGCATGCTGCCTGGGTTCATAGGGATTGTAGCTCAATAATATTTAGAGGGCTACAGGTCCCCTAACCCTGCTTTTTACAGCTAGGGATGGTATTCTTAAGGGGCAGGTTCTTATTGGGACCATAACTAAAAAGCAATACAAGTAAAACCATTACTAGAAGGTGGATTAACTCTGGACAAAGCTATCAGGCTCATGAAGCATTGAAAGAGCAGTCAAAACTTATATATGACTCCAGGAGTCAACAACACAATGCCTCTGGGGGTAGTGGCACCTTTGAGGTCTTCCTTGAATGCCCATTAGGCCTCTAAGTCCCTGCCCCCCCCCCATCCTTGGTGTGGAGGAAAGTGATTTGCTTTTGTTACCTTTTCTCCCTCGAAAAGTACATAGAGATGAAAAAAGAAGTTGGAAGGGTGACACAGGATGACCATGTGAACCAGGCCTCCAATAAGGGTTAGGGTAAATGATGGCAAACATTACACAGGACATTATCCCATAACTTTTTGTCGATACCGACTGGCCCTTGTGCAAGACAGTAGTTGGCCAAACCTCAAATAACTGTTTGCAAGATGTTTCCAAAAGCAAGGGCAAACTTTTGTTCTATATTGGTCCCCAACAGAAGAAAGAGCTGGTAATTATTGTCACAGGTTTATTTATTTCTAGAATGCACTACTGCTGATAAGCCATTTGCAATCCCACATTAGCTGTGTGTTCTCAAATGTGCCTCAGCTCTCTAAAACAATTCATTACAAAGACCTCATCAGTCCCAAATCAAGCAATTTCCCTAAAATATGCTAAGGAGGCAAGTCCAAACCCAGGCTTGATTTACACATCTTTTGAGTGCAATTTATTTGGTGCTTACTAAAGCAAGATTCCAAGGGGCCAAGATACTACCTAGTAGTCAGAGAAGAAAAACAACACGGCAACAAGAAACTGGGCCCTGGGTGGTGTCATTATATAGTTTGATCACTAGGTTGCACTGGATTTAATTGATTCTTGTGTGATCTAGCTTCTTGGCTGGTGCATATTCTAAACTGCCATCAGAGCCCCCAATGGTATGAGGGGTTTTGTTGTCGAGCCAACTACCAACTTTAGTCCTCCAGCAATAGGAGTTCACAAACCTGGTAGTTGGCTCTCATGTATCCTCTCTAATTAGTCTGAGATATTTTAGCATCCTCAGTGTTCTTGCAAAGCTGAGAGGCATAAATCATCAGATGATCTGTTCTTTTTAAAGAGACACCATTAATTGCAACAGATCCCCTGAGGAAAACAAGAGACTTGAGAGATTACCTAACCCGCAACCAAAATGCTGATACAGCTCAAATGATTCCACAAGTGGCAGTGAAAGCTATGCTTTATTGTATTGGATAAAGTTCTCAGAGGTTCATCACACAATTCAGAACCCTGGACAACCACAAACAGACGACTTGCGGCTTTAGAAGTTCACCTCCCCAATAGATGGAAGGCAATGGCGCCAGAAATGGGGGTGCAGTGGACAGAACAAGGGCAGTGGGTGCACTCCAGCTCCTCCCATCATTCAATAGCATTCATGTCTGGGCAGGCAACAGTCCAATCCCAAATCATTGTTTTTAATCATTGTATTTGAACTTCCTTTATAAACAACACTTAAGCCTAGCCAAAATAGTCACTGAAGGGGGCTGTGAATCAAAGGTACATTCCAGGTTAGCATTAATGGGTGTTACCATTTAGCACTCTAACCACAAGGTACTGTAGTATTCCACAGTTTGGGTGCCACAACAAAAAAGGCCCTGTCCTGTGTCTAAGCCCAACGTGCTTCTGGGACATAAAACATGGACAGGCTGGTGGGAAGAGGCAGCCCTTCCAAGTACCCTTTAGGGTCTGATAAATTAACAACCAACATTTCAAATTGTTCCTGGAAGTAAAATAAATAAATAAATATGGATGGGTTGGAATTACGTCTGGCTCCAGCTTTTGGGAAGTCCTTGAGCAAGTTGCCCTAAGAAGGCCCTCCTTTCTGAATGCACAAGCCACCTCTCCACATTGTTCCTGCTACCTATGTGCTTGCCTCTCTTAGCCAAATCAATACTACCTCACATAAAGATGGGACAAGCTATACAGATGTTCCTTCTCCTTCCCCAGGGATTGGTAGGAAGCCCCTTATTGGGGCATGGGCATCAGCAAATACAACAAGCATGCCCATTCCTGGCACCAGCCCTATTAAGCTCAGCACTGTAGCCCTTCATACAGCATGTTCAACCAGAATGTGTTCGAGCTAAGTCTCTTATGTTCTGCCAATTTTATTTATTTAATGTATGGGCATATGGTTTCAGAGTTGAAGGAGGTAGCAGGAGAACACGAGGTTAGAAAGTGCAAAATACATCCCATCCAATTCAGGAATTTGCCAGCTGAGTCCAGACGGGTCACTGAAAAAGAGGACAATGCTAAAGAGCCAGAGACAGCACCATAATTAATTTCAACACAGGCCTATTGTGAAAGAATACAGTCCTCTTGAAAAACCTTCTGAATGGTTTTGAACATACCAGTGAACTAGTTCTCTAAGCCTTGTGGGTTTTTTCATTTAACACTGCTGCTGAATGAGGTGGGGTTTTTTTAAAAGAGAAGTATAATATGAGCGGAAGCCATAGTTGGTTTTGAAAAGAAGATTATTACAGCACAGAGTGTCTTAGACAAGCACCTGTGCTCAGAGTGTCTTTGGTAAGATGCTATAGAGGTTAATATATTCATTATTACTCTAAAAAAATCACATCTTCAGCTGGAGTAAGGTAGTTTAAGACCATCTTTTGCCTTCGAAAAGTGACACAAATCTCAGGCTGCATGCAGGAACAATTAACTGTAAACTGCTGCTAAATTACTTACAAGGCACTCAGCACTATTCTGCCGCTCTCATAACTGTGTTGTTATGAAGATGCTCCAGCTATTCTGCTGTTATAAAGGTCTTTATACAAATTCAGCAAAAAAATTACGTAGGCGATCTCATATTCAAACAAACAAAAACACCTGAATATATGCAACCATAGACTTGAGAGTAGGACATTTTTAGCGATTTCTGCCAGGACACTGCTTCTGACTACGCTATTCCAGCTATGTCGGGAAAATTCTGGACGTATGGCAACCCTAGTCCAGGCTGTAAATTTGGGATACTGTGACCCAGAGAAAAGAAACAAGAAGCAGGTGTTTACTTCATGTTGTCATGACCATATCTGAGAGACCGTCTCCTTCCCTACAGACCCTTTCAGGGTGCTGAGATTGGCAGAGGGTGAGTTCTTGGTAGTTCTTCCACCCTTGGGGCTTGAGGTGTGGCAGCCCAGGACAGGGTATTCTCTGTGGTGGCCCCTAAGCTATGAACTCTCTCCCCACAGAGGTGCATCTGGCACCTTCATTGTACTGCGTCCAGTGAATGATGAATATGCACCTCTTTACCCAGCCTTTGACACTTAAGGGTGTATGTGAGGACCTACTTTATTTTTGTGATAGGAGGTTGTCTGTGACTTCTTTTTTACTATTGTGCTTTAATGTTGTGATCTGCCCTGGGACCTTAGGATGAATAACTACTACAACAAAGTCTACCCTGTTCTCTCGGGCATTTGACAGGATATGATGTATCTTTTACGGTGTTTGCTACCTGGTTTAAATGAATGATTGTTTTGACAGCCCCCTTAGTTATATCACATTTTTGTTTTGTTTATTCTGCTTTGTTGCTGATTTAGTCTTTTGCCTTTTTGCTATATTGTTTGATTCTTTTGCTTTTTCTCTTTTACTGGAAGCCACCTTGAGATATTTGCTAAAAAGTGAGGCGATATAAATCCGAAAATGAATAAAAATAAATTTAAAAGCTGTAGCTGAATGGAAGGTGAGCTTTAATACATACAAATGTGCACTGGATGTTTGTGTCAGTGTCTACGTTTTAATATTTTCCCATTCTAAGAAATCATGAAGAAACCTGCTAGACTAGGCTGAAGGCCTGTCTAGGTCTCATTCACATCATACATTCAATACACTCTGATCCCACTTTAAACAATCATGGCTCCCCCAGAAGAATTCAAGTAACTGTATTTTATTTTAAGTTTGCTGAGACTTGCTAGGAGACCTGTATTCCTTTTTCCAGGGCTAAAATTCCCAGAGTTTTCTGTGAAGAGAGATTGATTGCTAAACCACTCTGGGAACTGTAGTTCTGTGAGGTGAATAGAGGTCTCCTAACTGCTGTTATAACCCTAAACAAATTATAGGTCCCATAATTATTTGGGGGAAAGTAGTGCTGGTTTGAAGTGGCACCGTAGTGCTTTAAACGTACATTGTGAGCCTGTAGCCATCATGACTAGCAGCCCCCAGTATCCTTCTGATCGCCAAATATTGTGCTACTGAATTCCACTATGTGCTATTTGAATCCCACCAAAAAAAAGGACATTCTGTGGTCCAGTCAGAAGCTGGGAATGGCTTCTATAATTCTGGGATGTCTTGCTTAAATTGGGACAGTTGAGTGGTATATGTGTTTATGGAACCAAGAGGGTGTTGGTCCCATAAAGTTTGGTAACCACTGCCATAGAGGGAATACTTCTGCCAAAGTAGGTCCAATGAAGAATTGAGATACCCTTTCCCCTTCTTTCCTGTCACTTTTTCTGGGGTTATGGGCATTTAACAAGATCAGGAAAGAGTGGGATGGAGAGATAGGCTGTATCAGAAGAAGAAGAAAAAATCGATAGCAAGACCTGAAGTATAATAGATTTCTTTTCTCTCTTTTTAAAATGCAGTCTTACTTCGAGATGAAACTCATCAGGTTTTTCTTTTTCTTTTTGTGGCTGGTCACAGCGGCACTTATATAAAAGAAAAAGAAAAAGTTATACTGACAGCCATAATAGAGAGCCAAGTCGCAGGAGTCTGCTTAAAAAAAAAAAAAGCAGTTTGGGAGATTTTATATAATACCTGGGGATAAAAGACAAGCAGAAAGATTACTGGCATTACAGCAGTGGTCTAATTAAACGTTGGAGGAATGCCAGAACCTAGGACTGTACCCCATATTCTTTTTTAACAGTAATTTTATCACCCAAATTAGCTGACATCGTATGGAGACCTGCTGTTTTGTTTAGCAATCATTAGCAAGGCTACAATGAAAAGGGTTTATTACTGTTTTAAGTGTCTGAGTTCAACACCTCTTGGCTGAGATGCATAATAATTAGAACATATTATAAAATGGATATCTAATGCGAAGACATGCAGGGTTTAAAAATCACGTGGATTCAAGTTCAGCCTCCAAGTACTTCCAGTTTCAGGTCAAGGTGTGACTTTTTTATATTGGATCAGAATGTTGTTAGTGTTTGATGTTTTATTTTGTTTCTGTACGTGTTGGAAACTGTTAAGTTGTGGGTGAACATATCAGACGACACAGCGATTCTTCAACAGCTCTTGTTTATTCAGAGGCCAGAACAGAACTGAACTGAAGGGTTCAGTCAGCCTGCTTATATAGAGCTCCAGTACAACGTAACTGTAACAATTTTCTAAAACTATCCAATCACTGAACGTCACTTTCGATCCTTTATTTGCATAACTATGTACAGTATCCCCCTGCTGGCCCAGGGTGAGAACTTCATAACAGAAACCACCCAGAGTATCATAGAATCATAGAGTTGGAAGAGACCACAAGGGTCATCGAGTCCAACCCCCTGCCAAGCAGGAAACACCATCAGAGCACTCCTGACATATGGTTGTCAAGCCTCTGCTTAAAGACCTCCAAAGAAGGAGACTCCACCACACTCCTTGGCAGCAAATTCCACTGTCAGACAGCTCTTACTGTCAGGAAGTTCTTCCTAATGTTTAGGTGGAATCTTCTTTCTTGTAGTTTGGATCCATTGCTCCGTGTCCGCTTCTCTGGAGCAGCAGAAAACAACCTTTCTCCCTCCTCTATGTGACATCCTTTTATATATTTGAACATGGCTATCATATCAGAGTAGCTGGGGCAGCCTAGCTAGATGGGTGGGGTATAAATATTATTATTATTATTATCTCAAAATCCTTTCACTGCCTGATCCCACCTGTGCCTCTCTCTCCATATTCCCCCCCCCCCGCCATGCCAACTTCAATCTTTTTTAGGCCCTGGTTTGACTACCAACTCCATTATGAGGTAATAACTGTCACGGCAAGAGACAAGCCTTCCACACCATTGCACCCCACAGTTGGGGCTCTTCAGCTTCCTATTGAACTTCAGTCGGCAATGGTTAGCCATTTTGTGGAACAGAATAACTCCGCTCTAGATCAACAAAGAACAAGTTAAAAAACACAGGCCCCAATATCAGTATTTGCGGGGGGACGGGGACACCCCATATTCTACATCCCTCCATTGGGAAAACTGTTCATTAATTCCTACTTTCTGCCGTATCCCAATCTCCTTGCCTCACCCATTTTATACATGCCTACCAAAATGCCCTTTGTGTACGTATGCATACACATGCACAAATTCATTCTTCCGGGGATGTAACATTCAGCCTAAAATAAAGAAAAGATTTTCAGAGGTAATGTGACATGACATATGATGTCTAGCTTATTGACATTTTAGTAAGGAAATGCTGGTCTGCTGTCTGCAAGTGCAGAAGTTTCAAACGCCTGCCAGTATGTTCGTTCACCCTAAGCTCTTCCTGAAGGCTCATTTGAAAATGTCACTGGTAGAGAATAAACAGACGAAAGGCTACCCTAATTATAGTTTGGTATTCTAGACAATTGGTTGCATATTCCATCCAAGTAGCTGAGACAAAAAGAAGGGGCCACATACATAAACATTAAAATAATATATGGTTTTAATAGTTTTTTTTAATCCCAAAAATCTTTTTTAAAAAATAAAAATAATGATATAATATTCTATACAAAGTATTTTGGCAAACATGCAGAATTTTTCAGCCATTTATCTTCTGTTTTTGATTCCGTTATTGATACAGATATAAAATTTGAAAGTAGGGAGGATTGTAATGGATCTAGTCTTGCAGAAACACTTTGCTTATTAAGATTTTGGAACACCAGCTGTTGATATAGCAATCATTCTTGTTCTGTCGCCTTACTAATCTAGAACAATATTGTTTATTCCCTTTATTTCCTAAATAAGTCGTGCATTGGGGCTGAAACCTATTGCTTACAGAATGGACACTTGCCATTTGCAAACTTTCCTTGGATTCACAATCCATTTGAGGGACCTGAACCATACAAATATATTACTTCAATTTTTATTTTATTTTTTGCCAGTTGGCTTACTTACAGGATGTGATAAAACCAATAACCCCCCCAGGGGGGAAAGGGTCAGCAAATGTAGAAGAAATGATAAGAGACTTGCTGATGGACAAATACTGAATTATCAAAGAGCCCTTTCAGTGAGAATTGCATAAGTGGGAAAATTGGAGGATGCCTGTTGTCCCAGCCACCTTAGTGGCTGTTTCTGTTGTATGGCTCCGTGCAGGCTCCCCATGTAATTTAGTACAGTCGTACCTTCGTTCTTGAATAGAATGCATTCCAGGAGTCCATTCGACTCCTGGAATTGTTCGAAAACCAAGACACGCCTTCCAATTGGCTGCAGCCAATCGGAAACTACACCGGACATTTGGCTTCCGAAAATCGTTCAAAAACCGGAACACTCGCTTCTGGTTTTTGATCGTTCGGGAGCCGAAACGTATGAGTTCCAAGGCACTCTGAAACCAAGATATGACTGTACTCAGCACAATCAGAATTAAAACTGCAGTTGCGATATAAGGGATTGGAATTTTGACTGGAGCGTAATAGAATTTTATAAGATTTTGGAATGCAGAAACAAAGTAACTCATGAAACCATCAGTCCTAGCATGCGGAGGGCCACCTAAATTGTATAATTTGGCATCAGTGATTGGTATTATTAATTGCATTATAATTTGGCATTGTTATAATGAGGCTATTATTGGATTGAAAGCTAATAAGAATTATTATTGAAGTGAGTGTGTGAGAGAGAGAGACAAAAGTCCGCCCCAGATCCTGGTCCAGAACTATATTTGTTCTTGGCAGACAAATCCTTGAAAAGAGCATTTCATGGATGCAGATACAACTTTGGATGGGTGGATGGGAAACATACTTGAACCATTTTCCAGTTGTGGAACACACAGCAAAGCTTGCAAAGTACGTATTTGCATGCACAGCTTTGTGAGACATCAGTAAACATGACTCTATTGACATCCCTGAAGGCTCTAACTCCAGTTCTCCTTGCATCCTGTGGCAATTGTCTCTCTTTTGATTTATAGGATCTCCACTGCTTTAAGCAACCCACGGTTATTTATTATATGCACTATTTTAGCAGCTTGTGCTGCAGAAAATAAATGTGTCTGAAGCCCCGTAGTTCCGTCGGGCTAGAGGCAATTTGTTACGTGAACATCTCTATTTGGTTGTACTTTTACTTGTGATGTGTCTGTTTATTAGGATAGGGTATGATATAATGCTCTCGGGACCATATTGTACTCATATTGATTCTGGCAACCTTTGTTCTGTTATGCATTAAAAAAATAAAAAAAAGGACCGTTCAAGACAATACATCTGCTGGGATTAAAAATAGTATGTAGTAGTTAGAACAATTTATTTCTAACAAGCCTTCATGATATCTTATCATTGCAGCTGTTAGTCAGTTTCTATGCTCAGTATTGATTTGCTTTTCCAGATGATTTCTCCCTCTGCGTTTTATTATAAATAATGTATTGATGACTCACTGATGTATGACGCCAGGATGCATTTAAGATATATTTAGAAAACAGGCTTTTTTAAAAAAAAAACAGACCCAAACAATATTGGAGCAGCAGTTTATAGGTGCCGTGGCTAAAGATGATTGGAGGAACTGAGCATCCGTGAACCAGCTTTCACAGCCAATGTGAAAATGTTTCAGGAAGGGAGCCAGTGGAGTATACAAGTTCGTTCAGTAGCATAAGTTCTTGTCTATATCCATGCTAAGCATAAGCTTTACCTGCAAGTCAAGAATGGCCACCTTACCAGGGGCTAGGGAGGGCTGAATTCAGGTACCAGTAAAAGAAGATTTGCTTTTAATATTCATTTAAGGCAGAGTTGAATTGACTTTGCAAAATAGACAGCGCAGATGATTCTTTGGCACAACGTTCAAGGCTGGCACCAGGTTTGAGGATGCCTTGGGTAAGATGCCTTCTGGTGGGTTTCCTCTTATGGTTGGAAGTTGGCATTTTACTTCCTCACAGTGCCCTAGAGTGCCCAAAGTAGCACCACTCTGGGGCATTCTTGGCAGGGCCGTCTTACCCATAGGTGCTAGGGGTGCGGGGGACCCGGGTGCCAGGCTCTCAGGGGTGCCAGGCTGAGAGTCGGGGGCCTGAGAGTTGAGTCCAGGGGAGAGCCTGCCTATCAGTTGGAGCATTGCAGTGGGCTCTTCTGCTGCGAGTGGCTCTGCGCCGTGAGTTCGGGGGCGACTGAGCCGGTGAGACGCTGAGGCAGCTGGCCATCTCCACCTTCCTGCGTGCCTGGGACCGGGCAACCTGGGGTGTGTGTGTGCGCTGGGTGGATCTTTGCATCCCGGCGCCGCATATTCTTTAGACAGCCCTGATTCTTGGACATGTAAAAGGTGACTTAACAGACCCAGCCACTTGGTATGTTGCGCTCAGAGTGAGAGTCAGTGCTGACAGGCCAGTACAACCTGACTAGGCTTTATGGTGGCACCAGGCTTTACTGAATATCTTGACTACTTTATCTCTCCCACACACCGCTCGATAACTGCCATAGACAGTTATCACTGTCTGTGAGCAGAAGACAAGTAGGTCCTGCAACCAAAAGTTGCAGTGTACAATGCTTCCATTCAAGATTCCAGCCATGTCCTCTCCCAGGACGCTCTATTTTATTTCTCCTCCCTCTGATTTTCCATTTTCTCCAAAACATACCCATTGAACCTGGTCCAAGTTCACTGGACAGTTTTGTGTCGTCCCCCCCCCCCAAAGTTTTTCTGCACTTCCGCAAATGTTGGGGTTCCCCTCAGCCTGCTGTTACATTTATATATTTACTTGTTTGTTTATATTATATAGATAATATAACTAAACATCAAAGAAAAGAAATCAAAATACTCAGGTTACCAGGTACCAAAAGTAAAAGCAGAGTTACTGTTTGCACCAACAGTTAAAATCAGATCTGGGAACACCAGGGTTAGTGATATCTATGACTGTCTATCAATAATAAATAATGTTCGGTACATTCTTTGGGCAGCCATGTATTTCATCCAAGAATTGCTGTGTTTTTACAAACCTTTCAGCCTCAGGGCAATCCCAGGAGAAAAAGAGAAGAGTGATGCTTTGCAGTCAAACTGTCAGGTTGCCATGTTTGCAAGAAAAGTGGTGGGTGTTTTTTTTAAGGGTTCCATTTTATATTTTTCATTTTTGTTAAAGTCCAGCTAGGACTAAACATGCAAACTGCAACTAGATTGCCCTGCATTTTGTTGCATTTAAGGAAGCCTGGAAGCTTCAGCTGGCTGGGGCTCTGTGTGTATGTGTTTGCTCTGCATGTACACACAGCGATAAAAAAACAGATGTGTGCGAGGTCTTTGCTCATTTTGATCTGCACCTGGGTTTCACATGAGCGTAGGGATATTGTATCACAGAAGGAGCTGTAAAGGGCTTGCTTATATTACTATGGATAGGCATATAAATTCTGTATGCTTTGTGAGATGTCAGCCTGGGGTGAATAAATGCTTCTGACCATCTTGAGACTCTAAGCCAGCCCAAACATCTCTACTATTTATGGCAGATCACTGGGAGCTGAAGGGCTCGTTTTGCTGAAGGACTGATGGTATCCTACAAATTATGATCAGTAGCTTTGGGGTAACTATTTCTAAGATGGACAGAATAACCTGTAGGGTCACTAGCTTTCTTTTAGCTCACTCCACTCCCATGCATCTAGCAGCTCTTTTACAAACCTGAATGTAGCTGGTAAAACTTGGTTATTGTCATTCACGGGGGCAAATAGGGCTCGTCAGCCTGGGAAGGTAGCTCATCTAGGAGAAGGAAAACTCTGATCCTAAAGCTCCATTGCCTTGTGGGATATCTTCTGGAAAAGAAAAGGGCAAAGGAATGAACCCTCCACAAAGCTGGATTGGAGTCCCTAAGATAGTTGGATGACGCCTTGTATGCCTCCTTCCAGCAACTCCTGCAGCCAAGCTGGTGTCAAACATATTACTCTGCTTTTCTTTGGACGACATCAGCAAGGCCAAGAGGGTGGAGGTCCTGTCATCTGGGCAGCCCAGGACTTCCATACACATTGCCCAGCCTTGCGCCCTGGGAAGGTTCATCATCACTTCAGTGCTGATAACGCAGCAGTTTGACTTCAGCCTTGGAAGCTCACTCCATTGTCTCTTGAAGCAGATGGATACCAACAACATAGGATTATATCACACTTTTCAATGCAGACAGCCATATTCATTCAGTTAATGAATCATGTACTAATTGTGAACTCATTCTCCAGCTATGGATCCTTATGGAATCAAAAGGACATCATCCTCACATTAGAGGACATTTGTGTATATGGATGAATTATTTGGTACTGCGATGGATCAACAGACATGAATACACAATTTAGAACATAGTCTCTTCACGAGAGGTTCAGAGGGTGTCAACACAGGCCTTTTCTGCAGTGGCTCCTGATTTGTGGAATGCTATCCCCAGGGAAGTGGGAGGTGAAAACACTCCTCCCAGGCCGTTGGATAATTAAACAAAGTATGACTTTTTAAACTCTGGGGTGGGGGCATTGTTATGACTTTTTGTGTTTTTATACTCTAAACTGCCTGGTGATCTTCGGATGAACGGCGGTATATAAATCTAATAAATAAATAAACTAGTTAAGCAATTAAAATGCAATTGTGGAAAGATCATCCTCTTTCCACACTCACCATGCATGCGACAATGCAAAAGAACATGATCAGCAGAGTCTGTTTTTCCAGCTCCACACAAAGTAAGCATGGACAAGAAATTCAGTTCGGTTCACATTAAAGGCCGATCTTCCAAATCTGCACTTCCTGAAACAACATGCAAACCAAAACACAACTATCCTTTGCAATTTACAGTTATCTGCATTTTGTGATGCACTTCTCCAGCCAAGCAACAATTAATAATAATAATAATAATAATAATAATAATAATAATAATAATAATAATTTTTTATTTATACCCCGCCCTCCCCAGCCAAGACCGGGCTCAGGCCAGCTAACAACCAATGATAAAAACAAGTTGATTAAAATACACTTTAAAAGATTAAGATACAATATTAAAACAATTAGGGAGCAATCTCATCATAGGAGGAGAAAGGAAAAAGAAAAAGGGGGAGGGAATTACAAATATGCATACAAGCGTTAGGGGGAACTGTGCATTAAAATGAATATATTGATGAAAATAATATAGTAGGGGAAATTGCTTGCAAAAAAATTTGTACATTAGTCAAAACTCCGTACAAAAATGTGCTTGTTCAGATAATTTTGCACTAAAATGCTGATGGGTTGTCATTAGCTTTTTCCCGCCCTTAAAAAATGTTGAGGTGATGGGAACTGAATTTAAGACTGGAAAAATGGGACACAGAGAGAAACCAAATAGAGAGATCCTTCAGTCCCTTGTGGAAACCCTATTTCAGTGTTGCTCACCAATTATTTTAGGGAAATAAAGATTATGCTCATCTCTGCTCTTGACTACTCTTTCCTTTATATGCAAGCTCATCTGTCCTCCTTGTTCTCGTCTCTCTTGTACACTTGTGTGTCTTCCAGTACCATCCTGTTTCCTGTCTCTGAAACAGCCTCCTCCTCTCAATCTGTGAAAACATCTCCTTTTGCTCCTTCAAACCCCCCCCCCCACACTCCACAGTTTTTACAAAGTGTTATTCAGAAACACCATTGCCTTCCTTCTACTGCTGTTCCCAGGAAGGATGGAGGAGAAAGTAAAATCAGCTTGCATTTAAAGGTGATCCTACCTAAATCGTACTCTCCTAAATAAGAAGAGACCTGAAACACACCCGTCCATTGAAATTCACACTTCTCCAAATTTTGCAATGCTGCTGCCAAGTGAGGCATACAAAATGCATATACCGGGACAGAGTGCCACAAAACACCCATGTATCAGTGACAATAACATACATAATACACAGCGCTTTGCTTCTAGGGAAAAAATGGTGCTGGTACTCTGGGCGGTTGCCCTGGGTGTATCATTTCCTCAGGACAGTGCCGGATTTACATGTAAGCTAAACAAGCTATAGCTCAGGGCCCCACTCTCTTGCTCCCCCCCCCATACTTCTTAATTGTATTTCATTATTAGTATACTTCTTCTTAATTGTATTTCAGGTCAACAACTACTTTGATAAAATACATATTTTGTTATGTGCAAATGGCTTTAGATACCTATTAGGTCCATAAATTACCATATAGTGTATATTCAACACAAAAAAACTGCAACAATTTATTGACAAAGGACAGCTGGACATATAAAGGGCCCCATTATCTTCAGTAGTTTAGGGCCTCATCAAACCTAAATCCGTCCCTGCCTCGGGGCTAGGAGAAACAATTACATGTAAAACAATAACATATTTTACTGGAACTTCATTAAGATCTTGGTATATAGTTACTACATGATGCAGGATAATAAAATGATTTGCTGCAACACCGTACCTTTTTACATACTCTGAGTAACTGACTGCATGCCTGTTTCCACCACAGGGTCATACCGTCCAACATTCTGCCATGACACAGACTTGCACCTCTTTCCCAAAGCCTAGGAAGTGTTTGCCTAGGAAAGGAGTCGTGATGCTCTGAGGGGGTTCAAGAGCCCTCCCATCACCTTCCCCCTCACAAAGGTGACGATACAGCGTACCGTTGTGCACCACCAGAAAGAAAAGTACTGACAATACGCTATGTTGAAGGAAATTGCTTTGCAAAAATGTGTATATTTTGAGAAATGAAAATCAACATATTTACTCACCGCTCTGGTTTTTCTCTTCAGATCGTATAAATCTTTCATCTTTTACCACTAGTTTCCATTAAATCTATCTCTCTACAAAATCACACGGCAGGGGGAATAGGGCATCAGACACACAAGAAGGGAATGGAGACAAAGTCACTTTCTTATATTAATTCTCAATCTCTCTCTCTCTCTTGCAAACCATTTAAAGTCCTGTACAGTGTTAAAGTAGGCTGCCCTACAGACATGTTCCCTATAATTTTCTTTACAAGGCACATTCACAGATGACCATAAAATACTTGACACTTGTTCCTTTTATGCAAAATAACTTCTGCCTGAGAGCCTTAGCAGAGTTAGGGCGACTACAAGCACGAGTTTTTTTTAAAAAAATATATGCATATATTCTGCTGACAGATTCCAAATAGTTTAGAGCAAATGTGTACAAGAGCTGAGTACTGATGGAGTCTTGAAAGGAAGAAATGATTTGATCACAGCAAAAGACTGACAGCCCATACAAACACTCCAAGAAACATGACCTTGTTCCAGACAGTGGTTTGCCTGGAAATGCATTTTATAATTCCTTTCACTATAAATGAATCAATGTTATACTGGAAAGTCAAGTAAGAGGGTGTATGGAACCTGTGTTAATGGCAATGTTTAGAACAGCTCTGGGGCTCTGCAGAGTCTATAGATCTTCACTGGCTACTGATTTATTTCTGAGCACAATTCTAAGTTCTTTTCTAAATATTTAAAGCCTTAAATCTGGAGTGGTGGCCCATGGGTCTCATCAAGGTCTCAAACAATTTTTATGACATCCCAAGACTCTACTGTGTTAAGTCTAATTGGTTTAATGGACATTGAAATAGGAATGGCTTAGTTTATTAATGAATGCTTGAACATGGGCTTTCCCCATGTGGTTATATTGAAGACAAGCATAGGACTCTTAACTGATTTGATAATTAACTATTGTTGTTTTCTGCTAGCTAACATGTGAGTGTTCAACCTTAGATCACATGAGAAGTATTGAATTGCAGATTTGCCATCTTGGAAGTGTGGTGGCTAGTTCTTTGTTCCCAAGACTCTGCGAATAGTAGGGATGTGTAAACAAAGCTCTCCAGAAAAACAGCCTAGGGCAGAATGCAGACTGTGGGGAGAGACAGACCTCTGCTTCTAGGTCTGTTGGAATTATTTCATATTTTGTAAGATGCCTTCGACAGGCATATGTCTTATGAAACTGTTCAGATGTATCTTTGATGTTTTTGTTTCGATTTGAAGGAAGTTCTGCAAGTAAAGTTTTGAATAACAATCTAATGGGTCTGGACAATGTTTTATTTCCAAAAAGGTGTCAGTTTTCATGCATCCAGTTCAGACTTTGCAGTATTAATATCTGCAAAACACTGGTTATATTAGAAGGAAAAATAAAAAAAATTGGAGTGCTTAGATACTTGTTGTTGTTGCTTAGTCGTTTAGTCGTGTCCGACCCCATGGACCAGAGCATGCCAGGCACTCCTGCCTTCCACTGCCTCCCGCAGTTTGGTCAAACTCATGCTGGTAGCTTCGAGAACACTGTCCAACCATCTCCTCTTCTGTTGTCCGCTTCTTCTTGTGCCCTCAATCTTTCCCAACATCAGGGTCTTTTCCAGGGAGTCTTCTCTTCTCATGAGGTGGCCAAAGTATTGTAGCCTCAGCTTCAGGATCTGTCCTTCCAGTGAGCACTCAGGGCTGATTTCCTTAAGAATGGATAGGTTTGATCTTCCCGCAGTCCATGGGACTCTCAAGAGTCTCCTCCAACATATCATCAAAGAAGCAGACATTTGAGTTGCTCGCTTATTAAACAATATTCTCATGAGCTTCCTGAGATACAGCTGGAGCAGTTTGTCTTTGTGTAATTCTTCATGGCATACATTGGGACCAAATCTTACAAAAGCCATCTGAGACTTCCCTAATTCACTTTGAATTATTTGACCCTCCTCTCTCTGCCTTTGCGGTTCCGAGGTACTGCATATAAATGTGCCATCTTTCTGGAGTGAAGCATTATTCAGTATTCCTGCAGGAGCATCAATCACTTTAATCCACCTGACCTATGCCTACTGCTGTCTGCATTCATTTGAGGCCATCCTGCAGAGCTCCATCTCCTCTGGTTCTCTCTTCTGGGTTGTGCCACCACCTAATCAGCAAAAACAAGTTTGGAACTGGGAGGCAGAGGGGTGTGTGTGAATTAATCCCTCCAGGATCGCTCTCCTAACAGCCTGGTTTTTAAAACTCATTAGTCTTTATGGCATGTCATCTTTCCCCTTTTTTCTCTGGATAGATATAATTTGCAATTGGGAAGCTGTCACGGACCATCTTGTCTCCTTGGTGTTTATAAATTGTTGCCGCATTTTTGACCTTTTCAATGAGCTTTAATAAGAGGGTTGGCAAAGGAAGTGACTCCGCCATATGAAGTCAAGTGAAATAAACTTAACTCTTCCTGAGCAGAGTATGGCTTCCCATATTGCTTCCACAGAAGGAGGGATGCAAAACAATCTATTTTAGATCTGCTACTGGCAGTGCTGTGTGTATTCTGAACGACAACACTGAAATAATATGCCAGCGTGCCCCAAATTTTATACCAGGAAGGCCCAGATCTGTAACCTGTATGAATAGGTTAACTGAGAATATTTGCATATAGTAAATTTTTTTACATAATTTATTACATTTCTATGTTGTCCTCCAAAGATATCAGTGTTGAATACATGGCTCCCCCCCCCAACAGTCCTACTAGAAGAAGAAGAAGAAGAAGAAGAAGAAGAAGAAGAAGAAGAGGAGGAGGAGGAGGAGGAGGAGTTTGGATTTGATATCCCGCTTTATCACTACCCTAGGGAGTCTCAAAGCGGCTAACATTCTCCTTTCCCTTTCTCCCCCACAACAAACACTCTGTGAGGTGAGTGGGGCTGAGAGACTTCAGAGAAGTGTGACTGGCCCAAGGTCAACCAGCACTGCATGTGGAGGAGTGGAGACACAAACCCGGTTCACCAGATTACGAATCTACCTCTCTTAACCACTACACCACACTGGCTCTCATAGTCATAGTCATAGTCATAGGTTAACCTCCCCTCACACCAGAGTTTTAAAACACTGGCACAGCGGCAACACATTGCAGAGCATGCATGAGGTTTATCAATTAAGAGTCTCTTAAATCAGAGCGCAAGAGCAGTAACAGTGGGGAAAAACAATCCAGAGCATTTCAAACATTAGTTAAAAGCAGCATAGAATATGAAGGTCTTCAAGGCCCATTTTTAAAAGTGACACGAGGTGGCAAAGGATAATGGTTGCAGGTGAGAAATGGAAGTCGAGATAGCATTTGACAAGAAGATTGGTACAATATCAGAACACTGGTGGGGAATGAGAGGCTGAAATAAGAGAGACAAAAAAGAGGGAGGAAGAAAATAAAGATGCAGGGAACGTATGTTTAAAATAGAGCCACTAGGCAATGGGTGGCCAATGCAAAGGGAAGAATAAGGAGAAAGCAAAGGAACAGCAGAGAGCAGAACAAATTAAATGGACAGTAGATTTAAAATGGAAAACGAGGAGCTCTGGAGCAGAGGCAGGAAGACTAGTCCACAAGGTATTACAATAACTGTGTTTAGTTATAACAAAAGAATGTGCTAAGATCTTGCAGGGATGAAAGAATACTTTTTAGGTATGTTAACCAAGGAAATGTTGGAAGATCTAATAATATGAAATATAAAGCAAAAAAAGAGAGGAATCAAAATATTACCAAAGCTTATGAAACATAGCACACTAAAAGGACCCGGCACTTATCCAACACTTTACACATAATTAAACACGTAATTATACATTAGATTAAACATATAATTATTAAGAGCATAATTAAAGAGGGATGAAATTTCGATAACTTCCCCCCCCACACACACACATTTGGCAAAATGTGTTTGTGGTTTTGCTTTGTTTTTTGTTTTTAAATGAAATTACACCAAATAATAATTAATTGCAACCTTTTACCCTTCATATCTGGATCCTCCTGCCTACTCTTTGTCTGTTGCCAAGTTCCACCACTTTTTACATCTGGTGGTTATTTTATTGTAAGCAACCCTTGGCTCCACAGGAACTGATGGCACTACTAATAAGCACTCAGTTCTGCAACAGCAAACAATACATGGCCATCTATAAACCCTGTTAAGTCAAAATTCTTCCTAACCCTTGGCATGTGAACAGAAGTGGCTTCAAAGCAGCATAAAGCTGTATTATTCTTTTTTCATCCCGTGCCAAAGCAGATGTGCAAGCATGGATTATGACAGCTGCTGCCTTCCAGACATTTTGGACCACAACTCCCATCATCCCTCCTCCCTGGCCATGCTGGCTGGGGCTGATGGAAGTCATAGTCGAAAACATCTGGAAGGCACTGAGCTGGGGAAAACTTGATTCTGGAAATAAGCAGCTCGGCTCCTGCCAGTGAAGCTAGGTTGCTTTTAGCAAGTGGCTGGCTGTATCTCCATGCCTGTAAGATTACAAAACCTTTTGTTTTTCTAAATGTATGCAAAGAGGCTTGCCTTACTAGCATCTCGTAAGGCAAGTAAATCTTGGCAACGGAAGGGGCATTTTCCATTAATGCTTTCAGCAAATAGAAAGGAGCAGATGAGTTGGGCTTTAAGATATCAGCTACGTGATCAAAGATCCAACATTGTTCTGAAGTTCCTGGGCTTCTGTTCCTGCCCCCGGCACTTGTCCACTGGCATATTTACTGTCTACTTAAGGACTAAAGTTTCCTCTAGATAACAGATCCAAGCCCTTGTGACAAGCTGATGCAGATAATAGGGAATAGATTCTTTCAGCACCGCTCCCTGTCATCTATTATTGACAGTCTTAAGTCTGTGCTGAAAGAGCTCACAAGAAACCCTTTCCAGTCTCATTGGATTGCTCCAGCTCCTCTGGTTTCTCAGGCTCGTCTGTTTCCAAACATGGCAGAAAGCAGGAGCCCTTAAGGCCACACCGGCACAACTGTGCACCCTATACATGTGCTATCCGTCGCGTTATTTACCCATTTATGTATCACATACATGCCGAAATGGCTTCTATGCCGTGTACCCCTAGAAATATACACGATAGAGAGGTGTGAAATTACGTGTGGTGTGGAAAATGTGGGTATTTATATATCTCTCTCATAATACTAGACCTCAGAGGACATCCAGTGAATGTTAGGAGATTCAAGATGTACTTCTTCGCACAGTCCATAGTTAAACAATGGAATTCATGCATGTACCTCCATGCCCAGTCATAGTGCTTTGTTAAGGATGAGTCAGCGGAATCACAGCCTGCCACTGTTATGAGAATTTTTTTTGGGGGGGGGGCAATCAGTTATTCATGTAGAATATATGCAGAATGAACAAGAAGTGATGATTCACTTGTATCTTGCAGCAAGCAGGGGGTTGGACTAATTACGTTTAAGGTCCCTTTCGATTTTTACGATTTTATGTGGTTGGGGGTGGGGGGGGGCACCGTCAGTTGCTAATTGGCAACTTGTAAAGTTGAATGACGCAGGTGGTGCTGTGGGTTAAACCACTGAGCCTAGGGCTTGCCGATCAGAAGGTCGGCGGTTCGAATCCCCGCAACAAGGTGAGCTCCCGTTGCTCACCTGCCAACCTAGCAGTTTGAAAGCACATCAAAGTGCAAGTAGATAAATAGGTACCGCTCTGGCGGGAAGGTAAAAGGTATTTCCATGCACTGCTCTGGTTTGCCAGAAGCGGCTTAGTCATGCTGGCCACATGACCCGGCAGATCTGCGGACAAATGCTGGCTTCCTCAGCCAGTAAAGCAAGATGAGCACCACAAGCCCAGAGTCATCCACAACTGGACCTAACGGTCAGGGGTCCCTTTACCTTTACCTTTTAAAGTTGAATGGCAGCTTCGATTGCAAGACTCCAGGCGTCTAGACCAGTGAATAGATGTACCTGAGACTGACAGCCACCAGGCTCCAAATTAATGATGAATCTTGAATGAACCATAATATGAGATATCATAGCATGTCAGCAGGTAACACGGGCATGTCACAGCTGCAGTTTCCAAGAACATTGGGGAGTTTTGAGTGGATGTGGAAAGCCCTTAACACAGCATGTTAAACCTGAAGGACTTTTGTTAATTGAATTACTATACACTTGATACCTAGTACCTGAGTTTGTGAGCTGACTCCACTGAAAAGTATTGCATTTGCTGTCACTGCTTTTAATTCCATAAATATGCAAATACGTTGTTTTTAAACCTTGTGCGAATGACTTTCACCCTTTGTTATAGCTGAGCCAAAAAATCTCTGTAACCTTTCTTAAATTCATGAAGCTGATAGAAAATACAGTGGTACCTCGGGTTAAGTACTTAATTCGTTCCGGAGGTCCGTTCTTAACCTGAAACTGTCCTTAACCTGAAGCACCACTTTAGCTAATGGGGCCTCCTGCTGCCGCCACGCCGCCGGAGCACGATTTCTGTTCTTAACCTGAAGCAAAGTTCTTAACCTGAAGCACTATTTCTGGGTTAGCGGAGTCTGTAACCTGAAGCGTATGTAACCTGAAGCGTATGTAACCCGAGGTACCACTGTAATGAAATTAATTTATGTTGTGTTTCAACAGCTGCATAGCTAGCTCTTTACAGAAACAGGCCCTGGTGGTGGAAGTTACTTCAGATAAGTTGTTGGGGTTTACAACTTAAGAGGAAACCTAAACGCAAAACAGCTCAGCTCCCATGGGCTCAGCTTTACAAAACCCCTTACAACAATCAATAATGTTTTAAGTCAGATATCCTTAAACGTCTTGCTCTTGAGCGGAGGCCAGAAGAATCCAATCAGCTTCCATTTATTGCTAAGTACTTACTGTAGCGATTCCTAGGAACATTGGGCTGATGTAGATTGCAGCAGGAATGGCTACAAGAAGCATGCAGTTGGAGGACCCCCAGTCAAAGCTGATGGAAGGCACTCCAAGCCACTGAGGTCACCTGAGCCTCAAGCAACAGCAATGAATCCATAAGTACCCCCAAGCTGCGGACACGCTCCTTCAGAGGGAGTGTAACCCCATCAAGAGCAAGCAACTTCCCTTCCATCTGGTCTAGGGAACCACCCACTAACAGTGCCTTGGTCTTATCTGGATTAAGCTTCAGTTTGTTGGCTCTCATCCAGTCCATTACTGACGCAAGGCACGGTCCAGCACTTCCACTGCCACAGCTGCAGATGTAGAACTGAGTGTCATCAGCATATTGCTGACAACACACTCCAAAACTGCTTTGGGTATGGCTTATGCCTTATCCCGACACTGAGGCTATGATGCACACACACACGTGCTCTGGTGACTTTGCACTGTAGGGTTTTCTTAAATGTTTTTAAATAAGACTGCAAATATTTCATAGTCTTTGCTGCTGTTTAGCTGCTGTTGAAGATCTGCAGTATCAACACTGGATGGCTGCCGAAGCTGCAAAATGTCAAAGGATATATGCAAGAGTCATAATCTGAATGCTCATTTGCAGCACAGGCATCTTTTTAATTTGATACAAAGGCCTGTCATATCCTGACTTCAGCCTGAACCAAAAAACTGAGGTTTCTAGACGCTCTTGCTGAAAATGCTCAGTGGATACTGGAAGCTGTTGTGAAGCACCCTGTGCAGCTCAGAAGGTCTGTTGTCTCTTGTAATCAAAGCTTGCTGGAAGTTGCATTAAGTTGACAAGGTCTCACTGCCTCCCGAAGAGAGTTTTCAGGCAAAAGCTGCTTTCTTAACCTAGCCACTAAAAAGTTTCTACTTATAGGGCTCATTAAGCCCTTTACAGAGGGCATAGGCAAACTCCGCCCCTCCAGATGTTTGGGACTACAATTCCCATCATCCCTAGCTAACAGGACCAGTGGCCAGGGATGATGGGAATTGTAGTCCCAAAACATCTGGAGGGCTGGAGTTTGCCTATGCCTGCCGTACAGAATGGATAACTCAGTTGGTTAGAGCATGGTGCTGATAACGCCAAGGTTGCAGGTTTGATCCCCGCATGAGACAGCAGCATATTCCAGCATTGCAGGCGGTTGGACTAGATGATCTTCTCAGGGCCCCTTCCAATTCTGTGTTTCTCAATGTTTGAACTGTGTTTCCATTTACAGTAAATATTTAGTCCACTTGGACCAGGGATGGGGAACCTGTGAACCTCCAGGTGCTTTAAACTGCAGTTCCCATCATAACTCGCCATTGGCTGTGTTAGGGAATAGGTGGATGGGACACCAACAACATCTGCAAGACCCCAGGTTCCCCCATGTTTGTCCATCAAGTATTTTTTTTAAAAAATAATAATCAAGGTTTCTTGAAAGCTCAGATATGCAATTGTACTATATCACTTGAAAATGGATCCATGTATAAGCTACAAGATGGTGTTAGAAACATGGAAAACTGAACATTGCCTTCCTGTGCAATATAACTGTCTGAATAAACAACCCAAGTTTCTCTGTACCATCTCTGTATGCTTGTCTCTCTGTGTGCCTCTCATATGGAGCTCTGTGGAGGGCTCAGGTTGCCTGAAGAACCCCAGATTAGCAGTGGGAAAACTGTGCCCCCATCTCTGTATTGTACTTGATACCCCAATTGTAGTCTGTATTTTGGTTATATCCCAGGCCAAGGAAATGACCCTATTTTATTTCAGTTGTCTATAAAATCTTTTCCCTAAGGGATCGAAGCATTCAGTAAGAGAATAAGGGGGGAGGGAGAGAATACCTAATCAAAGTTTTATTTCAGGCTCAGACTTTGATGAATTTGCTACTTTAAGGGAGCTTCACATTTGCAGCCTTGTTGGCTTCCAAGAGGCATTTGGTTGGTCACTTCAGAAAGAAGTGCTAGACCGATCTTTCGTCAGATCCAACCACTGAGAATGGTTCTCTTACCATTCCATGCTATACAAAATTAGTATACAGGTGGCAGCTCAAAATTCTTAGTTGGCATTAAGGCATATGATGAAATGAACAAATAGAAACTCCAGGTTTCTTTGAGGTTTTGTTGTTGTTGTTTTCAATTAAGTGGTATATAACTTTTATGAAGCAGATAAACATAAATGGATGTTGGGCCAAAGCCATTGTATTTTAACAGTGGGACTTTGCATGATCTTTAGGCCAGGGACAGGGAGACTGTGCTGCCCCCATTGTTGTTGGACTACAAGATGCTGTTGCTTGAGTCAGAGCTGATGCCAGAGGAGAGGGAAAGTGGAAACAGCTGCTGCCAGTTGACTGGTGTTCCAACCCACGGACCAGACAAGAGGGCCACTGAGAAGATGTCAACCTGTTTTGTCTGGCTGTTGCTACTGGCAAGAGCCCCTAGGTCACAGCCTTTCTTAGCCTTGGGTCCCCAGATGTTTTTTGTTTTTTTTTAAAGATATTTATTAGAAGTTTAGAAATTACAGAAAAAAGAAAAAAGAAAAAGAAAAAACAATAAAAAGTTTAACAAAACATACAATACAATACAATTGCAATACATAAAAAAACAAAGAAAAAGGAATATAGAAACATAAAAAGGCAATACAACAATACAGAGAAAAAGAAAGAAAAAACAAAAACAAAACACTAAACACACACATCCAATATTCCATATCTTTACCTTTCATTAACTTGTTTCATCGACCTCCTCACACCACCCTTTTTTGTATTCTATTTCGGTTAACTATTTCAGCAAATTCTTTCCATCTTTCTCAATTTTTGTTCTGTAATTTATCTTAACGGTCTAACCTTAAATTTTTCATTTTGTCCCATTATCAATCAGCTTTTACTTAATTCTTTATTACATTTCTGCTAAAACCATATGGCTTCATTCCAGCATCCTTCTAACATTCATTAATTTTACAATGTTTTTGTAGATAAGCTTTATTTTTTTTCAATCTTCTTCCACCGACTCTTCTCCCTGGTCTCGGATTCTGCCAGTCATTTCCGCCAGTTCCATGGGTCCCCAGATGTTTTTGGCCTACAACTCCCATGATCCCTAGCTCACAGGATCAGTGGTCAGGGGTGATGGGAGTTGTAGGCCAAAAACATCTGGGGACTCAAGGTTGAGAAAGGCTGCCCTAGGACAAGGGAGAAGCCATTTCACTTGTCTGCCCCCCGCCCTCTTTCCAGTTGTCCTGCCAGCCAGGACACTGTTGCTGAGTGAGTCAGAGCTGATTCCGGAGAAGGAGCAGGAGAGACTGGCATTCCAACTCGCATCCCAGAGAACAGTGCCCCTGGACTATGGCAGGATGCCTCTGGCATTGGCCCTTTGGGGTCACCCTATTTAATTTTGTATTTCTCTGGTAGGAAAAATAGAGGACACAGTAAGTGATGTACTATTGGGTGATAACAGGAACTGTGTGTGGGTTTTGCTGCCCAGAGTGAGAGTTGAACTTGCAACTGTTCCCGTGTTCTAAAGTTGCTTAATTCTGCTCACTGAACTGGTGTAAAATTTGGCTCTAACGTGGGTGGGTTATGTTGCTGTTTGCATAATATTGTGTTGTCCTAGATGGAGGTTGGGAGAATGAGCTGGTTGTAAATCATGCTTAAAGTGCTTTGCCGGGGATGGGGGCAGTTCAACTGTGGACGCAGCTTCTATTCCATTTATTTTGCTTTGTCATTAATTATGTGTAGATGTAGAACTGTTTTTGCATTTATCTTTGATTTCTATTTGCAACGTTTCCTTTTTAATGCTTAAGTTGATGTGCTGTTTTCCTCTTGATTATGCTGTTTTTTTTAAAATGTGGATCATTACTGCATTGGTATCTGATTTCTCGTTTGCAATGTTTTATTTTGATATCTTGCAATGTTCTTTTTTATTATTAAGACAGGTTGTACACTGCTTTGAAATTCCTTTGGAAATGTGAAGTAGTATTAAAAACAACAACATTAGTAGTATTAAAAAAATCTGAGCATTGGGCATGTTGGCAGGGGCTGATAAGGATTTGGAACCTAACATCCTCTACGGATGGCCACAAGCTTCCAGCCTCTGCCCTATGCTACCAGAATGTACCCCTCCTCCTCTTTTCCTATGGGGAGTAGCATTAGTATAGAAAAAGCAGTATCTTTTGAGTATTCAGTGAAGGCTGATATTCTGGAAGAAATTCCCAGCATCTAACAATTAAGTTCAGCCCACAGCTGTGACCTGGCCCTGACCTACATCTCACATGCTGCTTCTGCATGTTATGAAATAAGGCACATCTCTTCACAACAGTGCACTCTCTATGTTAGCATGATATTTCTGAAGTTATGTGCAGAGAAAGGGAATCTGAGAAGGGGCTGCATTTGGCTCTTGATTGTTTTTCAACTTCATTTGTTTTCATATTTAAAGCCAGCAACATATTCCAAGTCAGTGAGGGAAAAGGACAAGGTATATTATACCCTACAATTTTTGTGCCACGACTCCCAAGAGAAACTATCCTTACCCTTCCAGACTCATCCTATCAATCAAATAAACAGGCTTCCCATGCATTGTATCTATTGCCAGGCCATGCTGTTTCAAGTTTCTTGCATCCTGTATCCAAGCCACAGAACATCAAAGTAAATTGACTTTTAGTTGACCATAGAAAAAAAACCCCAACAATATTGATGGGCAAACTGCTACGGCAATACAGTGGTACCTTGGGTTACATACGCTTCAGGTTACACACTCCGCTAACCCAGAAATTAGTGCTTCAGGTTATGAAGCTTGCTTCAGGATAAGAACAGAAATAGGGCTCCGGCGGCGCAGCAGCAGGAGGAGGCCCCATTAGGTAAAGTGGTGCTTCAGGTTAAGAACAGTTTCAGGTTAAGAATGGACCTCCGGAATGAATTAAGTACTTAACCTGAGGTACCACTGTACTTGGAAGAGATTGCGTCTTGCAACACCTGCTTTCCAAATGTAATCTTAAAGCCCTCTGGGTGGGTGTTACAAAATGGATGCTTTATTAATTCAGAAGACCTTCGCTATAATAATTTTTAGGGTGTTATTTGCACAGAAAATACAAAGGGGTTATTTTAACAGATCTTTTTAGTAGATTATTAACTAGGTCCTTGTGCCCTTTGGAGGGGCAAATATATCTATTCCCAATCCATTGAGTAATGTTGACACGGAGGATTTAGTAAATGATTACCAGCTTTTTTAGAACTTAAGTAAGTTAAAGTCCTGGTGGATCAAATCAAATATCGATCTAGTCCATCTGTTCCCAATCGTGGTGAGACAGGTGACTGCATAGCCACTAACAGAGCAACAGAGGGCCAGCAGGTAATGGCTTTCCCCACCTGCCTTGCCGTACCCTCCAGCCCTAGGAGCCTTCATAAGGGAGCTGTTTCCAGAGGAAGAAGTGTGAGAGGGAAAACACTCTGTTTGCTATCAGGGTGGTTGGTTTCGCCTGTGTTGCCCTACCTTCAGCTTGAGGAACCTCCAAAAGGGAGTTGCTGCCATGGGCATTATGTGTATGCATATTTTAATGAGTTGAATAGAATGAAATATTAGGAGTCATGGGGGCATGGAGAGAGTGTGTATGAATTTAGCAGTGCTCATGGATACTGACCAGAGGTTAGGCCATCACAGTGATGCACCCCATTATTGGAATGCTCTCCCTAAGTCTGAATGAACCTATTATTTTATAAGAGAGCCAGTGTGGTGTAGTGGTTAAGAGCGGTAGTCTCGTAATCTGGGGAACCGGGTTCGCGTCTCCGCTCCTCCACATGCAACTGCTGGGTGACCTTGGGCCAGTCACACTTCTTTGAAGTCTCTCAGCCCCACTCACCTCACAGAGTGTTTGTTGTGGGGGAGGAAGGGAAAGGAGAATGTTAGCCGCTTTGAGACTCCTTAAAAGGAGCGAAAGGCGGGATATCAAATCCAAACTCTTCTTCTTCTCTTCTAAGGATGGAGTGCCTTTTTTGCACCATGTGAAAATGTTCTCTTTCAGAAATTCTAATCCTAGACTTAAAAAAAAATCTGCTAGATGGCTACCTCAGCATTCTGTTTGCAAGCAGTGCCTGATGAATGCAGACTCTTTGAGAGATTTCTCCAACAAAAGGCAACCCTACATGCACTAGTCTAATGCTTTCTTAAAATCCAGCAAAGCTAGACGGCATCATCACATGCTATGACAGTGAATTAAAAAAGTTAGTTATCTATTGTGTGATGGAGGAGGAGATGATGCCATATGGAACATTGTGTCATCCGCCCAATTGAGTGGAGGTGAAGGAAGCAGATTCATTGGTGTCTTCTATTGACTTGTCCTTGGTACACAGGAGGAGGACATTCAAATACCAAAGCTTTTTGGACTTCTGAGCTGTGGGCATAACAATATGTAGGCTACGGGCTGTGACCTCTGTGGTCCACTTCTGCTCCAAGTATGGCATAAGTTGCAGGATTTGGGCAGTCACGAGTTAAGAGTGGATGGAACTTTTCTATTTTTGTCATGCCTCGAGAGACTTCCTTTAGCCACACTTGATGAATATTGATAGTGAAACTTAAAAACTTATATAACCATTGTAGCCTGTCAAATTGAAGTAGGATTATTCCCTTATTATTCTTCAGTCTTAAACATTTCAGTATTTCCAAACTGTTCCTTTGTTAGGATCAAAGTTGGGGTTATGCGTCTATCAGAACTCCATGTTGGTTTTTACACTGGGAACCAGTGCTGAAATTAATAGGGGAATACAATTGTGGCCCCTTTACGTTTTCTGAGAGACTTCTTAAATACAGGTTTGAGAAACCTGGAAGCAAGGTTTAGATTATTTTTTTTAATGGAGAGACTTGGCCCCTGTTGCTTCTTCCACAAAAAAACTGAGCACTGCTGGAATCACTGTCAGGAAAAAACAGATGTAAGGCGAGGCTGTTGAATCAAGCCAGTGGCACATCAAGTCCGCCATCTTGTTTTCACAGTGGCCAACCAGATGCATGCAGGAAGAGAAATACATAAATCCATGTAGCGTATGTGGAAATAGATATGTAGGTTTTGCTCAGTGGTTCTTGAGACAGAAAGGGGACACACACACACACACACACACATCCAATTGGGACATGCAAATGTTGCAATGTGGAGTGTTGCTCTTCAGCAGACATAGGCAAATGCGGCCCTCCAGATGTTTTGGGACTACAATTCCCATCATCACTAGCTAACAGGACCAGTGGTCAGGGATGATGGGAGTTGTAGTCCCAAAATATCTGGAGGGCTGAGTTTACCTATGCCTGCTCTTCAGGAGACTAGTCCTCACCATTTTGTTTCCCCATCTCCCAACAGGCAGTCAACATTCCATGGCCAGTGAGCATGCTCAGCACCCCTTCAGCTGTATCTGAGGTTTTCCCCATGTTAAGGATTTTGAAAGGCTGGGGTTTATTGTTTGGTAATTCTGCAGAAGGTGGGCTTCTTGCAAGCCTGCCTGCTGACACCCAACAGCAGGGTGGTGCTGATTTGGCTACATAATGCCCAGCATGAACATTTGAAAATAGATGGAGCTCTGATCCAAGAATGCTTATGCCACAATAAATGTGTGAGTATTTAAGGAGCCATAGGGCTGTTCATGCTGCCAGAGACTTGCTCAGAAACGCCTCTGACATTTAAAGATAGTTTAGCATTGTGTTGTTTTTGCTAGAATACTGCCTGGAAAGAAATAGGCTTTTTTTAAAAAAAATGGTAGAAAGCTTCAGATCAATAACACTTCCCTTGTGTGAGAAAGAGCACTGAAGACTTGTGTAGTCTTTAGAAATATACATTCATTACCAAATGTATGGGTTGACAGAATGGGGCAAACATGAGTGGAAACAGTGTATGTCCAGGAATCCATCTAGTCTGAAAGAAACATCCTTCTTCTTGAAGCACATGCCTCTAGGAAATCTCAAGTAGAGGATGAAGGCAATAGTCCTCTTCTGCTTTTCCTTTTCCACCAAAAGGGTATTTAGTGCTATGCCACCTATGAAACTAGACTAGAGGTTTCATATATCTACCAAGGCTAGATGGCTCCATCCCTTTTTAAAAGCTGGCTAAGGGACGCGGGTGGCACTGTGGGTTAAAGCCTCAGCACCTAGGACTTGCCGATCGAAAGGTCGGCGGTTCGAATCCCCGCGGCGGGGTGCGCTCCCGTTGTTCGGTCCCAGCGCCTGCCCACCTAGCAGTTCGAAAGCACCTTCGGGTGCAAGTAGATAAATAGGGACCGCTTACCAGCGGGAAGGTAAACAGCGTTCCGTGTGCTGCGCTGGCTCGCCAGATGCAGCTTGTCACGCTGGCCACGTGACCCTGAAGTGTCTGCGGACAGCGCTGGCTCCCGGCCTTTAGAGTGAGATGAGCGCACAACCCTAGAGTCTGGCAAGACTGCCCCGTACGGGCAGGGGTACCTTTACCTTTTTAATCACATCAATTCATCCTATGGCCTTGAATGCTATTATAAAAGCACAGAACTATTCCATGGTTCATTTGCTTATTTAACAAGATTTATATACTGCTTAATCAATGAAAACATAAGTGGTTTACATATAACTATATTGTATATTCAGTAACAATACAGACAAGATTAAACTTTGAAAACAAATAGGCATAAAATGTGATTAAAACCAGCAGTTTTAAAGCAATTAGTTAATAAAGTTTTTAGCAGGTGCTGAAAACATTACAGTAAAGGTAATAGTTTCCAAAGCAGCAGCTGCAACCCACAGCAGTTTACTTGCCAACTAGATACCAAACACACACACACACACACACACACACACACACAGACCCCATCTTCAAACCCTCGTCAACCAAAACTTTCCAGGTAGAACTCAATATGCTACACCAGAGCGCACAGCTTTACAATGTCTAGACTTTTGGAAGAAAACCAAGAATAGGCTCAATTTTCAGATACTTCGTGATGCGCCCATCATGTCCTCCGTGAACAATGAAATGGGATGATTGGAGTCTAGCTTGAAAGCCCAAGAATTTCATTGCAGCATTTCAAGGGTGATTTTGAAGTGACTTCTTTGTTCAGCATACAAGAGATCTGACAGGTGACTTTGGGGCACCTAGAAAACGAAAACTTTACTGCCATCTCAGAGCTATTATAAGATAACATAGGCAAGCTCCTTCATACCAAGATATTTCTCCCTCTACCTTAGTATAGTCTACTCAGACTGGAAGCACCTCTTATCAGGGTAGCAAGCAAAAGAAAGGTCTTTTGCATCACATCACTCCTTGATACTTTTAACAAAGAGAGCAGGTCAGACCTGAATCTGGATTGCTTTCTGTGTCCTGTTGGTTGCAAGCATGCCTTAGTATTCTATCCATGCTCTGATGGTGAATAATTGTTCTGTTCTTTCTGGAATCAGAAAGCTGCTGAGCCAGTGCTCAAAAAGCAGCACAATGCATCAATAAATAAAACCCAAACCATAAAATGTTGCAATTTAAACTGCAATTAACTAAAAATACAAGCCATTCCTCTTGTCTCTGGCCATTAAAAACAGCTCTTACCAAAATGACTTGTTGTGGAAGTATAGCAAGGGCATGGGGGTTATCCATATGAGCTTAGAAAAGAAAGTGTTCTGCGATCTGGGAGTTAACATTGAAAATGCCACTCTACATGTCCTTGCTGAGGCCTAACTTGGTACACAGATGCTGTTTCCAAGAGCATTTCCAGTAGATTTCAAGGACTGTGATGGACACCCAAGAGAAAGTGCTTTTTCCAGTTATGCAGAAACACAGCAACTCTTGGGCTGATGAAGCTAAGTCTCTTGTTATGAGTTCCCCAGTTCTCTGAGTAGTAAGACGCTTCGGGGTTCAGAATTCACCTGGCTCGTGTTCTTTGGAATGAGGTCACAGGAGGCTTCTGACATTTTGTAATATTTTCTGTTTTTTACGAATGTACAAGCCACAAATATACAAGTTTAAACACTCCAAAGTCTGCTACTCCCACATCAGGTCTGGCAGGGAAGAGTTTGCACCCTTTGATGCTTCCAGCACCAACTCAACTCTGTTCTCTATCTGCCTTTCTCCCAAAACTGCTGTTCATGCACACAGCTTAAGGACCTCATCCCAAGACAAAAGTAGAGGCAGAAAGAACACAAGAAGAGCCTCCTGGGTCATGCCAATGACCTATCTAGTCAAGCATCCTGTTTTCACAGTAGTCAACTAGGAAGCCTGAAAGCAGGACTTAAGCACATGTATCCTCCAAAAGGGCAGTCCCCTTTCAGAACATTTCCTAGCAATTGTGGTTTATCTGCAGAGAGCAATCAGTAAACCTCCTAAATATAAGTGATATCCCAAAGCAATGTAGCCAAACCAGTCTTCACTTCTCAAGCGAAGGTGGGGGACACCTGACTTACCAGTAGTACATGTGAAAAGGATCTAGGGGTCTTAGTGGAACACAATGAGTCCACAGTGTGATGCAGCAGCAAAAAAAGCTAATGTTATTCTAGGCTGCATCCACAAGTCCCAGTCAAAGGAAGTAATAGTATCAGTCTATTCTGCCTTGGTCAGACCACACCTGGAGTCCTGTGTCCAGTTTTGGGCAGCACCATTTAAGAAGGACGTTGACAAGCTGGAACGTGGGCAGAGGAGGGTGACCAAGATGATCAAGGGTCTGGAAACCAAGCCTTATGAGGAACAGTTGAAGCAGCTAGGTATGTTTAGCCTGGAGAAGGGGAGACTGAGAGGATAGGTATGATACCCATCTTCAGATATCTAAAGGGCTATCAACATGGAAGACGGAGAAAGCTTGTTTAATCCTGCTGTGGAGGGTAGGACTCGAACCAATGGCTTAAAGTTACAAGAAAGGAGATTGCAGCTAAACATTAGGAAGAACTTTCTGGCAATAAGAGCAGTTCAACAGACTCCCTCGGGAGGTTGTGGACTCTCCTTCACTGGAGGTTTTTAAGCAGAGACTGGATGACCATCTGTCATGGATGCTTCAGTTGAAATGGCTTTCCTGGTTACAGTCACAGAGGACGAGCCCTGCTGGATCAGGTGCATCTAGTCCGCAATCTGTTCTGAAGGTAGCCAGCCAGTTGCCTCCTGGAAGCACCCAAGTGGGGCATAAAATCCAATGCTTCCCCTCCTGAGGGTACTCTAGGGTATGTAGTACCAGCACCTTTTTTTCCTAGAAGAAAAGCACTAAATATCTCTTATCACAGTATTGCATTGTCAGTGGTTGCTAGCTGTGATTATTAAATTCTACCTCCACTGTCAAGAGACATTATGCCTCTGGGTACCAGTTGCTGGGAATCTGGCAGACAGAGTGCTGTTGGGCTCATGTCGAGCTGGTGGGCTTCTCACAGACATTTGGTTGGACAGAATGCAAGACGAGATGGGCAGTGGGCCTGATCCACAGGGTTGCCTTATGTTCTCAGCAATGGAAGGAACTCTAGGAGGTCATTCAGCTGGACCACCTATCTTATGACATCTTTGGGCAGATGAAACTAAGATTATGTTATAGAGGCATCTCAAGAGGATAGTAGTAGTAGTAGCAGCCCACTGGACTTTACAGTTTGCAGATTGTGACTGGTGTCTACCATTTGGTGTTTATGGAGCACTGCTGTAGAGTTAGTTCCTAGCATGGAGCCGTGATCCTTTGGCTTTCATCTTGTGCACCTGATATGTCCTGTTGTCACACAGTGAACATCCAGAGGCCCCACTTTCTGAGCCATTGTTACCTGAGGTCAGGGTGGCCATGAGAAGCAGCAGAGGGTGTTTTTAATGTATTTCTTTCCCCCCTTAGTTTTAATGTATCTATGTGGAGGGTTTTGTCTGTTGGTTGGTTGGTTTCAAGCACTGGCAGAGGAAGAGGAGTGTGGGGGGAGTGCACCGCCCCCAGTAGCGTGATCCTGGTGGGGTGCCATTGCGGCTGCCCCCCTGCGCGCTGGGAGCCATGACCCCAGGACGTGTGCCAGCCCCACTCCTGCCTGCTCTCTGCCCCTCCCCCCCCCGTGCCAGAGCACGAAGCTCCGCCACTTGTTTCAAGTTGTTTTGGGTCGCCCTGGGCAAGATAAAAGCAACTTAACAAATTCAACAAATAATAATAGAACCCCACAAAGATCTATGCTGCAGCAGCATCACCATCACCACCTGTTATGGGCCTGTGACATTCGCAAAATGCTAGTGAGTTAGGGAGAAGGTTGGAATCGCATTTCCCAATGACCAAAATATCGCAGCTGAGAAAGGTTGCCCGTTCCGACCAATGAACGACATCTGCACCCAAAAAGCTCATGATTTGCAAAGGCCGTTCCTTCCATGTAAGAGGTTTAAGACTGGGGTATTAAGCGCACAATTCAAACCTTGCCTGAATGCGAGCAATGGCGGGGGATTAACTGTGCCGTGACAACTGTGTAGCAAAGCACAAGTTCATCTACTTTGCACACAGAATGTCCTGGGGTTCAATCCCCGACATCTCCACCTGTATCTGAAGCCCCGGAGAGCCTCTGCCAGTCAGTGCAGACAATATTGGGATCAATGCCCCGACAGTGTAACCAGGCAGCTTGCTATGTGCCTGTGAAGCTAATTGAGCTAAAGATGTTCTAGTGAGCTGTTAATACCTCGGGTTAAGTATTTAATTCGTTCCAAAGGTCCATACTTAACCTGAAACTGCTCTTAACCTGAAGCACCACTTTAGCTAATGGGGCCTCCTGCAGCCGCGCCGCGGGAGCACGATTTCTGTTCTCATCCTGAAGCAAAGTTCTTAACCTGAAGCACTATTTCTGGGTTAGCGGAATCTGTAACCTGAAGTGTATGTAACCTGAAGTGTATGTAACCTGAAGCGTATGTAACCTGAAGCGTATGTAACCTGAAGCGTATGTAACCCGAGGTACCACTGCATTAATGCATATTGTTAGTAGGGAATACCTATGGCCTCTGAAGCCCCTTTTCTGTTTAAATAAAGGGAGGAAAGATATTGTGTAACAGAGAGAGAGAGAGAGTGGGGGGGTATTATTCGATTTAAGCACTCGGGGAGCCGATTTCCTTAACTTGCAGCACCCCTTCCACCAGGTCGCTGTGAGTGCCCCATTTGTAGGCCACCCCGCCGCCCCCCTCCCGGCCCCATGGGCCCTGGCTTCATAACCGAGAGAGAGAGAGAGAGGCGCTCCTGCAGACCGGCTCCTGCCTCTTTAAGCTCCAGCTGTTCTCGTTCTCCTCCCACCCATCTTCGCCTGCGTCTATTTTTAGCTCGCCTCTCTCTCTCTCTGATGGTAGCATCCATTTCGCCTCTCCTCCTCCTCTCCCCCCTCCCTCCCCCTGTTTCCCCGTCTTCCTCGCGCAGTGGTACTTCCCACACCGAGAAGGTCAGCCGACTGAGCATGCCTGAATGTTGCTCGGCGGCTCCGGAGCCCCGGCTGCGCGCTCGGCTCATCCCATTCAGCGCCAAGGAGCCGGCCCGCCGTGTGCTCGCGCGCTCGCTCTGACTGGCTGGCGGCGGCGGCGGCGCCCGGCGAGCGAGCGAGCGATTGCGCCATGCTCTGCGGGGCGCAGTGAAGCAGCCGCGGCGAGCGCAGCCCGCTCTTTCCCTCCTCCTCCTCCTCCTCCTGGCAAGTAAGTTTCTTCTCTGCTTCTTCAGGGTCTCTCCATCCTGCCTTCCTGATGCCCTGCAGTCCCCGAAGCTCCCGGCGCTGGGGCGCAAGGGACGGGGAGCCGGCCGCCAGCTCTCCAATCCGCAGGGCGCAGCGATGCCCCGGCTGCTTCCTGCTTCCTCGGGACAGGGGCGCTCGCTCGGAGCGTCCTTCCTGACGCTTCCTTGCGACGGTGGCGCGGGGTGGATAATTCCCTTCAAGTCTGGGCTGGACAGGTTGTTTTTTAAATATATATATTATTTTGTCAAGGAGGAAGAGGAAGAGGAGGAAGCTCCCTATCCTGCCGCCGTCCTTTCCTTTGCTGCCGGGAGGAAGGGAAGAAGGGATGGAGTGGGCTCGGGACGGATGGAGAGAGAGAGAGAGATGGGACTCTAAGGGGGAAAGGGCAGAGGGAGGGATGTAGGACGGCGGGCCAAGGGGAGAATCGGGGCAGAAGCAGAATGGGCCAGGATTAGAACCCGGCACTGATGGGGGAGAAGCGGATTAATGGTGCTGATCTGAATTGAAGGCTTGGGCAGTAGGAACTTGCTAGGCATTAAGGGGAAGAGGCAGTCTGGCTCAGTGGTGAGAGGTTGGCCAAGGGGGCCGGGATGGAGAGAAAGAGGCATTTGCAATGTGATGTCTCTTGTTGTCCTTGTGCGCTCTTTCTCTCTCTCTCTCCCTTTTGGAGACTGAAGCTGGTTTAAACCCACAAACCCACACATTTGCACCAAGAGAACTAGGGGAGAAAGGCAGGGACGAATTACTGACACTGCAGTGTATAGATCAGCAGCCCTGCACTTTTTTTTAATGTTTCTAAAACACCAGCACAACCTGGATGGGCTCACGGAGGTGCCTGCTTTTTGCCTTTCTTCGCAGGGAAGTGATCTTGGCAGCCCCCTGCTTAATGTACCTGTGTGTCAGCAGTGCTTCCAAGGATGGGTTTGGGAGTCAGGCTGGGACTGCAGAGGTGGTGTGCATGAGGAAGCTTCTGATTTTGGCTCAGAGGCTTGGCGTTTGTTTATTTTTGCACATCTCTGCCAGGCTGGAAGCCTGTGGGTGTCTGGAAAGCCTTTTGGTGAGACATCAGCAGCAGCATGTGTTCCACTGCCATGGGTTTTTCTCTCATGGCTTTCTTGGGGAAATGTCAAGGTCCTCCCCCCCCCCAATGAATGAGAGAACATGCAGGTGCCGTCTGCCTTCCCTCATTCCTCCCTTAATATTCAGCCAATGCTGCCATTCACAAACCAGCCTAATTCCCTTAAGAAGAAATTAGCATGCTCCAGCTGTCTGCAAGAATTTTTTGGGGTGGTGCTGGTGGTTTTGTCTTTTCTTTTTTTGAATCCTAATTCATTTGCCATCTTAAGTGGTCCCTTGGTTCTTATTGCTGTTCCCCCGGCGTGAGGCTGCTTTGCCAATGAGCTGCTCGGCTTCTGTGCCTTGCTCTGCCACTGGAAATGCACTCTGCACCAGGCTCATTCTTCCTCCATTGAGCAGCCTCTTGAAATATGCATATCTGCTGAGATGACTACACCAGTGATGCTATTGTGCCATAGCTGTCATTACTGAAGGCAGACTTTAACATCATTAATGCACTGGAGCTGTTTGGGAGAAGTAAACTCTGGTGGGAAGAGGCCAAACATGATGTCACCCATGGCACAGTGAAAGATGGATCGAAACAGCTCTTTGAATTTGAATGAAGTTACAAAAAATATGTGTATGTATGTTGACAGTATACCTGCAACACAGGATAATGCATCTGAGCAAGTGGCTTGTAGCCTGCGAAAGCTTATGCTGCAACTCATTTGTTAGTCTTCAGGGTGCCACAAGTCTCACATACATATATGTGCGGGAGGGTATAAACACATCATTTTGGGTGGTGAGTTCACCTGAAACTTTCAGAGGGGGTGACTTAATATATTTTTCTAATTTGTTCAGGGAGAGGGTCGAAGTATACATATTAACTCATCACTTTGCTTGTCAGTGTAATGAAATGGAGCTGTTTCAGCCAGGAAATAAACATTGCATATTTAATAGTGGTGACTGCATGATTAATTAACTGTTAAATATGTTTTCCAACAATAGCCGTGGGATGGTAACATTTAACTTTTTAAAAAAAGTATTAACATTCAATGGATATACAGTATCACATTAAATAGCATACATTATCCAGGCAAATTAAGCTTTTTTTTCTGTTGTTGGGCTGTAATTACTTAGTAACTAAGGTTGACAGCCTCTTTATAAAATGTAGTTGTCTTTGATTAAGAATGGCATGTCTGGTTTAAAATGAGGTGAATCCTCTTTTTACCTTTGAAATATGTTTGGGGTTTTTGTGTGTGTAATGCTTAAAGTATCTGTCTCATTAAAGAGCAATTTAATGGTAATGTGCTCTTTGTAAAGAGAATTGCAGGATGTTTCGTTTGCTGCTTTGCTAGGAGTGTGCCTTAAGAAGAAATGCCTGTTTGGAACTCCCAATTGTTCTACTTGATCCAGTTCTGCTTGTGCTTGAGATCGCCGGATTATTCAGAGCCCTTGCTCCTCCTATAAGCAGGTGCTTATATTGAGCGTTTTTGGATTTACAGGAGCTACATTTAATAGAGCTCACGCTTCTGTCACATTCTGATGTTGTGCCAGAAAAACGGAATTCCCACATGGGAACATGCATATGAAAGTGGGTAGACTGCGCATGGGAGATTTGCTTCAGTTCCCAGTTGCTGCCATTGAGCTCTGTGGAAGAATAGTGGCAGAGGTCACACTTGAGGGGGGATATCTTGACTCGCTTCTCAGACTCTGAAGTTGTAGGCAGGGGAACTTTATTTTTTTAACTTCCTATCCCAGTGGCATTTCTAAATGTGACCCTGTGATTCACTCGTGTGGTTCTGTGTATGCGCTTCACTTGGAGACAGTGCTGAAGCGTGGAAACATCCTTGTGAAATACAGAGACTAATGGCCCGACTTGCATTGACAGAGGCATTCCGGAGATGAGCAGTATGTCTGTGCACTTTGCCCCCCTACTGCCAGTTCTCTGGAATATTTAGACACGTTGTGCTCATCACATTGATGGCCAGTCTGCTGGAACCTGGAGAATAGCGTGAGAGGTATATGATGCAATTCCAATGCTGAAGCAAATCAAGTTTGGCCCGGTAAGTTGTTGTTTTTTAGATGAGAGATCAATTGGCTATCAACATACAGTGGTACTTCTGGTTACATACGCTTCAGGTTACAGACTCCGCTAACCCAGAAATACAGTGGTACCTCGGGTTAAGTACTTAATTCGTTCCGGAGGTCCGTTCTTAACCTGAAACTGTTGTTAACCTGAAGCACCACTTTAGCTAATGGGGCCTCCCACTGCTGCCGTGCCGCCAGAGCACAATTTCTGTTCTCATCCTGAAGCAAAGTTCTTAACCCAAGGTAATATTTCTGGGTTAGCGGAGTCTGTAACCTGAAGTGTATGTAACCTGAATTTTATGTAACCCAAGGTACCACTGTAGTACCTCGGGTTAAGAACTTTGCTTCAGGATGAGAACAGAAATCGTGCAGTGGCGACGCAGCAGCAGGAAGAGGCCCTATTAGCTAAAGTGGTGCTTCAGGTTAAGAACAGTTTCAGGTTAAGAATAGACCTCCAGAGCAAATTAAGTTCTTAACTTGAGGTGCCACTGTAATAATAATAATAATAATAATAATAATAATAATAATAATAATAATTTATTATTATTACCCCGCCCATCTGGCTGGGTTTCCCCAGCAACTCTGGGCGGCTTCCAACAGAATATTAAACATTAAAAGCTGCCCTTAACAGGGCTTTCTTCAGATGTCTTCTAAAAGTCTGGTAGTTGTTTTTCTCTTTGACATCTGGTGGGAAGGTGTTCCACAGGGCAGGTGCCACTACTGAGAAGGCCCTCTGCCTGGTTCCCTGTAGCTTGGCTTCTCTCAGGGAGGGAACTGCCAGAAGGCCCTCAGCACTGGACCTCAGTGTCCGGGCAGAATGATGGGGGTGGAGACACTCCTTCAGGTATACTGGACCGAGGCTGTTTAGGACTTTAAAGGTCACCACCAACACTTTGAATTGTACTCAGAAACGTACTGGGAGCCAGTGTAGGTCTTTCAAGACCGGTGTTATGTGGTCTCGGCAGCCGCTCCCAGTCACCAGTATAGCTGCCGCATTCTGGATTAGTTGTAGTTTCTGGGTCACCTTCAAAGGTAGTCCCACATGTTATAAATTATTTTAATACTGATTTCAGTTTTCAGGGTGTTGGTTGTTGTGGAGTGAAAATGACACAATCCAAGCATGAGAATGGGATGCCATCAGGCTTGGGTGGAACCAGAAGATCTGTAGAAATACAAAAAGAAAAGGAAAAAGATCAGTCCTCAATGTGCAGGAATCCAAACACAGGCCAGTGCAGACTGGGCATGTTTAGTGGAAATGGAATCATAGAGTTGTAGAGGTGGAAGAGACCCCAAGGGTCATCTAGTCCAACCCCCTGCAATACAATGATGACTAATGGTGGTAGGGGGAATTGGAAACCATACAGAAGGCAGGAATGGAATGGAGTATCCCTGGAATAGGAGAAGTTGGAAAGTAGGCACTTAAGAATGCAGTATGTTGTTGTAGGTTCCGCTTGTAATAATAGTGGTGAATTGGAAATTTCACATGCTTCGTAAGTTTTGGAGACCCCCAGCTATATCTATAAGCACATCCACTTTGTATTAATCAGTGTCAATTTCAGAGTCCGATTGAATATATTTCCCCCCCCCTAAGGAAAATAAAATAGCTAAGCTAGGTAACACTAGACTTTTTGAAATGAGAGAATCCTTCCTTTACTTGCCTACTCTTTGCTCATAAAAATCTCAAAAACCAGCTACTTAATGTTGAATTATTTATTTATTAGATTTGTATATTGCCCTCTGCTCCATAGATCTCAGGACGACATGAAATTACAAAATAAAAAAACATAAAAGACATAACTAAAAGCAGGAATGAAAACAACCTCAAAGCGGTTTGCAAAAAAGAGAAAGTGATAACATCAAGAAAAATTCACAGCCAGTACTTTAAAACAGACAAAAGTTAAAATACTAAAACAGATAAAAATTACCTAAACTTTCTAAGCATTTGGGTAGGCTTGTCTAACCAAGACAGTATACTGATGGCACCTTCAGTGGCATAGCGTGGGTTGTCAGCACCCGGGGCAAGGCAAGTAATATGCGCCCCCTAACCCGGGGCAAGGCAAGTAATTTGCGCCCCCCCGCGCTGCACTGTCCCTCCCCCAGATAGTCCCTCGCTCTCTCTTCGCACCGCACGCCTGGCACCCTCCCCTCCACAGTGGGCGGCGACCCAGCGGCTCGGATCGGATTCGCACAGCCAGCACTGCAGTGAGTGAGCCAGGTAGGGGCAGAGAGCTGCGAGTGCGAGCGCGCCCCCCCAGATGTGGCGCCCGGTGCGGCCGGCCCCCCCTGCACCCCCCACGCTAAGCCACTGGGCACCTTACTCTGAAGCGTCTTAAGGACCGTTCCCAAAGACTTCATGTAGATATTAAATAGTGGCGGAGATAAGATTGTCCCCCGCGGCACTCCGTAGTGTAGTCACCAGGGGGCCAAAAGGTACTCTCTGAATGCTACTCTTGGGGCTTGCTCCTGAAGGTAGGATTGGAACCACCGTAATCCAGGGCATGTGATTCCCATTTCCTGGAACTAGTCCAGGAGGATACCATGGTCAACGGTATCAACCATTGATGAGAGATCAAGAAGCAGAAGCAAGGTAGCAGTCTCCCGTCCTACTCTCTGCAAAGCTCATCCAGCAGGGCAACCAAGGCCAACTTGGTTCCATGAACACAGATTTGAATGGATCTCAAGAAGCTGCATCCCCCACAAATGCCTGCAGCTGCTCCACCAGAGCTCTCTGCACCGCCTTCCCCCAAAAGGGAATACCAGTAACTGGCCAATAGCTGTTCCAGTCCAAAGTAGGTAGGTAAAGGGACCCCTGACCATTAGGTCCAGTCGTGACCGACTCTGGGGTTGTGGCGCTCATCTCGCTTTACTGGCCGAGGGAGCCGGTGTACAGCTTCCGGGTCATGTGGCCAGCATGACTAAGCCGCTTCTGGTGAACCAGAGCAGTGCAAGGAAACGCCATTTACCTTCCCGCTGGAGCGGCACCTATTTATCTACTTGCACTTGACGTGCTTTCAAACTGCTAGGTTGGCAGGAGCTGGGACTAAGCAATGGGAGCGCACCCCGTCACGGGGATTTGAACCGCCAACCTTCTGATTGGCAAGTTCTAGGCTCTGTGGTTTAATCCACAGCGCCACCCGTGTCCCCCAGTCCAAAGTACCTAGAGCCTATTTCTTTAGGAGTGGGCACAGACAGGAACTTCCACCGCCAGTCGAACATAGCCATTGCCATAGAACATGGATAGGCAAACTAAGGCCCGGGGGCCGGATCCGGCCCAATCGCTTTCTAAATCTAGCCCACGGACGGTCCAGAAATCAGCGTATTTTTACATGAGTAGAATGCATCCTTTTATTTAAAATGCATCTCTGGGTTATTTGTGGGGCATAGGAATTGGTTCATGTTTTCTTCTTCAGAATATAGTCTGGCCTCCCACAAGGTCTGAGGGGCAGTGGACCGGCCCCCTGCTGAAAAAATTTGCTGACCCTGGCCATAGAAAATGCCTCCCCCCAAGCCACTGCCCGTGGAGTGGACCTGTCAAAAGGTCCCCTCTTTTGATCTTAAGGGTGTCTGTAGAGAAGGAGGCGGTATCTCAGATATTTGGAGCCAAAGTCATTTAGGGCACTAAGTACTTGCACGAGCACATTCAGTTGGGCCTGAAATTTAGCTCTGAAAACTTAGTAGCCGATGGCTGTTTTAGAACAGGGTTCTAAAGGCAACCCGTTATAGCAACCTGCTCTTTGCATTTTGAGTCAGTTGATGTTTCCGAATCATCTTATGTGGCTGCCCCACATAGAGCGCATTGCAAAAAACAATTGAATATTGAAGTTAACCAGAGCAATGGGGTACTGTGGCCAAGTCGTCATCTGTCCAAAAGCCACTGTAGCTGGAAATAGCCCGTCCTAGCCACTGAGGCCACCTGGGCCTCAAGTGCCAGTGTTGGATCCAGGAACACCCACAAGCTATGAACCTGCTCCTTCCAGGGGAGTTGAGGTCTGTACATTACAGGCCATCTTATTACCTCCTGGACTTGAGAACTTAGAAGATGCAACACCTCTGGCTTTTAAGGAGTGCACTCTGGCACTCGTCACAGTGTCCTATTGCACCAGAAGCAGTTTAGTCATGCTGGCCACATGACCCGGAAAGCTGTCTGCGGACAAACGCTGGCTCCCTCGGCCTGAAGCAAGATGAGTGCCACACCCCATAGTCAAGTTTGACTGGACTATGTCCTTTACCATGAACATGAACATGAATAAAATCGTGTCCTCTTTAATGGAAAAAGAGGCATGGGTCCAACAGTTTCAGTAATGTTCCTTAAGTAGATGAACGTACATGATTCTGGCAGCTTAAATGGATGCTTCTTGTAAAATAATACAATAACAGGCGCTATGTTGACTCTTAAGAGTTAACAGCCCCCCTTAAATCCTCTTTCAATTAGCTTGCTGGTTGTGCTGCTCTATGGAACCTGAAGTCTTCATAAACCTTAATGAATAAAAATTGCTTCTACAGGTTGCAATCCAGGGTGTCACGGGGCTTTAAATCTAGCTGCCCTGGAAACAATAAAAAATGTTTATGTTCTCAATAGATTCCCTCACCCCCGTGGGAATGTTTAGCTCCTACACTAGTATTGCTCTTATTAATTTGAGCTTGATTTTGATAATATCTAAGTCGTCCGTTCATATGAGAGAATAGCTGATATTTCAGGTGCCAATTACCTGCGAAAATCTTGCTCATGCATAGGTTTCCTCCTACACAGTCTGTCAAACCTAACTCTGATTTTTCTGCTTCTGTGAACACTTACGTTTTGAGTGAAGCTCTACACACCTTTGCTTTAAACCATTATTTTAGTTTCATTCTCACAATGTTTCTTTTTTATAAAATAAGGGGGCATTAGCGCTCTATAACTATTTATTATAGAGCATTCCTAGTACTTGATTGAAAAAATTGGAGCTGTGGATTGGATGACTTAAATACAAAAAAACCAGACTTCTTTTTCTAAGAAGGTCGCCTTGATTTATTTCCAGCAGTAACTGCATCTGTATTATTAAAGTTTGTAACCGGGGGAAAGGGGGCTGTGGGCTGTTGTAATCTCTGTCACAGGTACTGGTCTCTGCAGTGCTCCAGGTAGCTTGAAGGCAGTAGGTGTGTGTTGCAGCCCATTAAAGCAGCTCATCAAACATATCCTAGGAAGAGGAATTGTTTGTTAAACCCCCATGGGAATTGTAACTTTGTGAGAGGAATAGAGGTGTCTTAACAACTCCCAGAACCCCTAACAAAGTAACGTACCCAAGGGTTCTTGGGGGTAGTTTCAAATGGTATGATACCGCTTTAGGAGTCAGATATGATGGATAAGAAACTTTCCTCCTGATCTGAATTTCGGAGCAGAGGGATCATTTTTGTGTGTGGGGTGCATCCAGTCAGGTGAGCTGTGCCACCCCCACAACCTGGAGTGGTATGACCTAAGACAGGCTTCCTCAACCTCGGCCCTCCAGATGTTTTGAGACTACAATTCCCATCATCCCTGACCACTGGTCCTTCTAGCTAGGGATCATGGGAGTTGTAGGCCAAAAACATCAGGAAGGCCGAGGTTGAGGAAGCCTGACCTAAGATGTAGGTTTATTTCCTTTATGAGAATTATTCCTCACCCATTAAAATGTTTGCCACTAATGGCAAAACACATCTATTGCTATATAATTATATAGCTTTTACATCAAGTTAGCTAGGCCCTTCATTTTTTCCACCAACAACGTGTTTTCTGTTGAATGAAAGATTTATGTAAACTTATGTATCTAGAGACGAAGGCCTCAAGGTGCCAACATTTCTCACAATTAATTTCCAAGAAAAGCCACTTTAGTTAATGCTGTTAGAGTGAAATAAAATCGCCTAATTTAACACAATCCCTGCTGGCTCCTCCAATTGTAAGTAAACCTTCCCTGTCGCAACGATAAACATGGTAATATACAAACATGAATGGCTTTTCTGAAATCAAGACCTTGCCTTTCGCTGACTTACTGTCTGACTTGCCGGAGTACTAGTACTAAGCCCTTTTCAGACAAAGCGTATGAGAACCTGATTCACACAACACTCCCCTATGAAGGGAATTCCTTGAAGAAGAAGAAAACCTCACTACAGAAAGTAACTGTATAATTTTTGGAAGTATCTATTCAAAGTATGCAAAATTACAGAGCTTAATCATGGAAGCAGATGTATGAAAGTATTATATTGGTAGCCAGTTTCTAACAGTTTTCCCATTCCCACTTGGATTTCTTCCTCAACAACTTAGCGATGACCATGGTGAATGTCTTCATCAGAAAATTGCAATGATGGCGAAACAACACCGGGGGAAAATACTGTGTGTTGCATCTCTATTATTTTTGTAACAATTCTTTGGAGAAACAGAATAGTGAACTATTTTTGTCTTCAAGTCTTTTTTCAGTGCAGATTTTGTTTTTCTTAAAAGTACTCTTTCTACTATATTCACATTGCATTCATGATCGTTTGTGGCAGTGTGTTGTCAGAAGCAAACGTCACCCCCTGCAGGGTTGCTCATGGCTAGAAATTTTCAGTAGATAAAAACGGCTGACTTTTGTAAATGCTGTGAACTAGAATTTCATAGCTTGTTTTTAACAAGGGGTCATGCCAGACCAGAGCAGAGCACACTTTGCTAACTTAACACCTTCCACTTCTCCTTTCTCCCCCATGAGCATTCTGAGAATTGTGCCCATCGCACAGACTATGGAAGCTTCTGAGGGACAAACAACCTAATGGAATTACAGCCGTGAGGATGCAACATGAAGGTTTGCATCAAGACACAGATATATCGGCTGAAAAGTTTTCAAGCTAAATTGTAGATGAGCCAGTGCCAGTACTGTGATTATTTGTGTTGAGTGCACTTAAGTAAGAAGATGAATGGGATGTGTGCTGATGTATATGAATGGTGGGGAATTTGTGAATGGGGTGTGTATATAGCTTTGGCCCTGCCCCGTTTCGGCGGCTGTTTTCACGGGTGACATGTGGCCCTCAGAAAGTTATATGTAAGGGAATATGGCCCTCAAGATGGAAAAAGTTCCTTGCCACTGGTCTGAATAACAGGGATATGTGTCAAAATGGGTTTAGTGAAAAGGTTTGGGCTTTAAGGATTCATCATTGGAGTGTTTCTATGTTATTACATTATTGTAATAAAAAAAGTTGTAATTTTTTTATTTTTTATTGCTAAATAAAAGAGATCCCTTGTACCAGTGGAAAAACCCTGTCAGATGAGAGGAGGCTTGCCAGACCCAGGGGATTTGGTGCCTCTTGCCTAGTTCCTTTGGAAGTGTGTGGGTTAGTGGGTGGCAGACTGATAAAGGACATTTCTGAGATCTTGAGAAGGTCTTGTGATGGCTTGGGCTGCTTCTGGCCACTGAGAGATTAAAATGAAAGATTTCATAATTGACATTATGGTCTTTGGTTGATTCCAATTTAGGGGAGCAGGAAGAATTCTTCTCGCAATTTCCTAGTTGCCTAAAGAAGAGTTTGGTTTTCTTTGCCTGGCTTGGGATAATTCAATAATGATGATGATGATGTATTACCTGCCTTTCACCAACAGATCCCAGGGCAGGATGCAACAATTTCAAACCCAGAATTAAAAACAGTTAAAATGAAGTACAGTCACAGGAATACGGTGGCCCCTGAAAACACACATCTTAGGTGTCAAAGGCCACTGGGTCTGCTATAAGCGTGACTAATGATGCAGTCCTAAGCCCACTTTCTTGGAAGTAAGGCTGGATCCATCCGTATGTATTTAACATCATGAAAACAAATAGCCTGTTTTGCCCATTTGGTACGCTACTGTTGTGTAATTGGAGAATGTCGTTGTACAGATATCGCCACTGCAAACTTAATCCAGTCCGTTGTCTGCCTTTGCAGTGATAACTGAATCCCAAGGTGCATTGTGCATTAATTTCAGATGAAATGACAAGATCTATGTTGACGATGTGGAAATGGATGAGTGATACATTGCAGCTGCTGTAGTTAACAAAAAGACGAGTTAAAGTTGTTCTTAAGTTCATTATTAGGAAAGAAAACAAAGTATCGCTTTCTTCAAAGACTGAATAGAAATACAGTGGTGCCTCGCAAGACGAAATTAATTCATTCTGCGAGTTTTTTCGTTCTACGAGTTTTTTCGTCTTGCGAAGCACCACTGCGTATTGACGGTTTCCCGTAGGAATGCATTGGCGGTTTTTAAAAAAAGGCGCAAGACGTTTCGTCTTGCGAAGCAAGCCCATAGGGAAAACCGTCTTGCGAAGCAACTCAGAAAACGAAAAACTCTTTCGTCTTCCGAGGCATTCGTCTTGCAAGGTACCACTGTAGCTGTTTCAGTTCAGCAACTAGCAATACTACTCTGGATTTTGGATTTGAGGTTTGCAGTGTTATGCACACCTACTCTCAGTTAATTCATTGATTTACTTTTAGGCAAACATGCTTGGGAATTGACTTCATAAATCCCTCCCCTTTTATAATCTATTCATTTAATTCACATTTAACTCTTATGCATATGGATGTTGAACAACGATTGGGGGGTGGGAACTGTAAAGGGCAGATGATATTATTTCAGAGAGCTAGTAAAACAATATTAGCAGCATTTTATGTTAGATACAGCTAAGTCACTTTTTAAGACCATAGCTTTCCCAGGGTGGCTTGTATTAAAAACCTATACAGTTCCATAAAAATCAAACATTTTAAACTGGCAATTCAAAATATAATACTATTTATTTTTAAGATTTATAAGCTGTACTTCAGGGTAACTACTCTGCCAGCTTGAATAAGCCTAATACAATGAAGTTCAATGTATGCCAACACACTTCTTCCCCCTACATCCGGCAGCAACCTATACAATAAAAGCTTTAAATTTAAAAGCAAAGGAAAATAGATGGATTTTTAACCTTTTCTTATGGAGCCAGCCATATTTTAGGAAGGGAATTTCACCGAGTAGGAACCATAAGTAAAAAGACCCTTCTTTCCTCTATCATTTATAGTTTCACGCCTCCCCCCCACAACTGTTCTTCATTTTTTGTGTATCTCAGAATTGTACTGTTGCGTTTAATTTCTGTAAACCTTAGGCACTGTTTTAGTGAAAACTAATGTGCTTCTTCTTCAAAACAACAGACAGCATTTTAATACAATGAAATATGTGTTTCTTTAGCAAAACACATGTCACACATTTTTACTAAAATTATGCTGAAGGAAGCTTACAAAGAAACAAACAAAAAAGCTCACAAAAGATGAACAACACTGGGTAAATCTATGAAAAGACAACACCGTAATAGTCCAGAGATCTGGTGAAATAACATTTGCAGCATTAATGTTGTTTAAAAAGGATGAATTCTGCTGCAATACTTGAGAGATAGTAATGATGGCACCAGGCAAAGTTGAAGGGAGTTTCACAGAAAGGTGCAATCACCTGCCTAACATTTGAGGACAGGGTTACCTGGAGCAAGGTGTCACTTGAAGATCTTAATTACATTACATTTATATCCCACTTTTCTGCAAATGAGCTCAAGGTGATATACCTGGATCTCTCCCTCCCCATTTAATCTCCACAACAAAGTTAGCCAGGTTAGGCTGAGAGACAGTGGCCGACCCAAGGTCACCCAGTGAGGTTCATGACCCAAGTGGGGATTTGAAGTCCAGTCTCCCAGGTCCTAGTTCGCACTTGAATCACTATACCACATTAAATCCTATAGCAACTCCCTTGTCTCTTAAGCTCTTTAGCTGAAGCAGTTCTCCAAATGTCTTCCCTAGGACAGGTTTGTTATTGTTGTTGTTTAGTTGTGTCCGATTCTTCGTGACCCCATGGACCAGAGCACGCCAGGCACTCCTGTCTTCCGCTGCCTCCCGCAGTTTGGTCAAACTCATGCTGGTAGCTTCGAGAACACTATCCAACCATCTCGTCCTCCGTCGTCACCTTCTCCTTGTGCCCTCCATCATTCTCAGCATCAGGGTCTTTTCCAGGGAGTCTTCTCTTCTCATGAGGTAGCCAAAGTATTGGAGCCTCAGCATCACGATCTGTCCTTCCAGTGAGCACTCAGGGCTGATTTCCCTAAGAATGGAGAGGTTTGATCTTCTTGCAGTCCATGGGACTCTCAAGAGTCTCCTCCAACACCATAATTCAAAGGTTTGTTATACTGTACTGCTATAAAGGTGAAAGCCTTTTCAGATCGTGGGCCCCTAAAAGCTCTTTTTTCATGCAGAGCACCCAAAAACCTGTGTTCTGGGGTGCTGTGCAAGATCACTGTTTTGAAAAAGTGCTTTTTTCTGGGGCGAGAATGCGGCCCAAAATAGCAGCAACCTCGTTGGCTGCCGCCCTATCGTGAGGAAAAAATAAATCAGTTGTCCCTTTTTTCCAGGACAGTTGACGCGTATGCAGTAACAAACCTCACAACTTATTCAGTTCCATGACACTGGCCAGTACCCATAATGCACGTGGAGAAACTGAGACGCTTAAGAGTGGAAGGAAATTCCCTCTTCCCACACATTCTGCTGCTACTGTTGGTTTGGGCTGGAGAATACCTGCAAGGCCAAAACTCTCTTCAGCAATAAAAATAGCCAGGGATAAAATAGTCTACAAGCACAAGTCTCCAGTTCATTAGTCCCCCTGCTGCACTGCTAGCACGGCTCTAAGCATCCCTGAATTCTCTTATATTAGAGCAGTCACTTGCACATCATGAAGATAAGAAAAGCATCATCATTCAATTGGTGCTTCAGATAATAGTGACAAATATCTCACGTTTTAAAATCTTAATTGTGCTTTCTAGTTCTTTGAAAGGGAGTTGTTTGCTTGCAAAGTTCCAGCTTTCTTCTCTCTCCATCCGTTTTGAAATTGTATAAATTCTAACAATAATAATTTTTATAGCATTGAGAGTGATATTGCTTTGTACTAAGGTGTTAAGTAAAAATCAGCTTTGATCGGAAGGCACGTGCTGGTACAGCTCAAATGACTTTTTATGATTAATTGATCAGCTTGGTTTGGTTAGCCTGACACAGTGGACAGAAATTAACAGCAAAGCCCCCAGCATAATCATGTTAACTTGTATACTGCTTTTAATGCAATGAATTATTGGGTTAAGATTAGCTGCTGTGACAATAGAAGGTGTTTCTGGACTTGCTTAATATCTGCAGATATTGATTTACGGTGGGCTTTTATTATACTTTTATTAAATTCTTACAATTCCTCCAAAAGAAATAATTCAGTTAATTTTGGCTCAGACGCATCAGTTAAAATTACCTACATCTTTCCAGTCTCTCAGTTTCCCTATGTTCAAGTATAAATACTGTGCACATGTTACAGGCAAAATATTCTTTGTCTTCAAAGCCAGAGCATTTTTCCCCAATAAGTTTGCTTGTTTGAAAACCATCTTGGTTCAACTCACAGTTCAAAGTCAATCTATAAAAATATCCATCAGCGAAAAACAGTAAAAGCTGTTTTTAGCTTTCCTGATGTGTGTACCTGACATTGTACATTGTAATTCTTAGCTTTAGAAAGAGACAATGTCTCAGAGTATGGGGCATTTGGTTTCCATGCAGGGATTAAATTACTTTCTGCTGTAGATCTGAGAATTGAGGGAGTTTTTGTCACAATGCCCTTTAGAGTTCTTATACTGTTCATTTTTGAATTGAAAATGTTTTGGCATATTTCTTCACAGTTCTTTCTTTTTTCTTTTTAATGGATTCTCCATTTTGGTATCATAAAAAACAGAAGTGGGCTCCTTTGTTTTCTTACTCAATCTAATGTGAGCTAACTGGTCTCTAGTTGTGGGTAGCAAAGGTATTGCCCAACACCTCAAAATATACTGTACCATTAAACAGAATTGGACTTTTAACTATTAAAACCTGCTTTTCCCCCCCAAAAAGTAAAACATTACAGATGAGAAAACTATAATCTTTGTTTGAAATTTCGTATAATAGTCAACGAAACTCCAGATTCCCTCCTGCAAACTAAAGCCAAAGCCCAACTCATGGAAATATTTTACAGATGGTAAACACTTAAATATGCCAGTGTGTGTTTAGCAGGACAAAAACAAACAAATAATCCAATCTCATGAGTCCATGCATTTAATTTTATGACAAAAAGCATCTGTACATTGATACCTAGCATTTTAGCAGCTGTTGAGTTCCAATTAGTTTTGTTTGCATTTTTTTTTAAATGCACTTCTTATGCGCTAAAAGCAAATTTCACTCTGTTTCTAGGCCATTCCCTTCCTGCTGCTCTGTCATTGGTGGAGTTGCTTTGCTGCCATGGAATGTATATACTCCTCTTCCACTCTTTTATACTATTTTCCCTCCCTCTGGAGACTAGGAATTGAGCCACCTTATATTTAGTTCAGACTTGTGTGTCCAAACACACCAATTGAAGACCAGTGACCTAGAAACTTTTTTTTTTTTAAGGAATACTGATAAACTGGTCATGGTAGAGATACATTGTTGCAGTTCTGTTTTCAAAAGACTAATGACCATAGCTGTCAATGTTTCCCTTTTCTTGTGAGGAATCCTATTCGGAATAAGGGAATTTCCTTTTAAAAAAGGGAAACGTTGACAGCTATGCTAATGACCCAAATACATCCTTGCACTAATAACTCTTCCCATTATCTCCTGGGTGCTCTTCTCTTCTGTTTCGTCACTGCTAAGGGTCACTGCTAAGACGGGTTATAACATAAGCTTCCATTGGCTAAAAAAAGAATCCTGCTACTAAGCTTCAGGATGAAACATAGAGACCATCAGTGATCTTATACCTGGAACTCAGGGTATTCACTAAGCTGTCCTAGGAAATTCCACCGAGAAACTAAAAAATGACGTAAAGCATATGCGTGCCATTTGTGTAAATCTGCATTTTGTAAACATCATGTGGTTTGATATGAATGCTTTTATCATCACTATTTCAGTATTTACGGAACTTATTTTTTAGAAATAGAAAGAAGAGGGGGAGAAGACTGATGGGTAGTCATAGTGTTTTGTGAAGGAAACCTGGGGAGTCCTGAAGGATTGGGAGCTAGTGTGGTGTAGTGGTTTGAGTCTTGGACTAGGACCTGGGAGACCCGGGTTCAAATCGCTACTCAGCCAATAAGCTCAGTGGGTGACCTTGGCTAGTCACTGCCTCTCAGCTTAATCTACCTCACAGGGTTTTTGTGGAGGTCAAATGAGGAAGGGGACAAACCATGTACATCAGCTGGAGCTCCTTGGAGAAAAGATGCAGTGAATGAATGAATGAACAAACAAACCATCAGGTCTAGAAACCTTGATTTACCATCCATTTTATAGCCGAGGTTCACAAAATTGCCTTTAGCATACTCTGGGTCAGATAGTGCATCTTGTAATTATCCCATAAGACACCCAGCATTGCTGGAACCAGTTCTGCTTCCTTCTCTTTATTCTACAGCACAAAACTCAGAAGTAGCCATGTCCTCTGCCTGCAGGAATAAGCATTTCCTTACAATGCAAATCAATACTAAGAACAGGAACATGCTGAATATTACTAATCAACAGAGAAACAACAAACTACTTAATCCCAAAGCACAGTAGACTGGGGCTGCTTTGAAATAAATAGGTTAATTGACAGAGAAATGTAACTTTCACTGTAATTGCGTGGTGTTTGTTTGTTACAATTGCATGCATTATGAATGATAGCCTGGGTATTGGGTATCATCATTGTCATCTCAGATGCCTGCATTTGATGGGGAAATGGGGGTAAAATGTTGGCAGTGCAAATTATCACCAGTGTTGCTAACGTTTGGGTCGGTTTCATTCATAAATGAATTACAAATAGGGTTTGTTAAGGTCACTTGTGTCCAAATCAGAGTAAGTACCATTCCAATAAATGCTTTGCCTTTCTCAAGGCTTCTGAGGAAAGTTTTGCAACAGTACCATAGTTAGGCTAAACCAGGCATAGGCAAACTCCGGCCCTCCAGATGTTTGGGACTACAATTCCCATCATCCCTAGCAAACAGGTCCAATGGTCAGGGATGATGGGAATTGAGTCCCAAACATCTGGAGGGCCGGAGTTTGCCTATGCCTGGGCTAAACAAAGGCGACTGCTTTGCATTGGGCTATTGGTTGGACACTGACTGGTAGCAGTTCACCAGTGTTTCAGATACTGGCCTTTTCTAATCCTACCTGGAGATGCGAGCTGCGCATGTGCTGCACCTTTGAGCAATCGTTCTATTCCTGAGAGATAGGGGGACTGGCAGAAGTAAGCTTCAGGTCTGAGTGAGGATACCAACCAAGATCTAAGTCTTAACATGCCAGCCACTGCATCCCCCTAGCTTATTGGACTGCCACCTTATGAATGAGATAAAACGGAAGTTGCAAGGATTTGTGTTGAGCCCATTCACCACTCTGAGGCTAGCAGCCTCCAAAGTCTTGTGTACACCTTCTGCTTTTGGTAATCTGCTTTACAGTGAATAGGAATGATTTTAATATCTGAGTCATTTGTCCTCTTTTCCAAGTTAATCTTTGCAAATGCTTAGGCGGAGGAGGAAGGGTACAGAACATTCTATAGTATTTTTACTTGGCCTATTTGTTTGCAATCTTCCTGTTTTGAACAGCGGAAGATTTTGTTGGCGCAAAAGAGGTTCCATGATATTCATAAACGATTGTGCTGAAGATTCCTTGTGGAGATCTTCAATGACCTGCTTTCTAGATGAAGATGCACCAACAGTTGGGTTTTGCTACACTCATTGTGGGCTGTGCAACAATCTGGGTTGTAATGTGTAGCTGAATGAAGATGTCAAATCAGTGGGCAGCTGCTTTGAAAAGTTAATTCCATGTTAGGAAAGGGATGGAAAATAAAACTGCTGATACCATAATGCTGGCCAGCTCTGGTACAGGGCAATGAAAACAAAAAGAGATTGCAAGGAGCACCAAAAATATATCTCCAAACTGGGTGACTGGGAATTAAAATGGAAGAGAAGATTCAAAATTATAACTCCATGGTGTCTGTATTAGCGGTGACCAGCCAGAACAGATATATTGGGGTCATGGTGGATAGCTTGATGAAAATGCCAACTTGGTGCAATTGTGAAAGCAAATCTAATGATGAGGATCCTTAGCAAAAATCCACAAACAATAGCATACAGCAGCGATGCAGTGCAAATTGATACCATGCACTGGAATCAAAACCAGCAAAAGCCTGTATTTATGCTGAAAACACCCATAGTGTCAACAACTGTCTTGGCTGAATGGAGAGTGGCTTCACTATAGATGGTGCCACCACAGTGAAGGCCTTTTTCCGGGCCAGCATCAAATGCGCTTCTCTGAAGGGTGGAATAACAAAGGAGCACCTCCACATCAAACAGTAATGAACAAGTACAGTACAGTACAGGAAAACACATACTCTTTTCCGCTTGAAACCAGCAATTCTGCCTGGCCCTAAGGCTGGCAAATATGAACTAAGGGTTTCATCCAACACTGTGTGTATGGAGTTCCACTCACACAAGGGGATTTCCCCCTCTCCCTGGGCGCCCTCAAAATCTGCTCTAGGGGATCCCCCTACCTTCTGTAGAAGATTTCGAGGGTGCATAGGGGGTGAAGGGGAGGGGAGGGGAAAACCCTCTCTGTTGCTAGCGGAACAGCAGTATTGGAGACAACCCCAAGATTCCAGGACAGAGGTACGTACACTTCAAGTTCAGAATTTACAACATGAATCTAAAAAGATTTTAAAACTAACCAAATGCAATTAAAATTCTACAGTAAAATCATAGCTCAATAGAAACCCTAAGACAGCAGTAGGAAGCAAGACACCACCATCCCACAAAAGGAGATTAATTTTGGATAGAAATCCCTTCTTGGGAGACTATAAAGTGAAAAGTTAGATATAACATGTAGCATAGATAAATAGCACGGGAGCTTAACTCCTATAAGAATACAGTGCTAGGAGCCGAGGAAAAGAATTCTCTGTATATCTACACAGATGTAAAGCCTATTGAGTTCAGTGGAACTTACTCTTGGTTAAGTATGCATGGAATTACATGAGAGCCAGTGTGTTGTAGTGGTTAAGAGCGGTAGTCTCGTAATCTGGTGAACCGGGTTCGCGTCTCCGCTCCTCCACCTGCAGCTGCTGGGTGACCTTGGGCCAGTCACACTTCTCTGAAGTCTCTCAGCCCCACTCACCTCACAGAGTGTTTGTTGTGGGGGAGGAAGGGAAAGGAGAATGTTAGCCGCTTTGAGACTCCTTCAGGTAGTGATAAAGCGGGATATCAAATCCAAACTCTTCTTCTTCTTCTTCTAATGCTGCAAGCCTATAGATATTTACCTGGGATTAAACCCCATTGAACTCATGGGTGTAGGGGGCAGCTGCCTCCCCAAATCAAGTAAAACAATAGAAATAACTAACTGACCAATCACGTTGGTTCTTCCCCCTAACATAAATCTGCCCCCCTAACAATAAAAGTCCTGCCCCCCCCCAACAAAAATCTTGGTTATACCCATGATTGAACTGGGTAGGATTTACTTCTGAATAGGTGTAGAAGATTGGGCTATAAGGTATTATTATTAATATCCACAAAATTGGTTCATTTGCTGCTCCTTAATTATTAGTTTCCTGTTTCACCAGGATGTTTTTGAAAACAGCTTCATTTTAAACAGAGCAGCAGCGCTGGAACGACACACTGGTATTGCAGGCAAATGTGCTGCTAAAAATCACGCGTTTGGTGCCAATTGGTTTGCTGTAATCTTTCAAGATTGGTTAAAGGCAATAAATGCATTTGGAGCAGCCTTGTTACAAGATACATTAAGACTTCAATCCAATCTTGTGCAGGATTAAGCTCCAATGAATAAGCAGAATGGCTTATTTCCAAGTATACACTGTACCATGATTACTGCAATTCCAACCCATGACCTTTATAGAGAGAAGGTCAGGGCAAGTGCAGCCCTGCTGCTTCCTTCTGCTGGACCTCTCAGCAGCTTTCAACACCACCGATCGCATTATCCTTCCGTACTGATTCTGTGGGATGCATTTCGGCAGCACTGTAGTGTGGTGGCTCCATCTCTTACCTGTACGGTTGGTGGTCCAGAGAGTTGCATTGGGAGTGTGCTCTCCACTCCCTTGGTGGGTGCCACACGACACTATTTTGTCCCAACTGCTCTTAAACATCTATAGGAAACTACTGGGAGCTGTCTTTAGGTGTTTTGGAACAAGGTGCCATCAGTACGCTGATGAGATGCAACTCTGTTTCTCAGTTACATCTGAGTCAGGAGAGGCTATGCAAACTCTGGACCAGTGCCTGTGTGCGGTGTTGAACTGGATGATGGTCAATAAACTGACCTTGAATCCTGGAAAGGCAGAGATCTTGTGGTTGGGTGGTTCCTGTGTATGGCAGATAGGTCCGCTGCCTGCCATGGGTCAGGTTGCACTCCATCTGAAGGAGCAAGTAGGTAATCTGGGGGTACTTCTTGGCCCAACTATGTCACTACAGGGCCAAGTAACCCCTGTGGCCAAGAGGTATTTTTTTTTACCAGCTCTGGCTATTGTGGGAGGGAAATTATTGGCTTGCTTTTTTTCTTTCTTATTTTTGTTTGTTTTTCTTCTTATTTTTCTTAAGTATTCTCATGTTCTTTTTACTATTGTAATTTGACATTGTGAACCTCCCTGAGATCTATGGATGAGGGGTGATATACAAATTTAATAAATAAAAACAAATAATAATAATAATAATAATAATAATAATAATGCCAGCTGCAGCCATTCCTGGACTGTGACAGGCAGACCACAGCAGTCCATGCATTGGCAGCCTCAAGGCATGACTACTGCAACACACTTTATGTGGGGCTGCCCTTAGAATAGAGTTGGAAGGGACCCCAAGGATCATCCAGGCCAACCCCTTGTAATGGAGGAATCTTAACTAAAGCATCTATGACAGATGACAGATGCTTCAGGTTACATACGCTTCAGGTTACAGACTCTGCTAACCCAGAAATAGTACCTCGGGTTAAGAACTTTGCTTCAGGATAAGAACAGAAATCGTGCTCCGGCAGGGTGGTGGCAGCAGGAGGCCTCATTAGCTAAAGTGGTGCTTCAGGTTAAGAACAGTTTCAGGTTAAGAACGGACCTCCAGAACGACTTAAGTACTTAACCCGAGGTACCACTGTACAGGCATTTGCAACAGAAGGCTGTTGGGATAACATGGCTTGTAGTCCTGTAGTTGTAATGAGAAATAGTTGGAATTTTGCTTAGAACATCAACTCAGCCAAAGCATTCCTCAACATATTAGTTTTTTCTGTTGCATTGCTGCAGGAGTAGTTATGATTCTAGTATGATTTTAATATTTTATTGTACCTGGAAGCTGCTCTGAACAGCCTGCATGGCTAGAAGAGGCAGAAGATAAATAACATATAACATATATATGTGACAGAGATTTATTAGCTTGTTGCTCTCCCTGAGGTCATTGCTGATTCCCGCCCCCAACCCCCTTCCCCAAGTCTGGTGGAAACTTGTTAATTTTGCCCGTCTGTTGCTTGAACGCTTTCCATGCTTTGGGCAAGAATTGCTGTAGTAACAGCAAGTGACTGTGGTTCTGTGAACTGTGCAGTAAGCCCTTGTGTAATTTTGTACTGATGAAAACAGGGAACCCGGTTTTCAATGTTTTGAGCAGGAGGCCATTTATAGCCACGTCGCAATGATAAATAGAAACCCTCCTGTTAATCTTGCTTTGTAAAGAGCTTTTAGGACTGCAGGTTACCAGAGCCCTAATCTGCCTGTTTGTAAACAGACAGAGCTTGTGGCCTCTGGTTCACAGAGCTATATTATGTAGCTCAGCAACTGAGTTCTGCAAAAAAAGGCCTGCTTTTCATCTTCAATTAAAGTGTGCAACATAATATATGCAAGTGGTTGGTGTGTTTTTTTACAGTCATAATAGGAAACATTTTTAGCTTCCCATGATGGGCTGCTCATGATAGAAGAGTGCTCTCTCGGCCTTTAAATTCAAACAAGAACAACTCAGTGTAAACCTGTACAAAATGGTACACATGATTCATGTTTTGGGAACACAAACTTTTGGCTGTTGCAGAAATTTAAAAGAAGTAGATGGATGCTTGTTAAGCTAGCCAGTCAAAAATTCAGAGTTATGGATCTGTGGTTTTTTCATACCACCGAGTGTTTCTTCACTTGGAAAGGAAATGGGAGGTTGTGGTATTGTTGTTATTTATAATATATATTTCTATCATTTCCTCCAGGGAGCACAAAGTGATCTATGTGGTTCTCTTAAAGCTATTTTTAAAGCATGAAAAAGAAACAAAGAAAGGACAATATATAGGTCAACATCAAATATCAAGCATTTTTTAACTTGAAAATTAAAATAAAGAAAACAAAGAAGAAAGAAGAAAAGAAAAAGAAAATACTTCCAATTCTCTGTCTAGCAGCTTTAAAAACACAGGAAAAACTCTTACTCTAGAATAATACCCAACCCTTCTACTTTTGATAAACCTAGATATTGTGAGTCCATTTTCCTTTTATGCCTCTGACCATGTCAGTTTAAGAAGGATGTTGACAAGCTGGAACGTGTGCAAAGGAGTCTGATCATGATGATCAAGGGTCTCAAAACCAAGCTTTATGAGGAACGGTTGGAGGAGCTGGGTATGTTTAGCCTGGGAAAGAGGAGACTGAGAGGAGATATGATAGCCATCTTCAACTCTACCATTCTGTGATTCTATGAATACCAGTTGCTGGGAATCAAAAGTCTCTTCCTTTAAATTCCTGGGAGTTTACCTTAGTGAAGACCTCACTTGGAAAAACAATATAACTCAGGTGGTTAGGTAGGCCCAACAGAGACTCCATTTCCTCAGGGTCTTGCGAAATAACAATGTTAAACAATTGATGACCTCCTACTGGTCCTCAATACAGTGATACCTCAGGTTACATTCACTTCAGGTTACATACGCTTCAGGTTACAGACTCCGCTAACCCAGAAATAGTACCTTGGGTTAAGAACTTTGCTTCAGGATGAGAACAGAAATCGCATGGTGGCAGCATCGGGAGGCCCCATTAGCTAAAGTGGTGCTTCAGGTTAAGAACAGTTTCAGGTTAAGAACGGACCTCTGGAAAGAATTAAGTCCGTAACCAGAGATACCACTGTACAAAGTGTCCTCTTATATTGTATCACAGTGTGGTACATTGGCATGACAGCCACGGACAGAAAGTCTTTACAGAAGGTGGTGAACACAGCACATGATATCATGGGCTGTCCCCTGAGCCCTCTAGATGACATCGCAAGGGATTGATGCCATAGGAGAGTGAGAGAAAATCTCAGGGACGATTCACGCCCCAGCCACACCTCTTTAATCTTCTACCCTCGGGCAGGAGATATAGAAGTATAACCAGTCGTACCAACAGGCCAAAAAACAGCTTCTATCTGTGGGCTGTTAGGCTGCTGAACGGAAAATAATATAGTGCAGCTGACTTTCAGGGTTGGTGTGTTGTGTGACAAGCACACAGAGTGCAATGAGATTGAGTGTCTGTGGGGGAGGGGAGGGAGGCTTGGTTAATTTCATCGTGCACAGGTTGTACATTGACAATAAAGGTATTATTATTATTTAGTGGGGAGAGTGCAGTTGCCCTCCTTGCCCCCCTTGCCCTGCTTCCCATGGGCTTCTGGTTGGCCTCTGTAAAAACAGGTTGCTGGACTAGATGGGCCATTGGCCTGATTCAGCAGAGCTTTTCTCATGTTCTTAGCTGTGGGTTAAACCACAGAGCCTAGGACTTGCCGATCAGAAGGTCGGCAGTTCGAATCCTCACGACGGGGTGAGCTCCCGTTGCTCGGTCCCTGCTCCTGCCAACCTAGCAGTTCGAAAGCACGTCAAAGTGCAAGTAGATAAATAGGTACCACTCCAGCGGGAAGGTAAACAGCGTTTCCGTGTGCTGCTCTGGTTCGCCAGAAATGGCTTAGTCATGGCCACATGACCCGGAAGCTGTACGCCGGCTCCCTCGGCCAATAAAGCGAGATGAGCGCTGCAACCCCTGAGTCGGCCGCGGCTGGACCTAATGTTCAGGGGTCCCTTTACCTTTAAGCACCAGGAAGGATGCTGTTTCCTTTAGTTCAGCTCCATAAATAGAGAAAAACAGTTCTCGGACCAGTTGTATTCATAATTTCTTAATGACGCGAAGAAGTGATGCATCCTTTGAGCCTTCAGAAACAGTTAAGAGCTTCCAATTTGGCACTGGAGGCTTTTATTCCTATTAGTGCAAACAGTTTGCATTTATATGTTTATGTCAACCTATCACTGGCATAATTGCACATCAAAACTGCTGGTGACATTTCTGGCAGCGTTGTCCCATATTCTGTAAGTGTAAGGAGTGAAATACTGTGGAGTTAGGCTGTTTTAAGCCAAATGACTTCAATGGGATTTAAGCCTTAGCTATCAGTGACCGTAAGCCGTTCAGCTATCAGCCACTAGATGTAGAAGTTGCACTTTGGAGCTGCGCGTGTCCATGCTTGTCTCTTGAAAAAATGTTTGTGTACAAGTTTAGGTTCATCTAGAACTCTCATTGTTTCCATGGCAAACTAGGATAAAAGTAATTCAGTAACATACGTAAACACTACTTCTTCTGCATGCTCCAGGGACACCAATTTTATATTTTATTAGTGATATATTTTGCTTTTCTTGGCTGATTCCATACTTCTGCTCATACAGTGAATTCCTGGAAGCTTATGAATGCTTCCAGTTTGGACTTTTCTCAATCTATATTCATCAGAGTCTGCCTTATACCAGATCAGAAGATTTGTCCACCTCGCCCAATAGTCTACACTGCCTGGCACTGCTCTCCAGGCCTAGATCTTTCTCATCACCTGTTACTCGGTCCTTTTAACTAGAGATGCCGGGGATTAAAGACTTTCAGCATGCAAGCCATGTCCTATGGTCTCTACCCATTACCATTACAGATATTAATGCTGTTGTTGTTGTTTAGTCGTTTAGTCGTGTCCGACTCTTCGTGACCCCATGGACCAGAGCACGCCAGGCACTTCTGGTCCTCCACTGCCTCCTGCAGTTTGATCAAACTCATGCTGGTAGCTTCAAGAACACCATCCAACCATCTCATCCTCTGTCGTCCCCTTCTCCTTGTGCCCTCCATCTTTCCCAACATCAGGGTCTTTTCCAGGGAGTCTTTCTTCTCATGAGGTGGCCAAAGTATTGGAGCCTCAGCTTCACGATCATGTTGATGCTAGGAGCATCTAATATGGCACACAGTTCCATTTGATCAGAACATAGGAAGTTGCCTTGTGTCAGCACACTAGGGCCCTGTCTACACTATACATTTAAAGCAGTTTCATTCCACTTTAAACAAGCATGTCTTCTGTCAAAGAACCCTGAGAACTGTAGTTGGTTAATGGTGCCAATCGTTGCTAAGAGAACCCCATTCCCTACACAGAACTTCAATTCTTAAGAGTGGTTTAACCACCAATCATTTCCCCCCTGGAATTCTGGGAACTGTAGCTCTTGTGAAAGGAATGGGGGTCCCATAACAACTCTCAGCATCCTTAACAAACTACAGTTCCCATGATTCTTTGTGAGGGTGCTGCAGTGACTATTTAAAGTGGTATGATACAGCTTCAAAAGTATGGGGTGGCTGGGGCCCAGATCTGCAAGCATGATGACAGCTTGACTGCATTGGGCTGCATTTTCTAAGCTTTGGTTTTGAGCTGAACTAGACCACAGATTAATGCCCAAGAGTATTACGCAGCAAAATGGCTTGAAATTATATATATATCACTGGTGGGGACCAATTGTTTCTTTTAATGGAATGCTGGTCTTAGTTCCAAGCTTGTGGTTTTACCACTGGCACCCAGGAAAGCTACACAGCTTTTATGAGAACTCCTAAGCGATGCCTAATTTCTTTTCTTTTGCAAGAAGTGCTCCAAAAGGCTCCCAATAGAAATGAAAAGGAAACTTGGATCTCGGCTAGATTGCATCCTTTCATGACACAGAACCAAGCGTTTGGCTGGAGCAATTCATTTTGCTAAAAGGCAAGTGGGAGCTGTTCTCGGCTTGAGTGTAGTGGAGGGAAAATAACTATTTACTCTTTGGTGTGTAGTTCTATTGATTTCATTTCTTTTTCTTGGGTTTAATAGATATATGAAACAGGTTATCAGAGGGTTTGTATGCGGTTCTCCAAGCTGTTCATAAATTGTAGTTAGTGAAAGCTGTTCATACATCATTCTTTAATATGTAGTGGAATAAAGTGGAATAAAGCTTGATTTCTCTTTGCGCCTTTTATTGCCTTGCAAGGCCTCTGCTTAATTACGGCCATAATAAAATTTAGCAGTGTAAAAGTGAGCAATATAAAAGGAACACAACAGTTTATTCTTTGTTATGACTACCAAGTATCCGAGGGGTTTTCTTCTGATTCTCTTACTCAGTCGAAAGAAGGGGCAGGGAGGAAGATGAAGTGCCTGGGACTAGTTTAGAACTTGTGGTTTTTAGAGGACTTGACAAAACTTTCATTAAACTGCCCCACAGCTACTTTGTGTCCTTGTAGGTAATATCTCTCCCTTGCCTTGCTACATGTTCTTATGAATGCTATAGTACTTGGTTTTTTTAATGAAATAATAATTAATAAGACCTAATTCCTGTCTTACCATAGTGATGTGAATGTTGTTTCTACATGGCGGTTCTGTTGTTTATTCTGGTGCATGAGAGATTCACGTGTCTCATGGGGTCTTCCTTGCTACATGTTTGTTTGTTTATTGTTGTTGTAAAGGTAAAGGGACCCCTGACCATTAGGTCCAGTCGTGACCGATTCTGGGGTTGCGGCGCTCATCTCGTTTTATTGGCCAAGGGAGCCGGCGTACAGCTTCCAGGTCATGTGGCCAGCTTGACTAAGCCGCCTCTGGCAAACTATAGCAGCGCACGGAAATGCCGTTTACCTTCCCGCCGGAGTGGTACCTAATTATCTACTTGCACTTTGACGTGCTTTCAAACTGCTAGGTTGGCAGCAGCAGGGACCGAGCAACGGGAGCTCACTCGTGGCAGGGATTCGAACCGCCGACCTTCTGATCGGCAAGTCCTAGGCTCTGTGGTTTAACCCAAAGCGCCATCCGCGTCCCACCTATTGTTGTTTTAGTGACATGCTATTACTCCATACCAATGTGTGGGGTGTATGAACTGGGCCTTAGACAAGGAATTGCTTCACTTGACCGGATTATAGCTCCATTGTGCCACCAACTGTACCAACATGGCAATTTTGGGTAGCTCACAAATGAGGGATGAGAGAGGAGCATATCTCTTGTTCCTAGAGATCTAAATGTATCATTCTTGCCCCCAGCATCCAGGTGCCGTTTCTTTTGGATGTTGCGTTTAACCTTAATATTTCTAGGCTTAAAATGAAGGCCACCCCTGCTCAGAAAACAAAACAGAAGCACCCTAATGAGGAAATTGGTTTATAAGAGGGACACTCTAAGAAAGTGACCCCATTGCCACAGTAGGGGAATTAGTGGTGACCACCACAAGAAGCAATGGGTGAGTGGATGCGATTCTTAATCCCTGTTCAGTAGTATGCAATATTCCAGCCACACAGAAATTATTTGCATGCATTTCTCACATTTCTCCATCCTTCATCCAAGCAAGCGAGTGGCATTATCGGAACTGAAGAACACATTCACACTGGGCAAAAGCACTTGAGCAGGATGCCCGTGATTGGTGTGGACAGGGGAGATAGAGAGGAGAGAGGAAGGCTGTGTTCAGTCTCCAGGCCTGAGATTCCCCAGCCCTGCCCTACTGCCTCAGACCAAGATCTTCAACATCAATAGCAGCCTTTATTTGAACAGGAGACGGGAGGGATTGAATCTGCAACTTTCTGTATAGAAAACATGCTTTCTAATCCACAGTCCCTTCCCACGGTTCCTTCCACACACTTCTCTTGCTAATGGATCATGGTTGGCACCACAGTGGGGGGGGGGGGGAGTGCCCCCTGAAAACAAGGAGCTCCACCCCCACAGTTGCTGAACTCCTGCCATTAGCATTGTTCTTTCAGAGATCTTAGCATGTAAAACACAATTCTTCCAATTATACCCTTTCTGTGCCCCCTCCTGATTTTCTTCCCCTGGTGCCACCACGACTGGATTGGAACTGATGGACAGAGTCAGGTTTGGATTATACTGTTGTTTCCCAAACTTGGGTCTCCAGCTGTTTTTGGACTACAATCCCCATCATCCCTGGACACTGGTCTTGCTAGCTAGGGATGATGGGAGTTGTAGTCTAAACACTAAACTGTGTTTTAGACCTTCCAGCTGCTGCTCTCTGCAGTGGAGTTTGTGACTTGACTAACAGAATTACAGATTTAAAATCCTAACTATTCGCGCCCCCCCCCCCCCAATTCCTTAGTGTTTCTTAAACTGGAGCTGGGTAGCTGAGGTCAGCAACGTGCTTCTCCGAAATAGTAAGGCTGAGTTAACCTGCCCTTAGTGGGATCTTAATTTTAAGAAGGCATATTGCGTAAAAGTAAAAGCAGAGTGCGTGGGAGGAATAGCTGTGAGAATCTTCGGCGTTCTGTTTCTCTCGCTTGGAACCACGTACATTGCCGTAGTGCACATCTGCTGCGTGAGCCTATTAGCCGGCTTCGGTGTCAAAAGCTTCAATGGCAGAAGATAATGAGTAGAGTTCATTCACTCTGTGCAATTTTGCATCTATTCATAACCTCTTTGCTGGAGGTAGAAAGTGCTTCCATTCATTATAGCGTATAGCGTTCAAAAGTAATTTCATTGATAAGGTCTGCGTTTCCGTCATAGTGCTCCTACATATATATGAGTCATCCGCAGCTTTTATTATTCTAAGTCGTTTAGCGGAAAAATTAACTCTGGGATTTTTTTTGCATGTCCCCCTCCCTGTCCCTCATTAGCTCTCCTTTCCTCACATGGGGGTACACTGTCTCCACATTTGCTGAAGTTCAGTTTGATTTTTTTCCAAAAGCATGTTGCTCTGTTCAAATTGCAAAATCTCAAACCAGCTGGATGAAATCACAGTACACTAGTACACAGTATCCCCTCTTGGTTCTGGAGATCTGTGATTCTCTTTGCATTAACAACAGAGGTGATGTTTGTCCTTCTTTGCCTTTATCTTCCGCCACTGCCTACTTTTTCTGCTGTGCTTGAAAAGTGAATGCATAGATTTCCATTCCTAGGGAAGAACACAATTGGAGAATCAAGTTCTGCCTTCCCTTTTTGCCCCACACTTTAACATCCTCTTGGACCTTTAGGTCAGCTACTTGGAAATGTAGATGATCAGTGGAAGGCTTACTCTGTAGTATGACTTGAATGGTCTAAGGCACTGGATTTGAGGCTTCAGTCACTTCACGGATATGGGTTTGAATCCCACAGCTGCCAGTCCATCGAGCGGAAGGGCCATAGCTCAGTGCTAGACCTATTTGCTTTGCATGCACAGGCTCCCAGATTTGAGCCCTAGCAGGAATTTCCAGGTAAGGCTAGGAAATTCCCCTGGACTGCTGCTGCCAGCCCAGGGTACGCAATACAGACCTAGAAGGACCAATGGTCTGACTTGGTGTAAGACAGCTTCCTATGTTTATGCCAAAGTGGGATTTTTTAAAATTCTCAAATGTTCATTTGTTCCTTGGAGCTCACCTTTAACAGTGGCTGTGATAGTTCAGCTTCTTTCTTTTTTCCTAGGGATTTTTTCCCCCTGGGGTGGTGAGAAATAGCATACTCTGAGTAAATTCTCAGAATATGTATTTTGATAAAGTTTAGCTCATCTCTAGCTAAAACAATAGTATCCTAGAATGCTAAGTGAGAAGGGATCCTTGCAAAGAAGGAATTTGCAGGAATAGAACCTACAGCTTTGGCGTCATTAACTCCACGCTCTAACCAACTGAGCCATAACATAAGCCTGATATCGCCTACAGACCCTCCTGGATATTAAGATCTGTGGGGGGGGGGCATCTTGGTAGTTCCACCTTCCTCAGAAGTTCAGGGGGTGGACGTTGGCCCAGGAGAAGCTCCTAAATTGTGGAGTTCCCTCCCCTCAGAGGTATGTCTGTCTTGTTCACTATACAGCTTTCAACGAATGCTGAAGAGGCAATGCAGCTGTTTATTCTTTGACACCCGAGATGGATTTCACCCTGTTCTTGTGACTTTAATCTGTTTTAACTGTTATTAATCTTGAATTCTGAGTACAGTGGTACCTCGGGTTACAAACACCTCGGCTTATGAACACTTCAGGTTACAGACTCTGCTAACCTGGAAGTAGTACCTCGGGTTAAGAACTTTACCTCAGGATGAGAACAGAAATTGTGAGGAAGCGGGAGGCCCCATGAGCTAAAGTGGTACCTCAGGTTAAGAATGGTTTCAGGTTAAGAATGGTTTCAGGTTAAGAACGGCCCTCCGAAATGAATTAAGTTTGTAACCAGAGGTACCACTGTAGTTGCAACCCGCCCTCTAATTACCTGCTGGTGAAGGGCAAGGTAATAAATTTAATAAAGACGACAGTGATGATGATGATATTGATAATAAGATGCAGGCCAATGACGGCCAGAGGACAACGCTCTTTTCTCTCAGTGCTGGAGATTGGAGTAGATGTGCATGTATAACTGTAGTGATGGTGACCAACTTGGGATGGTCTTTAAAAGAGTGTTAGTGTTATCCTCCATCAATGTGTCTATCAGTGACTAGCAGCCATGATGGCTATGCTCTGCCTCCAGTATTGAGTTGGCCTGCCTTGGGATTCCAGTTCCTGGGAATCCTTTTTGGGAAGAGTGCTGTTGGGCTTGTGTCCTGCTCGTGGGTTTCCCATAGGCATCTGTTTGGTCGCTGTGAGAACAGGATACTGGACCAGATGGGTTCTCTTTGGCCTGATCCTACAAGCCCTTGTTATGAATAGTTTGGAAATGGCCGCCCAGGTTACAAGTGCTAAGAGTGAGCCTGCAAATTAGCTCATGTGTGGCACATGAATTATAGAAAAGTGCAGTGACTAGACAATTTACTTTTTAATGGAGTCTGCTACAGCAATAAAGTTCCTGCAGATGGACATTTTGTAATATAGTCAGACGAATTGTATTGCCGTTTATTAAAGCAAATTCTTCCGCAGGCTAGGGACAAGTTCAACACATTGATATTCTTCAAATTTTAATTAATAAGTGATACTCACATTTATAATTTATCCACCTTTGTATATTGCAGAATAGGCCATGTGGAACCCATGAAGTTTCCCCTGTAAATAGGAAATTTATAAATAGCATTTGATAATTATAGACTTATGGCTGAATGTACAGGCTGTGGCACTTTTCTGTAATTATGGATGTGTGGTAATTATCAACAGAATCATTTAATTAAATGACTGCCTTTTTTTGTTAGGTTCTAAATGGAGAATGTAAAATGTATCAGTTTGGCCCTTGCCCTACAAAATCCACTAAGCCCAAGGGGCTACTTGAAGCCTTGGATATGAACATTTTGAAAGACTACATATGTGCTACATATTTTATTTTCAGTGATGGGGAAACTGTGGTCTTCCAGCTGTTTTTGGACTACAGTTCCATCATCCCTGACCACTGGTCCTGATAGCTAGGGATGGTGGGAGTTATAGTCCAAAAACAGCTAGAGACCCAAATTTGGGAAACACTGGTGTACACAGTACTTTGCTACATGGACCAGTGCTCTCACTCTAGTTGGCCAATGTAAGAACAGGGGGATGGACTATGTTACTATGCTTGGCTCCACCCCCTGTGTGTAGTGGTCTCTATGTTTACAACCACATGCATACAGTGTTAAGATCTGTATATGCTTGCATATAACTGTACGTGCTCCAGATGTTCATGCTATACATGGTGGATGTCATGGAGCAAGCCAAGTCATTGTGCATGGCAAGCTGGTGTGTGCAGTGTTGAGAATGGGACTAGTCAGAGCAGCAGTAAGCAGGTGCTAGGGTTGCCATATGTCCTCTTTTTCCAGGACATGTCCTCTTTTTCATAGGTATGTAAAATGAGAGTTGTCACAGAGATCCATAGTTAAAAGTAGAAGTCGGCAAAATATGCTCTTCAAAATATGTCAAGCCTAATTATTCATCGTGTTCTGCCCCCACAGGGTTCAGTTATTAGTGATAGCAAATCTGTGTATTAGTATTAGGTAGAAGGAATAACAGTGCTTCCCCTTTCAGAAAAGATAGTGCCTTTCCCCCTTTTTAGACCTCAGGTTGGGAAATGTAGGCATAGCAAGATTCTGGTTTCTATTGACTCCGCCCACAGTGGGAAGAAACCTCCCTTCCTCCTTTGTTTCAGTGATCTATTTCTTGCATACCAGGAAGATGGGCAAATTCACTCATTCTTACATAACTACACAAAGAACTTCATAGAAAGCTTCTAAGCACTTTCATTCAGAGCCAAAGAACAGCCTATTGGACTGTGAGTAAATATTTCTACATGTACCTTGTGATCTTCAATAAATCTGTGTATGAGAACTTTGTGGAGTTTTGTTCAATGCTATCCAGAAGTCTCAAAGGGATGCGGGTGGCGCTGTGGTGTAAATCACCGAGTCTTGGGCTTGCCAATTGGAAAGTCGGCTGTTTGAATCCCCGCGACAGGGTGAGCTCCCATTGTTCAGTCCCAGCTCCTGCCAACCTAGCAGTTTGAAAGCACATCAAAGCGCAAGTAGATAAATAGGCACCAATCTGGTGGGAAGGTAAACGGTGTTTCTGTGCGCTGCTCTGGTTTGCCAGAAGTGGCTGGCCACATGACCCGGAAAAACTATCTGCAGACAAATGTCAGCTCCCTCGGCCAGTAAAGCAAGATGAGCGCCGCATCCCCAGAGTTGTTCGTGACTGGACTTAACGGGCAGGGGTCCTTTACCTTTTACCTTTTTTCCAGAAGTTTCAGGACAGAATACGACATACGAGTCCCAGTTGCCTGGTGAAGGTGGCTAAAATTTATGAGAGATCTGTAACTGCACTTGAAATTGGTTAAACATTTATTTATATTTCTAACACAAGATATGAAATATACACGCATAAATGAAAAACTGGAGGGAATGGACATCAGACTAATAAAAAAGAGAGACTCTAATAGGACAGAAAAGCCCTGCAGTGTTTGGGGATAAAAAAATAATTGTAAAGACTTGCCTAGCAGGATGAAGTATACATGATTAAACTGAACATGCTGCAAGCCACAAAATAATTAATTCATAAAAGGAAAGCCACAGTGTAAGAAGATTATATTAACAAGCTTACAAACACAATCCCAAATAAACAATGATATTAAATCCCACACAACAGTTAGAAGTTTTTGCAACCAACTGTTGACAAACTTTAGATACCATCAAATTTTTAGAGATTTTAGATAACTTTAGTTTGTAGTTAGTAAATGTGATCTGGACACCCACTTAAATAATAAACCCACCCAAATAAAAATCTATACTTCTGGAAGAAAGGCTTAAGATGCAGCTTAGGCCCTCTGAGAATCCAAAATAAACAGCCTATCCCATCAGCACAGCTTCCCTGCATTAATACTGTTGAAAAGTACTAGGCAATTGGATGTTTGGGGGAAGGCTAGTGCGTCAATGTAGGAACATAAGAAGCTGACATAAGAGTCAGACCGTTGCCCCATCTATCACATTCCTATCTAGGAACACCAGGGACTGAATCTGTGACCTACCCACTGAAGCTACATCTCTTCTCCAAAGCTCCAAGCAGCCAGTGTGGTGTAGTGGTTAAGAGCAGTAGACTCGTAATCTGGGGAACCGAGTTTGCGTCTCCGCTCCTCCTTGGGCTAGTCACACTTCTCTGAAGTCTCTCAGCCCCACTCACCTCACAGAGTGTTTGTTGTGGGGGGAGGAAGCCGCTTTGAGACTCCTTAGGGTAGTGATAAAGCAGGCTATCAAGTCCAAATTCCAACAACTCCTCCTCCTCCTCTTCTTCCATAAATGCTGCATCTTGCAGTTAGCTGGGGATACCAGTTTCATGCTGTCTTGTTAAATTATGTCCTTTTAAAAAATAGATTAGACTAAGAAATACAGACAGAAATACAGATTAGACTAAGAAATACAGACAGTCACCTGGTGAGCTTTGGGGTTAAGAAAGTATTTAAACCCAAGCCTTGGTGATCCCAGATCAACACTCTAAGCCAGTGGTTTTCAGTGTAGTGGTCCTGATCCCTGGAGGGGGGCAATGGGATTACCTAGGGGGCACGATGGGGCAGGGGGGTGGCACTGAAGTTGTAAATGACCATCAGACATTGAAAAGCTGGTCTCACTGGATCAAGTTTTGTTGATGAAATCCTTCTAATTGGATTTTGAATAAATGGGCAAATGCTTTTTTATTGCTTTGAATTTATTCTTTTTTCCCCTTTGGTGGATCATGCAAATTGCTATTTTGAATAATGATTTTTATAGGCGGCACTGGGAATGAGTTTATGGAATCAAGGGAGCAGTGGCCCCCAAACCACTTGTACTGTACTGGGTCAAATATATGAATTAACCGCTGTTAATGCTCTTCCGCCTGGTCAGCAGCATGAGTGGCAAAATGGTAAATAATCTAATAAAGCAATTGGGGACAAATCTCACGCCACATTTTGCGTCTTCATTAGCAGTGCTGTTGTCACATCAAATATGCCATCACCCAATTGAAAGTTTCCCCTATAAGGCAGGACGTATTAATGATTGTGTTGTTATCAGTGCTTTGCAAAGCTTTGTCTCACAAGCTGCCTTGAAATGCAACTAGATTACATCTATTGGCTACATCCCTGTCAGCTCTTATTGTCATCTTGTCACGGGCAGTAATCTGATGGGTTAAGGGATGACCTGTTTCTTTATAAGCTCTTGTTATCGTCCCATTAGTCCATATACTTGGCCAATAGGATGTGTTGCAGGGTGAGAATGCTGTGCGTCACTTAGTTGTGCATAAACACGTGCCCGGTATCCCATCAAGGCTGCAGTCCTGTACACATGTACTTGGAGGGTAAGCTTCATTTAATTCAGACTAAGGAGGCTGCACATCGCTCACTCAGAGTAGCAAGGGAAGTCATGGGGCAGAGTATGGTTCTGAATTTGCGTCTCCATCTTAGGAAATGCCCCATATCCGTAAGAAAGTAATGGGGAATGGGCCTCCCGATCTCTGATCTGTGGAGTGAAACACCAAAGGGCTCAACTCACATTCTGGAAACTTGATAACACAGCTGTTTAAGAAGCAAGTGATTCCAAACATCACAGAAATTGCCTTGACTTGCACTCTCTCAATTGCCCATCTTCATGGAGGACCCCTGAGATTGGCAGAAGTACACAAAATTTTTACTGGGATGGAAAGCTATGAAATGGCCTAACAAGGACTTAGTGGTCTCAGTGTCCACAGAATACTGACTAAGGCCCCATCTGCAATGTACATTTAAAACAGTGGTCATTATTTGTTTATTTATTTCTTATTTAAATTTGTATGTCATCTTATACCCGTAAATATTTGGTTCTCAAATATTTTTCTCTGCCCCACGCTTTCAGAATAAAATTTGCTCGTCACACCAAACTTTTTATTGATAAGAAATACATTGGAAAACACAACTAGGATTGTCCTTGGTATTGTGTGATGTTTGTGCTTTCATTTTGAAAAGCTATCTATCCATCTCCTACTATATAAAGGACCCCTGGGTGGTTAAGTCCAGTCAAAGGCGACTATGGGGTTACAGCGCTCATCTCACTTTCAGGCCAAGGGAGCCAGCGTTTGTCCACAGACAGTTTTCCAGGTCATGTGGCCAGCATGACTAAACCACTTCTGGCACAATGGATCACCATGACGGAAGCCAGAGCACATGGAAACGCCAGTTACCTCCCCACCGGAGTGGTATCTATTTATCTACTTGCACTGGTGTGCTTTCGAACTGCTAGGTTGGCAGGATCTGGGACAGAGCAATGGGAGCTCACTCTGTCGCGGGGTGATACTATTTTGTGATACCATCGCAGGGTCATAGTATTTTGATACTACACTACACTGAAATATTTAAATGTTTCTTTGCTTGTCCTTGAATCTTCCTGCCACACTTACCATCCTCTCCTGGTACAGCAGTGTGGTGCACCACATCCTTTGAGAACCACAGATTTCAATCAATAGGCTACCACTTTAAGCAGTCACAGGTCTCTCCCCCCCGAAAATCATGGGAGCTACTTTCCATTGGCAATTTTCATTTATTCAAAGAAACTAGTGCTGGCTTTTCTAAAGACCTGAACACACATGTTTTCTGAAAAACTTTCTGGGGTTGGAAAATTACTCTCAAATCCCAGTTGGTAGCCATTGGGAGTAAAGGGTCTGAGTGAATTGGTGTTTCTGTCTCGCACATCAGCCCTGCAGGTACATAAGTAGAGAATGTCTCTGGAGGAAGAAAGGTAAGCGCGGTGTAATTGAGGCCACACGTCGGGGGTAAGAGTAGAATAATGACCAACACACAAAGGATAATTTCTAGGGAAGGAAACATTTAGAATGGGAGTTGTGTGTGCGTGTGGAGGGTTAGGTTATATAAGTAAGTATTAACAATATATGTAATGCACTGACCTTAATCTAGTGTGAATGCTGGACAGCTTGCTTTGGTGTTGTTCTGCATCTGTAGTGGGTGGGTGAGATAGCAAATTCTGGAGGTAAAAATGGTGGGTGTCTATTTCTACTTCGGTGCAAGGATAATCTCTGCAAGGAGATGCACATTTAATTTATAGATGGGGGGGGGGGAGCAGGAGAGCTCTGTATTTTCTTCCCACAGAAAGTAAGAGAAACTGTGACGATAAATCACAGAAAACTGGAGAGGCCAAGATGAAAATGTCACTGCCCAAACACAGAGTAATGAAAGATACAGCTGGAATTTTGTTCGGTTTAAAAAAAGAAAGAAAAAGAACGGCTGCTTCATCTGCTAGAACTAACAAGACATTTTACCTGGCATGACATCAAAATGGTTGTGCCAATGTCATATTCCCTAAAGCGTTTCCCAAACTTCTTTCTTTAAGCCGAAATCTCTCAGTCAAATGTAACTTAATCGGAGAGTATTCTTAACAAACAAAAAGCAATTTGCTTAGAGATTCTGCAATTCTAAATGTCTTCCGATAGCCATCTTTTCTTACAGGGAGAGGCCACTAAATCCTTGAATATATTTGTGTTGTGAGAGCAATTAACGTAAGGGAGCAGAGTTGAGCCAGAATCTCTTGGTAGTCTGAGAAAATTTCCATGAAAAAGAAGGCCACTTAGCACAGCAGTTACATGAGCAAACAGCTCCTAGGGCAGGTGCACGCGCACTGAGGGGTGCATGACTTGGAGGGGTAGGGTGTATTGGGTGAAGGAGCTGGCTGCTGGCCAACCCCACTGGAGTGACCCAAGAGAGGAGCTTCAGGCCACAGGGGCACCTGCTTCACGCCCCTTCAAAAATCTGCACTCGGGGCCATGGCCCCCCAGACACTGCCCACACCATGCCCTGACTTAGCAGAATCTTCTCTAAATATTCTCCACCATTTTCTCCCCATGATGTCCCAGGATGACACTCGATCTGGGCTATTCATGGAGGATGCAGAACAATGGCCAGATCGTCTGTGCATAACTCAAACTTAAACAAAGGATTATGAAGTAGGGTTTGAATGGGGATCACTGTATCTTTTCTTTCAAGCATTGTAGCACCATAGTTTAATATTTCTCTTTTAAAGTTTTGCAAATGGCGTGAACCGCTTAGAAGTTCTGTTCTGTTGTTATTATAAGTTATTAAAATGAAATAAACAGAATGGAATGAGCTTAGTGGTAGTACGCAGAATGCCCCAGGTTCCACCCTTGCTGTCTCTTGGAAGAGCTAGGAGATTGCAAATTGCAGTGGCAACGAAAACCCCACCATCTTTAAAGGAAAAAAAGAAAGTAGCTGTGCTATTGCCACTGCTAATGGCAAGCCCTGTTCCTGGGAAGCTATTGAATAATATCTCCTCCTGCTGGATAAATTTTTTGAAATGGTTCTCAATCCCAGATTTATCTGCCCACAAACAGCATAGAGAATTGTGAGAGGAAACAACTGTGATTGAATGAATTTAATGCTTCCTTTAAAGTTTTTTTCGAGCTTTGAGTCTGAGCGGGCACATGTAAAATAGTAGAATCGCAAAGCTCCAGCCGCACAACTGACACACACAAAAACCCTCAGTTTTTTTTAGTTCGGTTAGATGCTGAGAAATTGCACTATGGCCTGGCTTAAAGGTCGCATGTATCTTTGCAAGAGAGATGGGTTGGGAGAAAAGCAAAAGAAAACGGTGCTGCCTCTGGTGACACACCCTCCACCGCCATCATTATAGCGCTGGCATTTCTTAAAAACATTTTTGCTATGATTTCCTAAAGTAGTAAGTATTAGTGAAGCATTTTTGAATACATTCTGTATAAATGTTATGTTTTATTATTATGTCAGGTTGTTTGAGGGAGGTCCACCCTGTTTTACTCAAAAATGCTCTCCCAAGTTGCGTAGAAGTGCAATTTATACATAAACGAGGAATGAAATACAAAAAGGAATATGCATAAAAATAGTATTAAAACTAAGTTATAATCTAAAACGGGACGCGGGTGGCACTGTGGGTTAAACCACAGAGCCTAGGACTTGCCAAACAGAAGGTCAGCGGTTCGAATCCCCGCGACAGGGTGAGCTCCCATTGCTCGGTCCCAGCTCCTGCCAACCTAGCTGTACGTTGGTACAGTTTTTGGCACAATTGAGCTATAATCTGGTCAAGTGAAGCAATTCCTTGTCTAAGGCCCAGTTCCTACACTCCACACACTGGTATGGGAGTAATAGCATGTCACTAAAACAACAATAGGTGGGACGCGGGTGGCGCTGTGGGTTAAACCACAGAGCCTAGGGCTTGCCGATCAGAAGGTCAGCAGTTCGAATCCCCGCGATGGGGTGAGCTCCTGTTGCTCGGTCCCTGCTCCTGCCAACCTAGCAGTTCAAAAGCACATCAAAGTGCAAGTAGATAAATAGGTAGTGCTCCAGTGGGAAGGTAAATGACATTTCCGTGCGCTGCTCTGGTTCTCCAGAAGCGGCTTAGTGATGCTGGCCACATGACGCAGAAGCTGTACACCGGCTCCCTTGGCCAATAAAGCGAGATGAGCGCCGCAACCCCAGAGTCTGTCACGACTGGACCTAATGGTCAGGGGTCCCTTTACCCTTTACCTTATAATCTAAATCAAATATAACTGGTTATGTGTCTGGATAGGTTTGCTGAAACAGAAAAGCTGTCAATGGGCATCTAAAAAAGTATAGCAAAGATGCCTTCCTAATGTCAACAGGCATGCAGTTCCACTGGTCAGGTGTTGCCTAACTAAAGGAATAATTCCTTGGAAATATGGAATGAACATTGGGTGGCGCTTGTAGAAATCCAAGCTCCACAGATTGAATCGGCATGTATGGCTGGGCTAATACTAGAAACCTTGTTTTTACATGTTAATTTTTGTTAATTTTTTTGGCATCCATCGGATAAAATGTTTGGCACTCACTCACTCACTGTTTACCTTATTATCTTCAACCTCATTTGTCCACATTACCATTTTATTCTCCTTAACCTGGAAACATTTTGCATGTTTTTGTAGAAATGCCTGCTAGGCAGTGTGATCTTACTCCCCAAGGTCGTGTAAACCATGTTTACTGGAAAATATTTATTCAAGGTGGTAGGTAATGCCAGCTTATCTGCTTAACCTGAAGTTTTCATGTTTTTCTCTCCCAACCAGGCCACCAAGAACAAGACAGGTTTGACCGCAGATTCCTCATAAATGTGAAGCAAAACACCTGACATTATGTTTAGCACTAAAAGGTGAGTATCTGTTGTTTCTCACCTTCCTCTGTCTTTTTTAATCCATCCAGACAATATACAATGAATGCATTTGTTTAGGAGAGCTTGATGTGGAGCATGTGAACATGTATATAAAGACTGCATTGCAATTGTTGTTGTTTGCCTTTAATTTTGGGGGGTGAAAGAGCGCCCACTTACTTAGTCACCAGAATGAACTAGGCTGCTTAAGAGTTAAAGTCAAACACTCAAAAAATTCTTGACAGTTTTTTAAGTGATCAGCTGCAGCCCTTGAGAAATCAAAGCCCTTCTTTCCTTTTCTGTTCTTCCTCCTCTCTGCTGGTTTTCTCCCTTCCCCAGGGGAAAAGTTGATAGGTAACAGGCAGGTGATCAGGTGAGAGAGCCCCTCTGTAGTAGCATATGTACACCTAGAACCACTGGCAGAGTCTATGCGCCTGCTGCCTGGGGCGGGCATGCAGGGCGCGTACCCTCAGGGACAGGGCACAGAGGGAGCCCGCTGCAGCTCACTGCAGCCCAGCAGAGCGATGGCAGTTCTCTGCCGCTGACTCTTCACTCCTTTCCCAGGTCAGACCTGATCTGGGAGCAGAGTTGCAGTGTGTGATGGCCTGGGACTTGGGCTTGGACTCGGAGCCGGAGGAGTCTCATTCCGACCAGATCCTCTGCCTCAGGTGGCATCTGAACCGAGTCTGGGGCCTGATTCTGAAGATCCCCAGTCTGCACAGGTTCCCCTGCAACAAGCACCAGCTGGGCCGAGTCAGGGGCCTGAGTCTGCCCTGGCTCCAGATGCGGGGATTACCTTGTTGCCCTCTGTTGGGCAATCACGTACAACTGCTCCACTACCAGTTGGGTCAGGAGAGGCTGAGGCGGCCTCTGGGTCTAGTAACCCACCGACATCTCCCGAGCTGCAGAGACTCAGGTCTGAGAGAAGAAGAGACCTGAGTACTTGCAGGAGGAGTGCTCGCCTTCGGGTGAGTCAAGGAGGTGAGTCACCGGGGGATCAGGACCGGCCGTTACCCCATCAGAGATAAAAGGCTGCTGGATCCCACCCCAGGTTGCGGGAGCAACATTGCTGCTTGCTGGAACCTGCCTGAGACCTTGTGCCTGACCTAGCGGGGTTACCTGCCTTGGCCCTGTTGGACTGACTCCTCGCGGAATCCTTGGATTCAGGACTGGACCTGGACCGGGTGGCTTGGGTTAACCCCCAGGCCCAGCACACAGTGGAACTGCGGTTTGGTGCCAGGAAGTTGCCTTGACAGCTCCTGAATGTGTTCCGCCCAGCCCAGCCGAGAAGAGAGGCTCTGCTGCCAACTCTCCACCACTTTGATTGTGGCACTTGACCATAGAGCCCATGGTCCCTGGCAGGAAATAATGTTCAGAGCCCAAGGCCTCTCCTCAATGTGTGCCATTTTCTTCCGAGCCTCATAAGGACTTCCCCTTGTTGTTGGCAGCCAGTGCCATCCCTTGGACAGGTTGTAAGAAGGCAGGCAGGTGGGAGGTGACCTGAGGACATACTTAAGGTTGCCCTAGTAGACCATCTTTCACGGGCGCTCCTGATGGAAAATGCCATTTTAAGTAGAGCAAAATTAAATTGCTCTATAAAGAGAATTAAAAGTTTGGGTTTGCTCTCACAGGAAATCTGAAAGTGTTCTAATATCATAGTGGCATTTACAATGTGAACGGACTCTGTGTTTCTCATCGCAATCCCATTTTCAAGCGTAAAACTTGTTCCCTACTGGCCGGGTTGGCAGGCAAAACACTGTGGTATGAAGCATATTACCTGCTGACCACAGGTTTGCATTTAGTGAATCATCTCTGCCTGCTGAGACCTGAGAAGCTTTGAGAATAACTTTGTCATACTTTGAGGTCATAATCAAGGAAAATAGCTGGTTGTATATAACAAATACATGCAAACAAGCTGTAACAAAAAATAGGCAATGTGCCTATTTTTTGAGCTTTGTTTCTTTGTTAAACTCATAGCTTTAGGACAGGTTTAAATGGCCCATGTTCAGAATACATATCTTGACTTAATAAGCTAATATACGTATAAACCTTATGACCATTCTGTCTGTGCACCGTCACCTCTTCCCTCCTTTCTTAGTGATTAACCCAGGAAGTTCACAGGCCCACAGGAGGGCTTGTGGGAGTGGTTCGGATACCAAAGAAGGATGTCAAAAAACACCAGAGTGATCAGTTCTGGTGCTTCTTTAAAGAAAAGTGTAGACTTATAGCAAATCAGCCTGCCAGTTCTCCTAGCCTTTGTGGGATGGGCACTGCCGCAAGGAGATGGCTTGTCCATGTCCAGGCAAACAGGCCTACATTCTTTATACACAACGCAGCGTATGTCACTTTTTCTAGGACTTCCCATCGCTTCACCTGCCCACATAAGGGCATAGGTGGTGAATACCCAAGTCTCACAGATAGCTCTCCTTTCTGGGCTCGCACCCCAGCGCGCCAAGCCCACAGATAAGGTAATTGGCTTGCTTTGATGTTATCCTTATCTCAAAGCTAATAGAGTGGCTGGAGCAACCCAGGGTATAAATGATAAATTAATTATTATTAATTATTATTAAAGAAAGTGAATCTGAACACATATGAGCTCATTGCTACAACAAATGCCAATTAATTGTGGGGTTGGTTTGACTACCAAGATGGCATTAGCAAAGCTTCTGGAACAGTCCACCTTTGGTTCAACACATCTTCAATGGACCATAGTTTCCCACGCAAAGAAACAATGCATACCAGAATAAGAACAAGTCAGGGACTTAAACCAGCTTCAAACCGTGCTTTTATATCCTAGATTTCTCCACACTGGTAACCGTAGCTTCCTGCTCTTGGATGTGACTTTACTACATTTAATTGAAACTAAAATAAAGAAACTGGAGATCAAGATTTTCAGCGGTCTGATTTGGGGCGCAATGTGTGATTCCTATAAACTGAGGATTGCATGCTTAAATTTGTCTCATTGAGATGAATGAGACCGAATCGTGCTTTATTTGTGGTCCTCTGTCAAACTCTGGCTGCCTTGTACTCTGCATGACTTTTTTTTTATCCTAGTCCCACCTTTTGCTTCCAGTTCATGTCCCCCCCTCCCTCGATTGGAATTTCCCACCTCTTGAAAGGCAATTAACACGATAAGAATAGCAGGTAACTATTTTCTCGTGTTTTGTGCAGCATTGTCCTCCTTCCTGTCCGTTATTATACGTTTAGGGTGCTTTACATGTTGGCTTGTTTCTAATTTCTTTTGTTGTGCACAAGTGGCAAATTCCATGGGCGATGGAGCAAACTTGTTTTCTGCTGCTTCGGAGGGTCGGATGCGAACCAGTGGATTCAAATTACAAGAAGGGAGATTCTGGTAAAACATCAGGAATAGCTTTCTGACAGCAAGAACTGCTCATCAGTAGAGTGGACTATCTCAGAAGGTGGTAAACTCTCCTTCACTTAAGGTTTTGGATGGTCATCTGTCAGGGATTATTTGGCTGAGATTTCTTTAGCTTGGGTTTGAATAGGAAGCTATTGCCATCACCTTCACAATTTCTTTAAAAAGTTTCAAAGAAGTGGAAAGGGGTATTTAGGAATGAAAAGTAGCTGCATTCAAAAGTGACCTAGAAATGAAGGCTTGTTGACAACTAATTTTATTTAGTGTAGACCCAATGAAATTAATAGACCTAAGTTAGTCATGGCTATTCATTGGATGCCTATATTTAACGCAGGTCTAGATTACTTATTTATGATATACTATAACTGGCTCAGTTATTTCTCTCTCAAAAGTTTTGCATCTTCTGTTTCTTTCTGTGTTTTTTTGTTATATATTGCTGAAATCTATTTCTGGAATGAACTGGCAGTGCAATAGCTGATTAAAGCAGAATGTTTTTCATTTTATTCCCGTATCTTGTGCACGGAACTTAGTGGTATTTTCTTACTTTTTTGGCACACAAATGGAATGATATTATAACATGTGAGCAACAGGGCTTGCGCTTCAGTTGGTCTATTCTGGGTGGCAAGTATATGTGATGATTGCAGCAGACAGGCTGTTTTGGGTTTTTTGGGTAAATGTTAATTCACACATTTATCTATAGAATGGCTTCTTGTCTAGGATGGTCTCTTGCAGATCATTGACACGCTGTGTTCTTTTGCAAGTGCAAGCATCAACTGTTTAAACATTGGCTTTTATTTAAAGATTGTCCGACAGTGACAAGAGGGAGGCAAGTTCTGCTGTTCAGTGCAGATGTCATGAAACCCTTGGTGCTTTCGGGTTCAGGCACAGGATGGCAGACTCTGGATGAGAAGGGATGGAAGAGTGGGGCTGGAACAGATGGAGCACAACTGGAGGTGTCCCAGCTGCTCCCCTCTCTTCTGTGTGGATGAGGGCCCTGCCAGAATCTTGGGAAGGCTACCAAGCACAGCCTGGGGTGGCCAAATGGAATTGAGAAAGGGAGACAGGTCCAGCTCTCTCTCCCAGGGCAAGGTAATGCTTCTCTCTACATTTAGTGTCAGTTTGCAGGTGAGACAGTCCTGCAGGAATATTCACATAAGTAAGGGCTGCACCCTGCCTCACCTTTAAAGCTTGCCAGGCGGGTGTGGAAACTTGTTTCAGCAACTTCTCAGCCCCCATGCAGCCTTGAACTTCTTGTCACTGGGCTCATGAATCAAGCCAATGCTCATCCTTGCTAACCTTTTGCCTTGTGAAAGCTCCAAGGTTGGATGATGATGATGATTATTATTATTTATACCCCTCTCATCTGGCTCATTGGGGGGCTCCCAACAGAATTAAAAGCACAATAAAACATCAAACATTAAAAAAAACCCTAAACAGGGCTGCCTTCAGATGACTTCTAAAAGTCTGATAGTTGTTTATTTCCTTGACATCTGATGGGAGGGCGTCCCACAGGGTGGGCCCCACTACCAAGAAGGCCCTCTGCCTTGTTCTCTGTAACCTTACTTCTCGCAGGGAGGGAACCACCAGAAGGCCAGGGTGGAGATGCTCCTTCAGGTATACTGGGCCAAGGCCATTTAGGGCATTAAAAGGTCAACACCAACACTTTGAATTGTGCTCGGAAACATACTGGGATACAATGTAGGTCTTTCAGGACCAGTGTTATATGGTCTCAGTGGCCATTCTCAGTCACCAGTATAGCTGCCACATTCTGGATTAGTTGTAGTTTCCAGGTCACCTTCAAAGGTAGCCCCACATAGAGAGCATTGCAGTAGTCCAAGCAGATAACCAGAGCATGCCCCACTCTGGTGAGTGGATTAGCTCCTTTCTCCCTTCTGAGTCTGTACCATTACTCTGCTTTAGTAAAGATTGCTTACCTACGTACAGGTAAGAGCATCTGCTGTCATGTTTTGGGGCAGGAGCCAGGACAGCCAACTCTCTTCCAGGGATTAAAGTTTGAATGCCAAGGATTGCCTCTTGACATTTGCTGCTGTAAACACGTAGACCACTCTCTTTACAATCACAAACTCAGACTTGCAAGTAGATGGGTGAAATAAAATGCAAGGAATCTTGCATGTCAGTTCTATTGAGATGTTATCGCCTGTCACTCTGCTACCAACTTGCCCCAGGATGGAGAAATCAGGTTGCATTGTTTACTTATTCAATAAGGCATGCTTTAAGCAGGACAGAATCTCAAAGTATAAATGTGTTTTACACATAATTTATTTTATAAAACCAACAGAGCACATGCCGACAAAGTCAGCCTCACTGATTTCATACGGTATATTGTAGAGAATATTTTTGTGGTTATGGGAGGAGTGGAAGATTGCATGTGATTTAGCTGCAAGCCCTTTATAGGTATATATTTTAAGCCAGGCTCCGCCAGAATAGAAGAGACAGTTCAGAAATTGGGGTCTGGTTCTTGACTATTTCATATGACATTTGTTAATTTTGTTAAAGTAAGAAAACAAACAGGGAGAACCAAAATGAACAGAGAACTGATGTCAAAAGCCTTTCAAAAAGCAGAGCAAGAAAGGAGTCAGTATATAAAAAATTATTGTGTTCTGCAATAATTGTTTTGAATAAATGTGGTGTCCAAATGTAAAAAGCTCCTGTACATTTAAAAGTTGTTCAGAACAGAACAGAAGGTGTTTTACTATTAATCAGTAAGATAGCCCAATAATACAACACCTTATTAATAGTAAAACAGCTTGCTTGTTTTAACTCCTTTGTTGTATGTTGCCTAGAGATGTTGACATCGGCAACTAAGGGAACAACCCTATAGCAAGATCTGACAGGATGCGTGAGCTAGGATCCAGCAGATCTCTGGCTGAGCTGGGAGACCCCAGCACAGCTGCGCAACGGTGTCTTAACTCCCTCATCCTCAACACAGGCAGAGATATGCCAGCATATCCCCCCTGACAACCCCATCCCGTCTCAACAGGTAGCCAGCTGGGTGAGCTGAGCCCAGTGGATCTTAAACAGGCATAAGCTCTAAAAAGGTGATGTGCAAGGGACATGGTGGAAACATAACCAGAGAGGAGGGCCTTAGCCTGGATAGTAAGCCTGTTCAGCTCAGCCATGTGACCTGGCAATTTCAAAATCTTTTCCAGACCACCTCAGTTAATTTTTCTCAGCTAAAATGCAAGGGTTTTTTTTTTGCCAAGTTAATGCATACTTTTCAGTTTTATTAATTATTGCTTGAACCCAACAGCTACCTGTTTTCAGATTTATTGTCAAAATCTGTAATCGTAAAAGATTAATGTATGAAAACATTGGTTTTCATTAACCAAAAAAATCCCATACAATCTGATTGAGTATACAGTAGAAATATCTGTAGCTATAGGTGCATTTTTGATCAGATTTATTTGCTAGGAATGTCGTTGCCAGCAGGTAAAACCAAAGATCTATGGCAGTCCTATTCTTTCTACAAAACTTTATTATCATCAGCAGAAGCATTTTAAAAAAGTGTTAATCCAACCATGTGAAGAAATCCCATTTGGACATAGTTAGAATGGTACTGTCAGTTATTTAGCCTACAGTGCAAAATGGGTATGGTGCTTTTATCAGACACCATGAAATACTAACAAATGTCTCTTGCCATATGTTACCTTTTTATGGCGGTACAATATTTATATGTAACGTGGCTATAAATCTCACAATTTGAGGGTACTTCAAGTTAAACACTGTTGCCATTTCAGTTCCAGGGAAATACGGCTCTGCTGATTTTCTGGTGGGGAGTCTTAAGTACAATTTGGTATGCGTTGTGGTGTCTATTTTTAATGGCACTTTCCATTAAAGTTTTAATTAAGCACACGTCGCTGCATGCAGAGAGGTAATCAAAGGCTCCCAGGAAAGAAAATTTAACTCTGCTCCAGATGTACTGAAAAATGATTTCTTGATAACACCCAGATGAATTTCAGATAAAGAATATCTCTTTATGAAAATATTGCCAGCTTGGGAAAAAAAATACTCTATAAATGGGAATTTTCCATAGTTAGTATGCAGGAATTGCTTCCCTGCTGTTTCTTGCACATATTTGGGAGTGGGAAGAAGGAAGCAAAATGGTTATATATACTAGCTATCGGGTCCTGTAAGAATGTGGAGTATTTTGTTGCTTCACTCCTGAAGCCTTCAGAAAGTCTCCAGGGGCAGCACCACATTATATCTCTACATCTGCCCCTGGTTTGTGGAATAGCCTTCCTTTAAAGATATGGCAGGCACCCACTTTCTAGAGACAACTGAATACATTTTGGTTCTAATAAGCTTTATCAGATGGATTAATGAGTCTTTGCCACGAGTGTCTATTTTGTATTGTTTCAGTTTTGTTTTAAATTTAGTTGCTGTAGTTCTTGTGTGTGCATATATAACTGGGGATTTTGCAGTTTTTTAAAATTTTGTATTGCCTTGAAATAATTGTGTAGAAGTTGATTAAAACAACAACAACAACTTCTCTTCTTCTTCTTCTTCTTCTTCTGTTGATCAGGTGTGGGGAAACTTTTGTCCCCCTCAGATATTGTTGAACTACAACTCCCATCATCCCTGAGCATTAATAATTCTTGCTGGTACTAAAGGGAGTTTTAGTTAGCAACATTTGGAGGGCCAAAGGTTCCTCGCCCCAATTCTGTTCAAAGGGTAATCAAGCCAATAAGCTAGTCTATCAGGATAAGGCACTGAGGAAATCTGTATTTATATTTATTACTTAGAATATTAATATACCACATTTCCAAAAAAGCTTCAAGAGAAGGTGGCATAAGACAAACACAACTTGCAAGCCGACCATCTAATATTAGACAATATAACAATAGAAGGCAAATGACAATTGCAATAAGCGAATGCCTGATGTAAGTGGTGTGCTTTACAATTCTTTCTAAACTATCAAGAAGATTCCTTTTTAGGAATGATGCTTCACAAACTTAGGGCAGTTGAAAAAGCAGCCTGGTTCCTAGGCATTACCACCCAAACTTGCCACAAAAAAATTGGCACAGGCCGTAAAGGCTGCTCACTCATCCTCACCTGATGTTGGATTATACAAGGAGGCATTCCTGAAGGTCAGGCTAGGCTTTAAAGATGAGAAGCAGGACCTTGAATGAGTCCAGAAGAAATGGCTCAATGCAGGTCGAACATTCACTACTAGGATGGTGGCATGCAGGATTCTGCACCTGTCGAAGTTCCTGTGTTGCCTTCATGAACAGCCTTGTGCAGAGTGTGTTGCAGTAGGAGCCTAGAAGCTGTGGATCAGGTCTGATCTGTCTACAGGAGGGGAACGTTTCCTTAGTAAACAAACCAGCAGAACGTTGGGTTTCCAAGCCTCTAGTTTTAGTGTAATTCACCACTTTTGCTGAAAGAAATAATTGACAGGACAGCTTGTAAGCCACAAACAATCCCTGCTTCAAAAATGCACCAGCTTTTTTAATCTCATTAGGCCACTAGGAAGATAAAAGTGTGCAAGCAGATGTTCGCTGCCACAATAGCTGAAGTAATTAGCAACTTAGGATCTTTATTAGGAAAATGGTGGCTCTGGAAGTTGCACTAATCTTTCTGTATTGGTTTCCAGTGAATTTTGAACTCTTTAAAAATAAAGCTAATGCTGTCTTAGATGGCAAGTAATATAATAATAATAATAATAATAATAATAATAATAGTAGTAGTAGTAGTAGTAGTAGTTTTTTATTATTTATACCCTGCCCATCTGACTGGGTTGCCGCAGACACTTTAGGTGGCTTACAACATAATAAAAGCACAACAAACGTCAAACATTAAATTCAGGGCTGCCTTCAGATGCAAAACAATTACTTCGACCTAAAGTGATTGGTTTGAAATAGTATACAGGCAGCATGGAACTGTCCTTGGTGCTGAAATTAGTGTTTGTGGAATAAAAAGAGATTGAGTAGGTGCAGGGGAGGAAAAAGCCATGAAACAGAATCAACAGTCATGTCACCTCAACGTGGCTAGTGACTAACTGTCAAACCTAGATGAGTTTTGTTATGAAACTTTCTACTTTAATACCACAAAACACTTTAAAATAAAAATAAAAATTACTAACAAATTTAAAGCTAGAATACTGTGAGGAAAGAGTGAAGTGCATTCTCTTCTGCCATTTAAAACAAAGAGAATTCCTGAATTGTACTACTAATGTTGTGTTTGAGCTATGTGTGGCACTGTACAGAATGAAAGGTATGTACTGCTTTTATCGTAGGTCATATCTTATTGTATATATTGGTGTATGGATTGGTGGTAGATAGGTACCTCAATAAACAAATAAATACACGAGACAGGAGCATAATTTACAACACCAAAAGTAATCCCTTTGGCCTCTGACAAACATGCATGCTCTTAAATGAGCTCTTAATGTCAAAATAAGTACTTGGCCAATAATAATTGCTGTAATTCCTGAGGGGAGGGGGAATACTTTTTGTGTGGTATAATGGCAACATTCACTTGCTAGGTTCTGCATTGACTACACTGAATTTAGGATGGGTGACAAAGGATGTGGTGAGACATTGTGCTGTAGCTCTTCTGGGAGGGCTATTATGATGAGATGGCAAAAGTATAATAAAATTTAAGACAGAGGTACTCTCCTGGGTGATTTAGATGATCCCCCCCTTAGTAATCATATGGTCTAAAGTTTCTGTGTCCTTTTTAACAGCTGCTGCACATTGTTAAATGAGTTTGACCTGCCATGGGAAAATTGCATTTCCTCTTTGCCGTTTCTTTGCAGGCAGATGGGTCTGCTGCTAGTAATGTTGTTTTGCCATAAAGCCATTAATCCTCCCACATCCCTGCCAAAAGATTAGTCACTCATACCTCAAAAGTGATTCTCAACTCCATAATTGCACAAGTTTTGGGAACAAAGTTTAAACAGGATACAAATATGAATGACCAGATAATCAGAAAATTGCATAAGCTATCAAAGCATTTTAAGGGGACAGTGTGGTAAGATTGACACGATGACATCCTGCCCAAATATAAAGTCCCAGAAAAGCGTTTAGCAGCTGGGAGAAAGCAAGGGTTCCAAAGCAAACATGTATATGCATCTTCTTTTTAGATTCTACCAGCCCCATAAGAATAGAAGAATTGCTTTGCAGAATCAGATCAAGATAATGCAATTGCACATTTTTGTTTCCATAAACATATTCCATAAGCCAGACGCACCTTTCAGATGCTTTCACGCAGGAATGAAAACATCAGCCTTGTGAGAAAAACTACTGCAGCCGATTCTGTAAGGGGCAAGGCAAATCAAAGCAGTCCACTGGAGAAATATGTGGAAAATGTGAAAGTGATATCCATTCCCTGTTATTTTCTCCAGCTTCTGGAATTCCACAGTATAACCCTTAATCTACCTAGATCTAATCTTGCCTAGGTCTAATCTTTTTATTTAAGTTGTCTAAACTGGAGCCCATCACCACTCTTCTCTGGTTATTCATACATTTCTTCTTGCTTGCCGTTCACTCATTTATAATTTTAGTTGTATGCCACTTTTACACACACACACACACACACACACACACACACACACACAATCATGCTCAAAGTGGCTTACAACAAAGAAAACAGGGATGCATTTCAAAAACCAAACAGTGCAAAAAAAAACAATTTCGTAATAACACAGCAAAACAACACAATAGCAAATATAATAACAAAAAAAATCAGTGCTATAAATATAAAAACATTACATTAACAACTTTACAACTCCTGGTGACAGAGAAATGACAGGGAAACATCTAGGTCTGAGAAACATTTCCCGTGCTGTTGCTCACAGCCTGTCTCCTGCAGCAGCTTGCAAGCCTTGCAAAAGGAAGGGGTGGGGTAGCTGGAAACACCCCTCCTATGATGTCCCCACCCTACCACCAATCATAGAATCATAGAGTTGGAAGAGACCACAAGGGCCATCGAGTCCAACCCCCTGCCAAGCAGGAACCACCATCAGACCACTCCTGACATATGGTTGTCAAGCCTCTGCTTAAAGACCTTCAAAGAAGGAGACTCCACCACACTCCTGTCAGGAAGTTCTTCCTAATGTTTAGGTGGAATCTTCTTTCTTGTATTTTGGATCCATTGTTCCGTGTCCACTTCTCTGGAGCAGCAGGTGACAATCATTAGGTGACACCCAATTTCTAATGTCTTGAGAGTGGGAGAAGCAAAGCTCCTGCCATGGGGCACAAAAGAGGAAGCAGCATAGCTTCCGTGACTCACCTTTGCAGTTCCAGGGCTTACCTGCCCCCTTTGGTTTTTGGCTAGTGCTGGCTGTTTGGACGTAGGACTTGGCTTGAGCTGGGGAGTTCTCATATTTTGAGAAAGGGAGACATACTTTCTCTCTCTTCCACTTGCTTTATATATTCCTGATTTTACCAACTCTCTGCCATCAGACCTTTCCCTGTGTTTTGAGTGGATCTTCATATGCATTAAGCATATTGAGGTAGAGTATGACAGTGCTAAATGTTCTTTCTTCCCTGCCCATCATTGGCACCAAAACACCAGCTCAGATAAGAAATTATCTACCCCCCCCCCCAAAAAAACTTGACAATCCACAGAATCCTTCTTTTGGTGGTGGGGATCTTTTGGGGAGGGGGGAATTGGGGCAGCTTTTCAGATCTTTCCTTCAGAGGTTAAACTGTAATTTTGGCCCTGTTAAGAGCTGGATGTTGCTGTACAATATTGAGTGGAAGACTTTAGAGGTGCCTTCACGTAAGTCATGTAAACAGGAAGTATGGTAAAGCTATTATTACAGAAAGGTAACAAGATCTATCCTGTTACTCTCACACATAGGATGTATCGGTTACATTCAGCTAAGTCTTCATTTGTATTAGAGAGCTTTATATATCTATCTGCCTAATGCTCTTGACGATTAATGAACTGAAATATTACAGCTATGACTAAGCAGTTCTCCCATGTGGTGGTGTTGTTGTTATTCAAACTTTTAGCCTGAGTTATTTGGCAAGCCTAGAGGACAGTACAATACAGATCAGAAGCAAATTCTATAATCTATATCAGGTTCTAGGATATTATGGTAAAAGAACTTAACAGAGTCAGCAGAAAATGAAATTTCTAGCTGTAGTCCAGTGCGCACACACAGCCTAGTATTGCCAGTTAACCAGTGAAGTGTAATAGTTAGGACACCTGGGTTCAATTCCGCGTCCAGCTGTAAAATTTATTGGCTGCCTTGAAGCACTCATTCTTTCTCTGGCTGATCTATGTCAAAGGATAAGAGAAAACTGAGAAGCTTCTATACATTCCTTTGAAGAATATAAATGGGAGAAGTAAGCAAAAGGGTGCAAAGCAGTACTTAAAATGAAATTGAATATGCCATCAGTATGTTCAACGAATTCTGTTTTTGATGTATCATATTCTTTCTGTGCCTGTTGTCTTGTGCTGGTCCCAATAAGGAGAGCGTAATTCATGATGGAGCAAGGCAAACTCCATGGATAGCTCCGTCTGAGCAAATTGCTCCAACAAAAATAGATTGAGGCCTTTAGGAACCTGTCTCTTGCCCAGCCTTCCCCATTCCTTCCACACCTTGTTGAACTCCTAACTCCCATAAACCCCAGCCAGTAGGGACAATGGGAATTGTAGTCTAATAACATCTGGATGGCCTGAGGTTGTTGAAGGCTGTTCACCTGTTCAGCCTATCTGTCTTAAGTCCCAATCCCTTGCATAAAGAAGACTTTAAGAGGGCCAGAAGCCTGGCCTGGGCACAGGGGTTTTCTTTCTCTATCTTGGGGTCTCCTGCCAGGCATGCTGTTTGGCAGGCATGGTAGTAAAGGAGCCATTTTGGCTCCTCAAGGTAAGTTTCTCATGGGGGCCTGGGTTTGGTGGCCTTTGGTTTGGTGGCCTCACAGTTTTGGGAGCCTGACCCACCACTACAGCCAGTGTCATAGCAGCCTTAGATCAGCCAGGCGTCATCGTCTTCTTCTGACTCTGAGCTTGAGGTTTGGGCCATGGCAGCTACAGTAGGACCAAAATGATTGCCTTCTAAAAAAACTTATGGAGAGTAATAGCAATTTCCTGTGCAGTATTGGGAAGGCTTACGTAATGAGTTAAGAACTTCTTTGGGACAGAACACAAATTACTCCTGGTTGGAGCCTCCGGTGAGATTTGAGAGAAGATGGCAAGCGTTAAATTTTCTTTGTTGGACAGCTTTTCAATAAAATATAGGATTAAGGATTGTGCTTTATATATTACTGTCCTTTGCAAGAGAGGCTGATGGGTAAGAAGTCCGCTCCTAAAATGAGCAGAGTGATAATTCTAGGGATATATATATTGACAGAGCTGCCATCAGAAATACAGACAAATTGTTCCCTGCTTGCTAAGAAAGGTTGACTTGCCTTGAAACATTCCCTTCTGCATTTTCATTTATTGTTATCTTGGATAGCCTAGTAAAATCTAAGCCCTGAATAAGTCCACACACACACCCCGGCCCAGTATTTTTAGGCTTATAGAGCTTTGGTGGAAAAAGCAGATATCTGTGACATTCCAGATGGAAACTCAACTACTTCACTAATCCAAAGACGGCCAAATTTTACACAGCTCAATATACATAATATACATCAATATACATTGTCAGATGAAATATGTTTAACTTGCCTTGGGAGGCCTCCTTACCTTCATCACATGAAGAATGGGGAGCCAGCTCCAGAAATAGGTTGATTACTAGGCTAGATAGACCACAGATTTATCATCAGGTTCTCTCACAATAAGAACTTAAGATGAACTGCTGGACCAGGCCAATGGCCCGTCCAGTCCAGCACCTGTTCTCACAAGAGCCAACCAGATGATGAAGAAGAAGAGTTTGGATTTGATATCCCGCTTTATCGCTACCTGAAGGAGTCTCAAAGCGGCTAACATTCTCCTTTCCCTTCCTTCCCCACAACAAACACTCTGTGAGGTGAGTGGGGCTGAGAGACTTCAAAGAAGTGTGACTAGCCCAAGGTCACCCAGCAGCTGCATGTGGAGGAGCGGGGAATCGAACCCAGTTCACCAGATTACGAGTCTACCGCTCTTAACCACTACACCACACTGGCTCTGCTTGAAGGAAGCCTGTAAGATGGACATGAGCACAACAGCATTCTGCCAACCTGCACAAACAGATGCTATTAAGAGGCATGCTGCCTCTAACAAAATATTTTCAGCATACTGCAAAAAGCTCTCTAAAAAGGCACATTGTCACAATCAGTGTTGCATTAATCTTGTAAGGTGCTAAGGAACTGGTACTGAGAATCAACACAGTAGCTGAACTCCTTGCATTCAAGGATCCATTGAAATCCCAACAATCAGGACTTATTGAAGAGCAATCTGATAAGACATGAATGTGTTATAATTCACAATCTCTAAATGAATCGGGGGTGGGGGTGGGATGCTTCAAAGCTCATGCTGCTTGATGTTGATCTTTCTGCTTTGACATAAAATAGCTGCTATGGAGAATGTGTGTTGACTATCAGAAGTGGCTTGTGAGGGGGATTTGAATGAGAAAGGCAGCCGTGCTAATGGAATGAAGCTTTTTCAGTCATATCTGAATGAGGCAAACGTGCTTTGTGCAAGTGAACTTGGCTCACTGAAGCCAGGAATTTAAACACACAGGGATTCTGGGCAGGCACAGTGAAGAGGTATTTATTTTGCCTTTAGAGTTAAGAGCTGTACTTTGCTTTATTCTTTATTCAAGATAACTGTTGGGGAATGATGATAACAAATGCATTTGGCTTCCTAAACTTACATGATTTGTGTACATGTGTCATGGAGGAGGTGGAACTTGTTCATTTTAAGCCAGATCTCTCTCTCTCTCTGTCTCTCGTTTACTGAAGATGAATTCGCACATGGAGGAAGTGAGAAGACAGTTCAGTCAGTCACCAGTTCAAAAGGAGAACTGGAGTCAAGAGTTGAAAATAGCTGCCAGGGGAAAGTAGCAAGTCAGAGACAGGCAAAAGGCATGGTCCAAACAGGCCAGTGGTTGGGTTCTGAGCCAGGTAAACATGGATCCAAGAAGCTGGAGGTAGAGGACATCGGAGACAGGTTGATGAATCAGATGCCAGATTAGGTGACTGGGATCAAGAAGGCCAGATGGTTAAGGATGGGTTTGTGGTCCAAGTTAAGGCTAAAGCTTATTTGGCACCTTTGTGTATCCGCAATTTGCTGAGATAGATGCTTTGAGAGTTCTTAGATAGATAAGGCTGGAAGGATCCCTAATGGCGATCCAGGCTGACTGCCATTGGCAGGACACACTGAGGGACAGCAAGGCTCAGGCCAGCCAACCTCTCTCCCTGTAAACTGTCCCTGTGGCACAAGGAGTAAAGCACCTGGGCCCTGCAGCCAGATTTTGTAGTAGGCACATGCATAGATGGGTGACAAGGGACAGGGCAAGTGTAGATGCAGGGCAGGAAGGGGGGAAACACAGACATCTCTAAAAGATGCTTGGCTGAAGCAAAGATCTGGGTTAAGTCCAACCTTTTGCCTCCAGTTCCGCATCCCAGGCTCCCCCCAAATTTCTCTGAACGTCTTCCTTTGCAGTTCTGTGTGTGCAAATGTCCTCCTTTGCAGTTCTGTGTGTCTTTGCTTCTTTTGTGAATCGGCACAGCAGCCACGTGATTCCTCTCGTCTTGTGCGGAATGGAGTATTGTGCAGTCTAAGTGTCGTATATTATACGTGCAAAGCCAGATATGAAGCCTCACAAAGTAGCCACACATGCCCTCAATGTTGCAGACTGTGACTAGCTCTGCCCTTGCATCTGCACATATCGCGCATGCATCTGCAGCAAGGGAGCCTTGTGTAAAATTCTGCCATGCAGTCTGAAGCCTCGGTTGCTCAGGTTCCCAAATCACTCGGATGCCTTCATGCACAGCATCCTCCTTGCAGTCATTTGCACTGTACACACAGGTGCCAGGGATGGGGGAGGGGTAGTCAACATGTGCAATGGCAGGGCTGCGGCTACTCATTGGTCTAATGTGTGGCTATGCATCTGAATGGGCCTGATGTCACTATCCTTGCAGTGCAGATACTTAAAGGGCAGCATAACAGTCTTTTAAAAGATCTGCTAAATATAACTTGGCATTTGGCCTTGTGTGTTGTGCACCATTTCCAGAGAAATAATGTACTTAAAGCCGTGAGACTCTGCATCCATTGAATGGGGACTTTATGCCTAGCCAAAGTCTATCTTCACTTTTTACTTGGCTTCTTCTAGACGCTTTCTGGATGAACTGCTGGGTCACAGACAAGGATGTGATGCAGATTGTGGCTTGGGGTACATTAGGAGTGGATTACAGCAGAATTCAGCTCTGGCAAGATTTTAAAGGCTAGTGTTTGGCAGCAGCTATTCTCCATTCGCCAGAGCTGCTCTCGCTGCTACTTAAAGAGTGTCAGTAAAAATATAAAAATGAAAGCAAATAAAAACATTTGGAGGCATGGAACAGCTCTGAAAGGAGCAGGCAAAAAACAAAATAGGATTGTCATTTTCCGAGCAGCTCTGGTATGTTATTTGTTTGAAATTAGATCACAACATATAACAAAAGTGTCACACACATGTATATGAACGTTGGTATTTTTGAAATAATCAGTTAAGAATGTTGTTGAAGCTTTATGCTTACGTTTTAATGGTCATGTTAAGAACATTTCTATGAATTATATTATTTCATAATTATTTGCATTTCCTGTGATCTATAGCAACTCTGTGCAAATTGCTCTTCCTTCCTTCTTGCATCCATCTTTACTGTCCCATGAGGTAGAACGTTATTCTTGCTTTTGCAGATGGGAACTGAGACTGAGAGATAGTCACTCACCCGAGGCCACTCAGTGAGTATTAGATTCACTTTGCATGCATGCTGTGCATTGCGGGAAGCGTTGAGCTGTGTTTGTTTAGGATCCATGGCTAAAACCGTTGTTTCCGTAAACGAATAGGTTTTAGCTGATGGACTGAAAAGAGAATACAGCACCAGCAAAAGGCAGAGACCAGCATCACCAAAAGTGTGTGATCATATTCAATGTTTTGCTAAAAACAACAACAACAAGCACTTGTGGGCAGCCTAATAAGGAACTGGGGGCAACTGCATGTGGGGAGAGGGCAAAACCTTTATGCCATGTCTGAGTCCCACCAAAATTACACGCACAGCTGCTATTTTTTTCTATGACAGAGAAGTGGTTATTGCTACTAACAGCAGTTCCCCTCATGGGATAAATAGCAGCTGAGTGTTGGCATGGGGAGCACGGCCAGTCCAAGGCATTTTGCTGCCTGAAGTGAACTGGCACCCCGTGGCAATTCCTTATCCAGAAGCTGACCAGATAAGCAGTGAAAACTTCCTTTGACGCTGATAATTGGGCAGTATCCTTCACCACCCTTGTGGGCAGCAGAGCTCACTTAAGGGGCACAAGGTAATGTGATACTCCCAGCTCTGCCCTCCAGCATCTTGCTGCTGCTCCCAGCTCTCTGTAGTCTGCTGTGTGAGGCAGCTGCTTCACTCTGCCTAACGGTAGGGCCGGTTGCGCCAGGATGTTGGGATTTTTCACTGGGATTGCAGCACAAAGGGAAAGGGTGTGAAAACCTCCATCCCTGCATCTCACAGCCCGAAACCTAATTTCCTCTTCCTCCACACCCAGTTGCTATTGGGGGACAAAAAGGTGTGGGGAACCTTTTGGCCCTCCAGATGTTGGTGAACTACAACTCCCATCATCCCTGGCCATTGGCCATGTTTGTTGGAAATAATGGGAGTTGCAGTTTAGCAACAACTGGGGAGGCCAAAAGGTTCCCACCCCTAAATTAAAGCAAACAAGAGACATTGAATGTGATCGCAAATAAAATGCAATGTTTAGTTTGCCCTACTATGTCTCCAGTGAAAACAGCCTCTTTGCTATTTTGTAGAAATTTATATTTTCCTATTGTTTACCTTGACTGACTTAACCCTTATGTTGCTTCTTGTATCCCCTCCACCATCAGTGTGTTTTCAACCTTTCAAACCTACAAATACATTATTACAAAAGTTAATGTTCGTGGTTTTTGTTGTTGTTGACTTTCTCCTTCCTGCTCTACACCAGGAAAGATAAAAGTAGTCAGCATGTGGCAACTTCCAGCCTTGCAACTATAAGCTCTGCATGAAATTGCATGTCATTAAGTTTGGATACAGATAGGTGTGACAACCTAATTGAGTGCAAGGAGGTTTAAAGAATGCCTTACTGTAGTGACTTATCGGCATAAGCAACAAGAGCAGCTTAACTGTTGGGGAGGACACCAAGAGGAGTTAATAATGCCTATCAGCTGCCGCTGCTGCCTTGGGCTATAAGATAACTTAGAATGAAATAAAGTAGAACTCCCAGCTCTCCTCTCTTGAGCTGCTGTGATTGGAGCCGCTGAAACAGAGCTAAGTCACGTCAGAGCTTCTTTTGCAGTTTGGCAGCAGGGGTGGTTTTCTGAAATGTGCCTTGAGTGGTTGTACCCCATTCACAAATGCCTACATGATCATAAGCAACTCCTTTTATATGGTATTGCTACTATTCACACAGGCACTGTGGTCTAAACCACTGAGCCTCTTGGGCTTGCCGATCAGAAGCTCAGCGGTTCGAATCCCAGCGACGGGGTGAGCTCCCGTTGCTCAGTCCCAGCTCCTGCCAACCTAGAGATTCGAAAGCACACCAGTGCAAGTAGATAAATAGGTACCACTCCGATGGGAAGGTAAACAGCGTTTCCATGCGCTGCTCTGGTTTCAGTGTTCCGTTGTGCCAGAAGCGGCTTAGTCATGCTGGCCACATGACCGGAAAAACTCTCTGCAGACAAACGCCTGCTCCCTTGGCCTGTAAAGCAAGATAAGTGCTGCAACCCCAGAGTGGTGTGCGACTGGACTTAACTGTCAAGGATCCTTTACCTTTACCTTTTTACTATTCACACAACAGCAGAAACCAAAGTCCAGTCCAGTTCAAAAGCACATCGTGGTGAGTTGTGTTGTTAGATCTGTGCAGGGAGGGAAACAACAACAACTTGGGATGAGTCACTGGTGCATCAAGTCCAGATTGACCCTGGCGCGAGGCCTTGCGCCAGTCGGGTGTGGGCAGAGACGAGACTTGCATTCTGCCGCGCAAGGAAGTGGCTGAGTTAACTGGAATTCTGGGCACATCTCCAGGACCTACTTGCCCTTCCTCATGCATGGGACAGCGTTGCCATCGTGAAACGTGAGTTTGGGCTCCAAACCAATACATTGTGCAGTGCCGAGCCTTACGGTCTACTAGTCTGTGGACTAGGATTGTGATCATTGCAGGGTTTATATTGTTTTCTATTTGACCTTTAGAGGTCTGCAGCATAAACCTGAACAGGATGCACTTGGGGATGGTTCAGTGGTTGGCGAAACTGGATGCCTCATGCCTGCAAGTGCCCATCACAATTTCTGTGTGCACAAGTGAACAGCCATCATTCAGTCTCATGGGACGATAGGAAGCTGCCTTGTACCAGGGCAGACAATTGGTCCATCTAGCTTAGTATGTCTACACTCTATCAGTGCTCCTCCAGGGTCTCAGACATCACCTACTACTTGAAACCTTTTAACTAGAGATGCCAGGGATTGACTCTAAGACCATCATCGTAGAAAGCATGTGCCCTGCCACTGAGCTATGGCCCAAATCTATCTCCAGAGGAAGGGGAATTGAAGGCTCCCCACTCCTGACATTCAGCAGTTGGGCTTCTTCTGGCAAAAAAGGGAGTGGTGGTGCATCTTTGTGCGTCTGTGCACAGTGCATTTGCCCAAATCCTGCAGCATTCTTGCCCTTTCTTTGCTTCCCTCAACTGCACTTGCATAAAAATGTCACAAGGTGCTATGCAACATAAAATCACAAGACCACAGTAATATCCGAAAACAGCAACAATAAGGCCACTAGCTTCTCTCTGTAAAGATTGCACTTTAATCTTGTGCATTATGATTTTTTAATGCATCGATTCTGGCCCCTAAGCACTGAAAGAAAAACAACAACATTCAGTTCCAAACAGGATTATGTGCCTTCTGCATTACATCAGCAACCATGCAGCGCATAATGATTTTGAAAAAGTAGAGAGAGAAATGACATTAATATAGATTTCACTGTTCCCTTCTTGGAATACCAGAGCAGAAAAAAACACACAAATATAGAGAAAGGCACTGATTTTTCATGCCTTTATATTATGTATTATTTTTAGGACACTCTTTACTATGAGACTGTGGGTTACAGTGTTCTACTTTACTGCAGAAAGCCATTAGAGTAATTGATATACTTGGAGTTCATATTGGATATGAATCCCATAACCTCGGCTGAATTCTAGGCTATTTAGATTGTCTAAGTTACGTCATTCTCTTAAGAATGTCTTGAAATATGGTGTCCAGAACTCTTTCCCCTGCCAGATAAATGATACTATGAGGTCACCTTGAGGACAGCCATGTAGGACAAAGTTGCCCCCAATCTACACAGTGCATTCAAACTGTGGTGCACGATGAAACCATAACTGGAGCTAACCATGGTTAGCACCGGTGCACATGTAGCACTAAACCGTAGTTAACGCCAACAAAGGAAGGGAAGAGGGAATTTGCTCTGCAATTAGGTAGAGTGAGGCAGCTGCCCCAGGAAGCAGATTTGGAAAGTTGCGACAGGGCTGGAAATGGTACGTTGCTTAATTTATAATTAAGCACTTGTGGGGTTTTCTGCTTTAGGAACCAAAATAAATTTGCAAGCTTTGGGTACTAGAAACCTTGACCTTGGGGGAGGAGTGGACACTATTTGGTGCTCTGCCTCTGACAGAACAATGCCTTAGCCTGACTCTGGCTCCAGAGAGGAGGGAACACATGTTCCCGGCGTCTGATCAGCTAATAATAATAATAATAATAATAAATTTTATTTGTATCCCGCCCTCCACAGCCGAAGCCGGGCTCAGAGCAGCTAACAACAGTAAAATGATAAAACGTTCTAAAATCATTTCATTATAAAATTAATTCCAGTCAGATTAATGGCAACTATTGGGCTAGAGTTCTGTGAGGATTGCCAAAGGAGGGGGTCAGGCTGTGCCTTGGCCAAAGGCCTGGTGGAACAGCTCTGTCTTGCAGGCCTTGCGGAAAGATGTCAAGTCCCGCAGGGCCCTAGTCTCTTGTGACAGAGTGTTCCACCAGATCTCTATGATTTTAGGGATCCAGCATTTCATCGGCACTAGACCTGTATATCCTGTTTAGATTTTCACATTGCCGTTAACTAGGTAGGGATGCATCTTAAATGAAAAGACCTGTCTTTCAAACTATGCATGCACCCACCAGCAAAGTGCCCTTCAAGTGCAATACTTTCAGTGTGAGGCTCCAAAATGCATACATTAGATAGAGCTATAGGACCCGTTTTAATTCCCGAGGCACATTATTTTTTCATGAGCCTTGGAGGGCTAGACAGTGAATGTAAACAGCCTGTGGACTGGATTCCAGTTGCCTCCCCCATCACAGAAAAGTCAACGCTACTTTATTTAAAGAAGGCAAATAATGAAATGTATTCCCCCTCCCCAATGTCAGTGGTTAGATTTACTGCACAGGGGTTTGGAGGCTTCAGAGGTATTCATTTCAGGAAAGAAGGCTCTCGAACAGAATAATACATCTTTCTGCATAAGCTTCCCTTCTGATCTCTCTGCGGTGAGGACTGAGCAATACATCTCTTAACTTGTTTGCAAAGTGAAATATACTTTTCAGGCTTCTGTCATTACCTCTGCTGTGCGGTTGGTGGCTATTTTCTGTTTATTTCAGGGATTGCGGAATGTTGTGATCATTACCATAAAGGATCTTTTTTATGCGTTACTCTAACGAGTTTTGAGCGTTGTATGTAGGTTGGTTTGTAAATGTAATTGTGCAGTTCTGAGTGCTGGCAAAACAGCACTGGGAGGCAGAGACTGACAGCAGTAGAATTTGAGATGACAAAGCAGCAGAATATATAGCACTAGCATGCTCGTACCCATCATGAATTGGGAGTTCTAAGAAACAAACAGAAACATCTGTGCAGTTTTTAAATCAATGGTTAAAATAAGTGCAGTATCGAAAGATTCAGTCCGCCATCTTGATTCAAAATCATATCCTAACATCAATGTAAACCTACTCATTGATCTCAGGGAACATCATGCTAAATCCAGTTACTCTCCTGCTTTGGAGAAAACCTGATCCAGCAATCCCAAGTCTACTCAAATGAACAATCCAAAGGTCTGGTCTGGTCACAGTCCAAAATCAAAACACAAGAGAGACAGTGCAGTCACCAGGCAGGTCAAGAAGCTGGCTCAATACTGTCGTTCCAGCATACTCTGGAGATGTTTAATCATGAATTTTCATTGCCCCCACCCAGAGCACAGCTGCAGGCTTTCTGGATTGCCTGAGTAACCCCTTGCTCCTGAGGAGCCCTTGTTCTTCGGATCAGCAGTCTTGCATCTGGCTGGGCCTGAAGTGACAGCTGGACTCTGTGGCAGTTCAGGCCCCACATCTGATTCTCTGCAGGGTTGCTCTATGCCTTCTGAAATAAGTTGTAGTGTCTCACTGCCCACTGACACAGCCTGTAATGCTTGCTTTGGGGAGCAGCAGTTCCTCTGAAGAGGATTCCTCCAGCAGGGGCATGACAATTGTGATACCTTAAAAGATGTCCAAATGCATGCAGCTTTGAAAGGTTCAGTCCACCATCTTGATTCAAAATGGCACCCAGTGGTATCCAAACCAAAACCAAAACCTGCTCCTTGATCTCAGGAACTATCGTGCAAAATCTGGTTAAAACCAAGGCACTTTGGAATGATTTAGTCTACCATTTTGGTTGAAAATAGTGTTTGATGGTATCCAAACTTAGACAAAAAAACTGCTGCTCCATCTTGGAAACCCAAGTTGGTGGCGGTATCTGAAGGGGAGTCTGAATGCATAGAAAACAGATAGACAAACAGACAGACATCTTTCCAAATAAATAGGTATAGAAAATGCTAGGCTTTCCTGACATGCTCAAGAATGCATGAGAACACTAAGGCAAGCCAACACCTCCATTTGGTCCTGAAAATTGCAAAGAAATAATAATCCTGGGTGTCTGTTCCACCCATTCCACCTCTTTCATAGGAGATGAAGCTGTGGTGTTTGCCCACTCATTATGAAGATGTTGTACTGGGGGAGAGAGAGAAAGGGTTAATAGGCTGACCAATAAGAAAGCCCAGGGGTGGAGCCTAACTGAGGGGAGACAGAGAGCGTGAATCGGATCACAGTGTTTCAAAGTATTTAAAACTTGTTTGTGTTCACAATAAACTGGAATCTTGTTAATACATTGCAACCTTTCTGAGTCTGAATATATTACCGGGGAAACCTGGTTGGTGGCAGTGGAAGAGATAAGCTGTGGTGGTGCAGGGTCAATAGTCCCTGGAATGACTGGGGGCTCTGTGCGAACACCACAGAAGCTTTTTGTGAAACTAAGGGAAGTTTTAGTCCAGGACAATTGGAGTGCCGGTTGGTAGCAGTTGAGCACCATCTCAGGCCCATAGCCACACAGAAGGAGCTCATTGTCAGCCTTGGAGAACCTTGATCTAGCTGCTTTGTGACCATTGCTATACTTCTATGAGTAAATGAGCAAGGAGGAAGAGAAACAGTCTCTCTATTTTGGCAGCTTTACAGATTGTATTTAGAAGTGAGCTGATTGTGTTAGATCACTTAATAGGATTGGGCACAATACTTTTTGTCATTTTCAACATGCAGTTTAAATACAACTTCCCTAGTAATGCTCAGTTACAACACTTTTTGGTGTCTGTTTTTAGACCATCAGCTTTGGGTGCCTCAGCATCTTCTATTATTGGTGAGGAAATAATTGGATCTTCACAGAAGGGTAAACCTGTTTATGAATGTTTATTGGAATGCTGTAAATCAGAGGTTTGAGGCCATAGAGATGAATGGAATAGTGTTTCCTAAGCCTCTCCTCCCATGGGCAACTGGGAAATTGCTGTGGGTCTTGGTGGACCACTTAAAGATCTTTCTGCCTGTTGCAGCAATTGTAATGCCACGGAATTCAAAGCGCAATGCAATAAAAGGCAATGTAAGAAATAAAAGAAGCAATAAAAATGCAATTTAAAAATCAATATAAATATTCAGTGGAATGGATGTGTGACCTTTCATTTTCAACCACAAATTCGCAGACACACCAAAGAGTCCTGAATGAAGCTTGTGAGCCTCTGGTGGTCCACAGACTACAGTCTGAGAACCTCTGGTGTAGGGAACACTCAGCTCAATCAATGGGGAGTTGCTTTGGTGTCTACATGCAGTGTTTCTTTAGACTTAAACATGCCAATGATTCAACAAAAATGGTTTTTCCAGACCTGTTCTGACTCAGCAGTGCCTTCACAGGAAAGAATGTCGGAGGCATACGATGTAGGTGCACCCTAAACTTTCTGGTTAGAGGTTGTTGTTCATATTAACTGTGTTTTTTGAGGGGGAATGCTTGATATTTACAGATGCTCACATACTTTTAAATTATATTCGGGTGATGTGGGAATTAATAGATGGACAACGAAATTGGATCCTGCAAGCTGTTATTGTTGCGAAGGGACTTTTGAGGTGTGAGTTTGGAAGGGCAAACACCCACCATCTATCGCTCGGCGGCCTGAAGGTCTCACTGTCCTTTCTGCATTATCCAAATGAGACAGATGATTGCATCTGTTTGGACATATAGACTGCATATATATGTCTGTCAAGAGTGATTAACTCTTTTCGTTGTTGTTGTTAATGTGAGTTGCCACTGTTGTTTTCTTTCTTTCTGTTATAGTTGCATTAAAAATAATAATAAGTGAAGGGGCAGTAGCGGATACACTGGCCAGGAGCAGATAGACCATCTCAGGGAGGCAGGGATGGCCCCCAATAAGGATACAGTGGTACCTCAGGTTACATACGCTTCAGGTTACAGACTCCACTAACCCAGAAATAGTACCTCAGGTTAAGAACTTTGCTTCAGGATGAAAACAGAAATTGTGCTCTGGCGGTGCGGCGGCAGCAGGAGGCCCCATTAGCTAAAGAGGTGCTTCAGGTTAAGAACAGTTTCAGGTTAAGAACGGACCTCTGAAACGAATTAAGTACTTAACCCGAGGAACCACTGTATCATTGCTCAAGGCCTTCACAAAGGCTGGAGTCAGCACTGAATAGATTGTAAATATGCACAGGTTTTGCAGACTGGGTTTGAATTTCCTACAACTAAACCTTCTGTGTATATATTTGGAAAGAGGAACTTGAGGCAAAGATGTCCTTGAGCTTCCTATTATGCTGAGTGGACTTTTGGAGCTAAATTAAGCCAAACAAAAAAGGCTTTCTTTAGGATTTCAGGAGAGGGGATTGGATTGCACTTACTCACGTGGGTTTGTTGTTCTAGGTCCCTATTTCTTCTGTGTTTTGTTTTGTGTGAGTAGCAAAAAAGGAGAGAATTAACATTGCTGTCATTTTAGTTGCAAGGGACTTGTTGCAAATTAATTGGAAAGATGTAGAAAGTGCACAGAAATCACCATATTCCCCACTCCCCCCAAAAAAACTTAACTTCCCCATATGAAAATATATAATGCAGTCCTCTGGATGTTTACTCTGAGGTCAGTTAGATTGATTTCAATAGGCCTTACATCCAGGTATGTATAGAACTGCAGCCATAATGACCGCTCCCCGCATAAAACGGGGGCGCCCTTTGCGTGGACGCGCGCAGCCCCTGGATCTGGAGCGGCTCCATCAGCATAGGCTTGGCTTTGCCTTCCCTTAGGTGGGATACCTGGAGGTCTCCGCCTACCCCAGTCAGTTGTCCAATCCCACCTGGGGGAAGTGTTGCCAAGGAGATCAGGCCAGGTAGGGGAGGGAGGATCTTACCTGGGAATCCTCACTTGGCACCCAGAATGCCGGTGCGAGTTTTCAGTGCATAATCATACAGTGTTATAACAGCATCTTAAAAAGGACTGGCCATTCACTACAGAATAGCCACACTATGTTCATTTATATGTCAGGATCAAAACATATATCTTTCATGCTCAGTTTCTGTACCCCCCCTTTCCCCCCAGAGCTCAGAAAACCTTAACTCTTTTAAGCACATTGGAACAGCTGCACAATTACCCCAATTGTATATAGCCTATTTAATAGCTTCTCTAAGAGGGACATGGGTGGCGCTGTGGGTTAAACCACAGAGCTTAGGACTTGCCGATCAGAAGGTTGGCGGTTTGAATCCCCGCGATGGGGTGAGCTCTCGTTGCTCAGTCCCTGCTCCTGCCAACCTAAGCAGTTCAAAAGCACGTCAAAATGCAAGTAGATAAATAGGTACCGCTCCAGCGGGAAGGTAAATGGCGTTTCCGTGTGCTGCTCTGGTTCGCCAGAAGCGGCTTAGTCACATGACCCTTAGTCACATGACCCTGGCCACATGACCCGGAAGCTGTACACCGGCTCCCTCGGCCAATAAAGCGAGATGAGCGCTGCAACCCCAGAGTGGGCCACGACTGGACCCAATGGTCAGGGGTCCCTTTACCTTTACTAGCCATTTATAGCATGTATAAATTGCTATAGCCATTCCCTTCCCTCCTCTAGGAATCAGCTCTATGACGTTACTTCTTCCATCCCACCCCCCAAAAAAATTGCATTTATGGTTCTCCTCTCACCCTGCAATCCAGCAGCATCTGAAGGAGGACTAAAGGTTCCTTTCCCCTGGCAAGAGGATGGGAAAGGGGAGTTGCACGTTTAAGCTCTGCTATTGGAAAATGGGAGGAGCAAGGTCCAACTTGACTTTGGGCAATGGTAGTAGACAATACGCAGTGAATAAGGAAAGTCCTAGGCTCAGTCTGATATCTTGGAAGAGCTACTGCCTGTCAAGTACAGATTGACAAATAGTTTGACCTGGTATAAAGCTATTTATACCTTTGACAAGTAGTGACAATGGTTGTTACTGAGATTGTTTATATTTACATAATGAGAGTGCTACTAAAAGATGTCCAGTTTTGTGCAGGAAGTGTTTTATTCTGACCAGATTTAAGTTTTGGCTGTGCACAGAATGTTTGCTCAGGCTAATGACGCCACATTAAACCTGCCGCTACAGTTGCAGACCTCCCCATTTGGACAATTTATATTAAATTGGGGGCAGAGGCCTATTTGCACTTCCTGAAGCAAACTGTCGGTGTATATGCACAGCAGTTCTTCATCGCTACTTAGAGCTTTTAATTCCAAGCACTGGCTTCACGAAGACAATCAGTATTTACAGCACCAACAAGTCACCAAAAAATGAAAAAAAATCTACATAAAAATGTTTTCCTGTGGCATGATTGACAGAGGAAACAGAATTGCAAAATGTTCAGAAAAGTCTATCAACAAATGCAGCAATACTAGGGTGCTAAGAGGAAGGGGGGAATCAAAGCCTGGGGAAAACATGGACTGCTACAAATACGTATTTTGAAGCCATGTGTTAGCAGGTTACCCAGCTACAGTGATATGTAGAAAATCACTTCATAGTTGCAGACTTTTTATTTCATATCTGAGAGATAAAAAGTGAAATATACCAAACTTGATCCATATCCAGAATTGGAATTTCAGAATTCAGTCTAAAATTACAGCCCTCTCTGCTGTAGAGCAGACCTCTCTTGAAAGTGAGAAGATTTAAAGGCTATGCTAGGTATGCCAGGAGGGTCTGCTATTGAAAGGAGAGGAGGAGGAGGAGCTTGAATAATTTTAGCCATCTTTTGGAGCATAGTAAAAGAAATGGCCTCCCGAGTTTAGCCACCATGAATTTTGGACACATTGATAGATCCAGTTTTTTGCGTTGTTTAATATTATTTTAATATTGTTGGATGGAAAGACTGAACTAGGCACCTACCCCCTCCCTTATTTTATTATTACTACTATTATTAATTCCATTTCTGTACCACTTTATATTTTTAAGAAAAAAAGTGGTTTACAACTTACATTAAAATAAAATAAAAAAATCCATAAGAAAACATTACTGAAGAAAGTCAAATATAAAAAGCAACATAATTAACAGGAAACTAAAACATTATCTGAAAAGATTTCAAAATAAAACATTACAAAGGAGGTCAAGTACAGAATGCACAATCAATGCTGTAAACTTAACAAAAAAATCTTAACATTTCACAAGAAAACGTTACTAAAGGAAGTCAAACAGAAAATGCACATTTAAAACAACATAATTAGCAAGAGAAAATAAAATGTTGTGATAAGCATAGAGCAGATCTACTCCTGTTGCTACCAATCCTTGCAATGGTGGCTCATGGCGGTCTGTACTAAAAGGCAGCCAAGATTGTCTCTAGCCTCTTCATCAGCCTCAGCTTTTGAAACTAGAGTCAGTTAGGGCCACACTGTCCCAGGCCAATTGGGAAAAGGCCTGCAAGGTACGGAGCAGGTCTTCCACGACTCACAGCCAAGTATGAACTGACAATAAAGTTTAATTCAACATAGTGAGCCAAAATGGTTGGAGGAAGGGCTTAATTTCCTTCGTAGGCACAAATCATGCCACATATGAGATAAGCCAACAGGCACAAGGTCAGCCAAGCCAGTTGCTATGGCAATGGCCCAGGGCCATCTATATAAGTGATTAAGGTATGTCATCTCCTTTGCCAGCCAGGGAATCTTGTGAATTGACTTGGAGACTGTGTTACATCTGGAGCAACAGAGGTGCTTTGTGCTTGTATATATCCCTATCTGTATCACAGCCCTACAGGTTGTATGTATATATCAACATCCAGAATTGTATTGCCAAAGCCTAATCTTCTACAGTAACAAACTATTTTGGACCTTAAGCTGCCTCTGTGTATGGTGAATGGACCTGAGGGTAGCTTCCATTACGTGGGTATCTCACCTCTGATTATAGCTGCCAACTTTTCCCTTTTCTTGCAAGGAATCCTATTCGGAATAAGGGCATTTCCCTTAAAAAAAGGGAAAAGTTGACAGCTATGCCTCTGATTCCTAACCAAAAATTTCTCCCCCTCCCCTATGTCAGAAAATTATTTTTCTTCTTCTCCTGAACATCTGGAGAACTTTGCTCATCCCTTGTAGATCATTTGGTGAAATTCCACACACACCATTTTGCTGCCTACAAATAGCGTGGAGAATTTCTGCCGACCATTTTCAAAAGCTGAACCGCCTGCATATCGGCAAGCTCAAAGAAGCCCTTTGAATACCAGCTTTGATGCAAGGCACTGTCAGTATCAGCAGTGGGGAGTATGAGAATCACTGTTGCTCCCAGGGGCAGATTGTTGCGAGTTTTTAAGGACACAAGAAGAGCTCCGCAGGATCAGGCCAATGGCTCTCACAGTGTCCACCAGAGATGCCTATGGGAAGCCCGTAAGCAGGAACTGAGCGCAGCTGCGCTTGTGATTCACAGCCACTGAGATCGTGTTTCTTATAAGAAGCTATCCATAACAAGAAAATTGACTGCATGGTAATTTTAAATTGCTTGCGATCGCTACCAGAGTTAGAGAGAAAGGAGGAAACAGGCAACACACTTCTGCTATATCCAAGCAGAAGTTCTTCTTGAAACCTGCTGCTAAGAAAACTTGTCTTCCACGTTTCTAAAGCCGATTGAACTCAGTAGGGCTTACTTTTTAGACATGCACAGGTTTGTGCTGTAAATATGATTAGTTATACGAATAAAAAGGAAATTACATATTCTGTTCTGAAATACACGAATGCTGAAATAGCTCTGCATGCTATCCCTTGCCTTGTTAGAACAGTCACGCGAGGACATATTTTCATGCTCGGCGATGGTTTTGTGAGTTGTTAGCTCCCCAAGCCAGGGAAAGCCATTGTCATCTGGCTGTAGAAATAAAATCGTGCTTTTACTGGTGCAATACATTTAGAGGTCTGCAATCATATATGAATGAATGAATGAGTAAGATAAGATCCGGAGCATTCAGGTGAAACTCTGCCAGTGTAATGGAGATTCCCTGCTCCCTCTTCCACAGGGGTGTGATAGGAGGTGAATGGGCAAAACAGGAAGGGCTGGCTTTTCCACAAATGGAAGACACCCTTTGGATCCAAGCCCATTCAAAATAAATATACTGAGGATATTTTCATGCCTTTTTCAAATCCTAGGGCTGGATTGCAAATGGAGAAAGCAAGCTGAAGTGTTTTCAGGAATGGCTAGGACAGGGGAAAAACCCTCCTTTCTTGCATGCCACATTTACACATCTACAGCTGTACTACCTTGAACATGTCCAATCTCATCTGATCTCAAAAGCTCAGCAGGATCAGGCCTGGTTAGTACTTGGATGGGAGACCACCTGGAAATACCAGGTGCCATAGGATATTATTGCTGTAAGCTGCCCAGAGTGGCTGGTGAAACCCAGCCAGATGAGTTGGGTACTACTACTATTACTATTCCTACTCCTCCTCCTACTCCTCTCTCTCTCTCTCTCTCTCTCTCTCTCTCTGCCTTTATAAAGCTTTGGATTTGGTAGTTCCATTACCATGCCCTCATTGGGTAGTTTTGTGCCTCATGAACCACCTATTGAAAGGTGGCTTTTAGATTATTTATTTATTTATTTATTTATCTATCTATCTAAAAGCATTTATGAACCACTTAATATTTTAGAAATGTCTAAGCATTGTACAATATCGAAACAAACAATATCATTGAAACAAAGGCACAACGTAAAACCGATAAAGCTGTGGTACTAAAAATAATAGACAAAACCAAAATAAAACAGGAATTCAAATGCATAAACCTGCTGGCTACCTCCCTAGTTTGGCAGCCTCCTTGGAATTTTGCCGTGATAAATTATCTGGCACCATCAGCAGACTTGGCTAACAGAAATTCCTAGAAGACCCCACGGCTTGCTTACATAAGTTATGCAGCTGTCGGGTTCTTCCTGCCATTTACCTCCCAGGGTAACCCTTTGCAACCTGGTGACCAACACATGTTTTGGACTATCGTTGTGCTAGCCGGGGCTGATGGGAATTGTAGTCCAAGATGCCTGAAAATAACTTCGTTGGAGAAGGGTGGGTGAATGTTATATAAGAGAGCTGTTGTATAAGACACCCCGGCTCCTGCGCTATGATTGAAAAAGCTTTTGACACAGTCCTCCACTTCGTATTGCTCAGGACACGTCTGCAAACGTGTTTCAGTTTAACACAAGCTTAACTGTCTTGGCTTCCCCAAAGAATCATGCGACTTGTAGTCCACCAAAAGTTGTGAAACTTCTGTGTCAGAACATCTCTCTCCGCCCCCCCCTTCTTTGAACTAGGAACTCCAACATCCTGATTTTTATCATGAGAGAGCGGCAGCCATTTTGGTTGTCGTGGTCTCATATGATTTCATGCTGCAACCCCCCCCCCTTAAAAAACGCTTTTCCAGAGCTGCGATATTGCGCAGCACCCCAAAAAAGCGCCTTTCAAAGGGGGTGAGGACTGCATTGAGAAATTGTGCCAGGTCACGGCAAACAAAATGGCCACCATGCTCTCCCGATAAAAAACAGAAAGATGGAGTCCGTCCAGATGGCATCCCAGATTTTGGCTTCAAAGCGTTGGGAAGGACCATTGCTCGGCGGCAGAACTTTCTACATGCAAAGCAGTTGTTCTGCCACTGAGCAATGGTCTTTCCCTGGTAAGAGGGACTCAAGCTGCAGTGTCAAAAAACCCCAACCCTCAATATATGCTGTATTGCTCCTGTCTGCATGCTTGTTATCACTCTCAAATAATTACGGAGCTTCTGGAGGCATGGGGTGTTCTGTTCACATGTTTTTAAGCCCTGAGGAAAAACTGTTCCCTAAAGAAAACGAGGGCGATGTGAGAGAGAATCATTACTTTCAAACCAGCCTTGGAGACCACAGCATGCTTTCCCTTCCTGGAAGAAGTGTGCAGCCACTTTGATCATGTATCAGCTAGCAACTGCTTAGGGAGGCCAATATCATGCTTGGAAAAGCTCTTGTGTCTTGAAATGAGAAATTTTCTCCTTCCCTGGATGCTTTGGGGACACGTCTTGTGGTTTAAGGGGCTGAAATGGAACGGGCATTGAGCACACAAGGATTTATATGGCTGCATAGGACAGTGGTGAGGCTCCCCCACCCAGCCTGTAGGCGAAATACAGCCCATAGTTGGACTTAATACAACCCCCTGGGTCCCTTTCTGCCCTTTGGCTGCGTGGTGAGCCTCTGAGAGAGAAGGGGCTTTGATGCTGTTAAATCGCACCACCTTCTTCTGCAAGAAAATCAAAGCAGACAGGAATATATACCTTGAAAGAGACAGAGAACTTGTGTTCCTTGCCAGTATGAATAAAGTGTCTGTGCATTTAGTAATTGTTTCCATTCCTTTGCTATGAATTCTGTGCAATTCCATGCAATTGCATTTTGCTGTTTGAGGCTTTGAATTGCTACAAAGCAGGGCTTGCAATTTAGTTGTGTGCTGACATTGTTTGCAATCTTCAGTTGGGATTATTGAGTCGGTTTCGACTTTTGCAGGACAGATAAAGGGTGTTGGAAAGCTTTTTAAAAAGCAAACAAGCAGACTTGGTTTTATGGTTTTGAGAAGAAAATGGAAGGGGAAATTGAGTAGATTTAATAAGAATTAAATACCGTATTTTTTGCTCTATAAGACTCACTTTTCCCCTCCTAAAAAGTAAGGGGAAATGTGTGTACGTCTTATGGAGCAAATGCAGGCTGCACAGCTATCCCAGAAGCCAGAACAGCAAGAGGGATTGCTGCTTTCACTGTGCAGCGATCCCTCTTGCTATTCTGGCTTCTGAGATTCAGAATATTTTTTTTTCTTGTTTTCCTCCTCCAAGAACTAGGTGCGTCTTGTGGTCTGGTGCGTCTTATAGAGCGAAAAATGCGGTATATTTCCATAAGCAGTAGCTGTGTACAGTGGCGTAGTGTGGGGGGTGCAGGAGGGGCCGGCCACACCAGGCGCAACATCTGGGGGTTAGGGTTAGGGGGCGCAAATCCATGAGTTAGGGGGCGCAAATCCACGGGTTAGGGGGCGCAAATTACTTGCCTTGCCCCGGGTGCTGACAACCCACGCTATGCCACTGGCTGTGTATGAGTGTGTGTGATTGTGCAGAGGATGGTCTGCCCCAGTACTGGAAGGTTAAATTGAGTAGATTTAATAATAATAATAATAATAATAATAATAATATTTCCATAAGAAGTAGCTGTGTATGAGTGTGTGTGATTGTGCAGAGGATGGTCTGCCCCAGTACTGGAAGGTTAAATTGAGTAGATTTAATAATAATAATAATAATAATAATAATAATATTTCCATAAGAAGTAGCTGTGTATGAGTGTGTGTGATTGTGCAGAGGATGGTCTGCCCCAGTACTGGAAGGTTAAATTGAGTAGATTTAATAATAATAATAATAATAATAATAATAATATTATTTCCATAAGAAGTAGCTGTGTATGAGTGTGTGCGATTGTGCAGAGGATGGTCTGCCCCAGTACTGCAGTGTAGCAGCCGCTAGCTTTCCGTGGTGGATGGGGGGTAATGTGGCGCTTGTCTCAGAAATGTTTCCCCACCCTTGAAGATGCTAGAGAGGGCACGCAGGGTAGCGAAGAAGTTCTGCATTGCATTGTTTCATCAGAAGTCTAGTTTAAAGCATCCCCATATTTTGCACATCCGTTTCCAGTTTCACTACATTGCATGTGACAGGTGCTTGAATGTGTTGTGAACTGCGAGCCCTGACTTCAAAGGGAGGTTGCACATTCGGGCGATTCCATAATATTCCGTTAAAGCCGAGTTAAACTGATTCCACATGACATCAGTATTAATGAGGATCAGTAAGTAGTGCAGGCTGTAACCTCAGGCCAGGCAGCGAGCAGAAAATCACAGGAACGGAATCCTGCTACAGAATTAGAGGCAGCCCATTACTGCGAATGAAGATAGATCCCGCCTGACTCACCGCCCGCCCCCCATGCGGAAGGGATGAAGCTCCAGTAAATACAAATGGATATCGAAGGTGACCGGTGACAACATCACACATGGCTGGCTTCCTCTGATTTGACAGTGCCTTCAGAGCGTCTTGAGGCGCTCTCTGAGCTAGCAGCCATTTAATGGTTGGTTTTGTAAAGGATTTGCATCCCTGCAGACGTAGAGGGAGTGCTTGCATTCAAATGGGCATAAAAAATTAAGTCTGCCCCATTGCTTTTTATGGCATTGGGGGTGCCAGATCTCTGAACACGGACAGCTCCAAGAGGTATCTGGACAGGAGATGGTTGGAAGTGCTGACATTTCGGCATGGAACACACTTTGTCGCGGAATGCGGACTATAACACCTTGCCGTGTGCGTTTGTGTGTGCATGCATGAGAGAGAGAAAACAACACAACAACAACAACATTTCCTACATGTAAGCTGCTTAAACTTGCAATTCAATTGCAGGCCGGCGCATCTTTCACGGATCCTCGTAGCATCCCCAAGAGTGATGCTGCCCGATCTTCTTGCTTTTTGCCTTGAGTTGAGAATATTATTGTTTTGCTTTGTGAGAAGCAGCTGCTATAAATTGGGACATGAGCTTAGTATTGAAATAGTGCTTTTCCTAAGTATGCGCAACATCTAATCTCTGGCCTGTGTTTATTTCCCTTCCCTACGGAAGCAGTGTGGACTGAGTGAGGGTCAAGATCTGGGCATGGGAGAAGCCTGATGTACAAACAGTGGTGCCTCGAGTTACAAACATCTCAGGTTACAAACGCTTCAGGTTACAAACTCCGCTAACCTGGAAGAGTTACCTCTAGTTGAGAACTTTGCCCCAGGATGTGAACAGAAATTGTGTGCTGGCTGCGCAGCAGCAGCAAGAGACCCCATTAGCGAAAGCCTGCCTCTAGTTAAGAACAGTTTCAAGTTAAGAACGCACCTCTGGAACAAATTAAGTTTGTAACTAGAGGTACCATTGTATTTTGTCTACCTAATAAGAACGAAATTGTTCCCTCCCAAATGCTCTTACCTGGTGAGCTGAGGAGCACATTCTGCCCAGTGTACTTCAGTCTCCAGCATCAGCCTGATTCCCATCTCCATCTGTTAATGGCAGGGACCTTTCGCTGAAGTAGTGTAACCCCTCTTAACCATGACTGGGTCTAGGAATGAAGGAGCAAAGCAGTGATGGAGAATTGTGACCCCCTCGCCAGCACTGTAGTTGGCCTTCAGTTCCCATTATCTCTGACGATTGGCCTTGCTGACTGGGGTTGATGAGAGTTGGGAGTCCCAGAACATCTGCAGAGCCACAAGTTTCTCATCTCTGCTATATACCAGGTGTGACAAGTGTTGAGTGCGATCCAGACAGGGTTAAGGACTTTTAATGATAATTGATTTCAGGGGGATGGATTTTAGCATGTGTTTGATTGTTCCGCTTAAATCGAACACAAATTTAAAGTGCTTAACTTTGGATAGATGGTGCAAAAATACACCCAAAACCTTCTCAAAATAAATACATAAAAACCAAATATCGAAACTGTTGAGTATTTTGTTTTCAACAGCAAAACTATCTATCTGGCTAGCATTTCCCCCCTCCCTCTCTTCTTTCCCCTTCCCCCTGATTATTGTCTTCCTGGCCTGGGATAAAATGTAACTCTGTTTTTCACATTGCAACAGAAACTGGATTTTAAAAAAAAATGGAAAAGGGAAAGCAGGAGCCAAGGGGTTGGGGCAAGATGCTGAATCACGAGATGGGAATGATTTTCATGACTTGTGCTGATAAGTCTGACTAGTAACATCAACAAGTTTGGTTCCATTAATTATTTTTGAAACAGGCGACCTTTCCCTCTGCTGTGTTGTTTCTGTTGAGTCATTTCGAAAGAAAGGGATGCAGTAACATACAAGAAGTAGGTGTGCGCAGGATGAAAAATCTGAAATTCTTGTCGAGGTCAATTGCTGTGACTTGAAAGGCTTGTTGAAAATAAAAGGTGTATTGACTATTGGGGATGGCTGGGGGAATTCCTCTTACGGTCATTGTGTGGCACAGTGTTGCCCTATTCTAGAGGTGGGGAATCTTAGGACTGGGGTGTCTTGCCAAATGCAAGATGGTTCTTTTAAAGTTAGATTCAGAATCAACACAAATGCAAGTGGTTGAGAAGATTACAGATTTTATTCCAAATAGCAAGCAGTATACACATTACCAAGGAAGCACTTCAATCGGCCACTGGGAAGCCCTGTCAGCAGTGGTGAAGAGACCCCCAGGTAGTCTTGATGCATAGCACTGTGGCCACAGTCTATGCAGAGCTCCCACTTGGCATGCTCCAAAACTAGATATTTTATAGACCTGTGTCCTATTGGACTAACACAGGCTCAACCAGAGCTACACTACATCAAAGGCTTTGCTGACCAGTTTCATCAATACACCAAGGGCCTTTTCACAAAGGATACTGAAAGCAATAAAACATAGAAACCAGAGTCAGGAAGGAATAACCAGAGACGGAAGAGCTGACCACTCCAGATCACTATCTCCTCAAAGTACAATAATCTGTGATAATTATCCCATACATGGGGAGTGAGGAATGCGGCCCTACAAACCTTTCTCTGTGGCCCTCAGGACTCTTCCCAAACCCCCCCCCCCACTCCTTGAGTATTTTTGCCTGCCTGGAATGTGCCCTTCAACTCTGCTGATGACTCCTGCTTGGCTGGATAGAGAGGCGGTGTAAGAATGTGTGTAGAAACTAGTCTGAGGTAGACAGCAGACATTCATATTTGTTGTGGGATCTCCTAGTCTACTCCTTCACCCAAGTGTGGTGTTGTGGGTGGGAAAAGGAAGAGCAACAACCCCACACTTACCAACAGGCTCAATTCAGACGCCACGCAACTTCTCCTTGGTTATTTTGGGCAAGTTCCCCCTGGTTCTACGTTTTTTAAAATATAAAAATGGTTTTGTACCTTTGTGAGCTTTGAGGTTCCCCTAAGACTGCTGACGTCTTCCTCCTGCTCTCCGTTGACCTGTTTTTGCTCCAGTACTGTCAGCACCCCCCACCTGAGTCCTCTGTTAGTAGTGAGGAGTTCAAACAGTGTCTTTTGCGTACTGCGTGCATCACATTTCAAGTGGGATCTCAGAGGACCTCCTAGCCCACCACAAAAATAAGATGTCTTCCTATGGAAAGCTGATAATGTCAGGGAGATGGTGAGGCTGGAAGCATTCACCCTGTTTTCTACATGTTTTCCATGGGCAGGAAATACTTGTGCACACCCACTTGCAGTTTGGTGGTGGTGCAGCCCAGGTGTTCATGAAAACTAGACCTCAGTGAGAATCCAAGAAGATGAATTAATTGCCTGTGATAAGCAGGTGCACATTTCATTTGTCTAGCTCCTTTTATGTTTTACTGCTCTCTGTCATGGCAATGGGAGAATTGTATCCCTGTTACGATTAATTAATCTTTCAAAACTTTGAAAGATTCACATGTCTTTCCTAGAAATGAGGAAACGAAGGATTTTTCAATGGCATCTTGAAAATGCTTCGGATGCTAAAGGAGGAGTTCAATGCTTGGCTGTTCTGATCGTTCTGTCAGCAGAAGCATTTCTTCTTCCCTAATGGAATAATGCCTCCCCGGCCAGTTTTCTGGTGGTTCTCCTAATGCTCCAGAGCAGATCTGAGGAAGGTGCAATAGTTGTGGTGGATGGGGGCAGGGAGAGCAGGATCCAGACCTTATGGCTTTATCCCCACAATAACTGACAATATGCTATTTATAGAAATATAGACTGGTAATGCTTGCAAAAGAAGTTCACTTAACTGGAACTTAGTCGATAGTGTTTAAAGTAGTGTTTAAAGTTTCTGACATGTATAAAACAATGTCTTGAATTTAATGGATTTATGCTTGTGAAACATTGCTTTGAAAACTCCTCCGAGTCTCTGCATTTGAGACTGAAAGTTGCCAAAGGATGTTTTAGGAGAAGAGGCATTATATAATTAACAATCAAGTTACTTGACCATTATAATGAAATCTTCCTATGCCTAGAGTCTGATGTCCTTGGAGTGACATAAATCCAAGGGGTCACTTTCAGTGCATTATATAATAGGCTCTCAGTGGTTTGGGGCAAAAGCAAATTGACTACTGTTGTTGAAGCTTCTCTGTATTACAGATGAATAGTGGGAGTCCTTGCAGTTCTTAGTGAAGTTTTCTATGATGTATTTGGGAGAGGAATAGCAGGATGATGATTGAAGCCTTGTAGGAAAATTTCATACAAAGCCCCTTCTCTCTAACCTGGAGGTAGGTTTGCTTTTAAGTAGACTGTAGTAGTAGGACTAATATGGAGCATGAAAACAAATTAAAGGACATTACTTAATATTCTATGGCTTGTAGCAGCCTTCAGCTCACACAAGAAAATTTCCTCTTCTCTCCCCTGAAGCCCTTCATGCACCCTCAAAACTGCTCCAGAATATTGAGAGACCCTCTGGCTCCCCTCAGCTGCCGGGGGGCACGGAGAGCTTCCAGGTGGCATGAAACTCCAGAAATCCCTGGCCCATTTCCCTGGATCATCTCCACCCACCTACCCCCCCCCCAACTCCTCTGCCTACACCCTTGTGCAAATTAATTGAAGAAAGCATGTTTTCTATCTTACCCGTAATCCTGTACAGTGGTACCTCTGGTTGCGAACAGGACCCATTCTGGAGGCCCGTTCGCAACATGAAAAGAACACAACCCGTAGCGGCGCATCTGCACACACGCAGGTTGCGATTCGCCACAGATGCGCGTGACGTCATTTTGCGCTTCTGTGCATGCACGAGTGGCGAAACCCGGAAGTAACCCTTTCCGGTACTTCCGGGTCACTGCAGGATGGAACCTGAAAGAATGCAACATGAAGCGGATGTAACATGAGGTATGACTGTACTCAAAACAAACACGAAAAGTCAGTTGATCATTATGGTGTCGGAAGCCTGCAGCCAATGGAAGGAATGATGCACTCGCCACAATATATTGAGGTTTTATGAAAGAGAGTTGTTCCAGAGCTGGAAAAGAGGTATTCTGACAGTACTGGGATATTCCAGCAGGACCTAGCCCCCCATCACACATTGAAAGTGATGAAGAAATTCATGAAAGAGCAGCAAATACAGGTATTTGATTGGCCAGGGAATTCCCCGGACGTAAATCCCATTGAGAATTTGCGGGCTATATGCAAAAGTCGCCTCCGTGCTGTAGACTGTACGACTATGGAGAAGCTCATTCAGGCACTGATTCAAGCGTGGTATAGGGATCTGAAAATCAACAGTGACTGTTCGAAACTAGTAGACTCCATGCCAAACTGTGTTCAAATGCTGCTTAAAAATAGCAGAGGTCATATCCATTACTAATGTACGTATATGTGAGTTTTGTACATGTATATGTGAGTTTTGTACAATAAACTACATTGTTTGTTTCCATTAATTTGCACAAGGGGGTACATGTTCCCCTCACCTCTCAGGCTCCTGACTGCCCCTGACTGGGAGCAACAGTTGCTTAACATGATATCAACTGAAAGAAGTAATAACAAACTCATATATGTGAAAGCAGATTCCATTGAAATCTAGGTTTTAAGATCAGGGTGTTTGGGACGTACGGTGGATGGAAACCCAGCACTGCAGATACACAACTAAATGTTCTGCCATGGCCACTTTAAATGCTTCAAATGGGCTCTTCTAGTAGCATAAATAGGCTGAAATATGAAACAGTGAAGGTTAACAGCAGTGGCTGTATCAAAAGATTTTTCTCTTCCTTCAGAGGGTTGGGACGACTGGGCTGAGGTTGAACAGTTTGGGCAACTACAGCACTGAATGGCAACTGAATGAATCCCAAATCAGCTGAAAAGCATCTGGGGGAGCAAATTGGGGACGCACACCAAGGCCTCAGCTCCATTTGGTGGGGCCATTCAACATCCGCGGATCTTGGCTCCAGCTTTCAGGGCTCCCCTATATTTCCCTGTCCTTTAAGCTCAGCCCCTTTCATATTGCTCCTTCCTATCAACATGTGGCTCTTTTTCTTGCGCTCTTAAAGGCAGAACTGTGCACTTAGCAGATAAGATTTTTATAGCAGGCGCCTATTCAGAAAGGAAGAATTAATGGGAAATTGCCACTGTACTTTCAATACATGTTTTCCTTGCTGTGCCATACCTTTCTGAGGCTGAAAGGGAGAGAAATTGCTGCATTCTCGTGTTTCCATTCCACTGTAAGCAATCAAAAATTTATCTCTCAAGTTGGAAGGGACATCTTTTCACGAAGCATGGCTTTATCCTAGGCTCAGTGTTACAAAGCCTGATGCTGAACGTACGGAATCCATAGGAGCTGAAGCTTATTATTATTATTATTATTATTATTATTAGTTTCCCCCTCCCTGACACACACATGCCCAGAATTTGACTGTGGACAAACAGGCATGGGGATTGTTCTATGGCAATCAGACTTTACAGTTGTGGAGCTGCAACAAACTGTTGCAGTGTAGATGTCTTCTGTTCAGGGTTTTGGGTGTTCTGTTCCATTTCTCCCACTTGCTTTTCTCCTCCCCACTCCCAACCACCCCAGTCAGTATTCCTTTGCCCTCTGTCCATGCTCAGTACCCATTGGACTGTGCGGTTTTCTCTCTCTCCAACCCCTGGAGGGAAAATGCCTTTCCTTTGCATTTCTTCAAACTTTGGAGTTTCTCCCATCCCAGCCAATACCACCCCGTTGTGCGTGGGAGATGCCATTTGGGTTACATAATGGCACTCATAATAATAATAATAATAATAATAATAATTTATTATTTATACCCTGCCCATCTGGCTGGGCTTCCCCAGCCACTCTGGGCGGCTTCCAACAAAATATTAAAATACCGTAATGCATCAAACATTAAAAGCTTCCCCAATCAGGCCTGCCTTCAGATGTCTTCTAAAAGTCTGGTAGTTGTTGTTCTCTTTGACATCTGGTGGGAGGGTGTTCCACAGGGCGGGTGCCACTACCGAGAAGGCCCTCTGCCTGGTTCCCTGTAATTTGGCTTCTTGCAGCGAGGGAACCGCCAGAAGGCCCTCGGCGCTGGACCTCAGTGTTCGGGCAGAACAATGGGGGTGGAGATGCTCCTTCAGATATACTGGACCGAGGCTGAGCTTGAACATTGGAAATGACTAGGTTTACGTTTTAAAGTGGTGGTGTCCTGTGGCAGACAGCGTAGCTTAGTTATCCTAGGGGTCGACATCCGGCTTCCTGCATCTCTTAAGAGACGAAACCTCGTTCAACAACACCTGAACCCGCATCTCAACCCAAAATAGTTACAGCTCAAGTTTGGAAGGCTCGAAAAGAAGGAAACTGAAAAGGAACTTCAGTGTTTGGCGCCAGATGGTGCTTCCCAACACGAAGTATTTTTCCCCCTTCCGTGTGTGCTTTATAAAGCTTCAGTAATCCCAGCGTTCCTTCACCACCTGTCTGTCTCCATTTCAGGAAGCAGAACCTGATGCTTTTTGGCAAAGCGCAACGCCACGTCTGAGCTGCCGCTGCTGCTACTTACAGCAGTCAAACTTCTCTCCTTTAATGTCAGGCAAACAGAAGGGAGGTTGACTATTTATTTATTTATTTATTTTTACCATCTGAGAAGCTAATAATACCACCAACCAGCCAGATGCAAGCTGCTGCAGGAACCTGTGGTTACTCAGAAGTCATCTAGCAAGGGAGGACTTGCCTGTTCTCTTGGCACTGTCCTATGAACCTCCTCCTACGTAACCAGAATAATCAGAGTTAAACAGGATTACCTGAAACCTCGCCACCTCCGAAGTGGGTCTGAGTAATATTCAATGCTTTATTATTTCTTTGACAATTCACTTCAGAAAAACCGCTCTGTGTGCCTTTAAAGGCCGCACGACACCGTGGCTCATGGAACTATCACCCCCCTTTTGTCTTGGATCTTTTTTTAAAGCAACAGCAGAGGCTGCTATTTTGAGTGGATCACCTGCAGTAGGAAAAGAGGCTGCTTAACCCTTTCCTCTAGGGCCATTTCCAGTCCAAAATTACCTTTCCCAACTGAATGGGAAATTACCTCTCCCAGCTGTTGTGGAGAGCCGTATCTTATCCCCTGAGGTGTGAGGAAAACAACATATAAGGGGAAAGGATTAAGAAGTAACCTCCCCACTTGGCTTGCCAGCCAGCCAGCCAGCATCCCATAATTGTTTTCTCTTTTTTAAAAAAGAAAATAATCGAAGATTGAGAGAGATCTTTATAAAAACAGTGTGTCGTGTCATGTGCAGTTTGGCTGAGAGAGAGAGAGAGAGAGAGAGAAACAGGCGGAGGGGGTCGCAGAACTTTTTATATAATCCTGAGCAGGTGTTTTCGTTCTGTCTCACAGCACCAAGTACAGAAGAATTTGCACCCATCTTTGCCTTGGGTCGCTGAGGTGGCTTCTCAGGGACACAAAGTCTCAGAGCTAATGTGTACCTAAGAGCTGGTTTTCTCATGTGTGAATTTCATGCGCAGGTGATGACATCACAAACAGAAACAGTTACAGAAACTGTGGACTAGCGTTCAATGCCACAGTAGCCTTCCCTCCTCCACACAATAGCAAATATTTATTCCTATGTTCCTGGTTGAATAATACTGTTCCAAGAAACCCTAAGATCATTGGGTGGAAGAAGGTTTTTATTTTTATTTTCCAAAAGGAAGTTTTTGACCAAAAATGATTTTAGGTGTTTTTAATTGTGTCTGGGACATGGGTGGTGCTGTGGGTTAAACCACAGAGCCTAGGACTTGCCGATCAGAAGGTCGATGGTTCGAATCCCCATGATGGGGTGAGCTCCTGTTGCTCGGTCCCTGCTCCTGCCAACCTAGCAGTTCGAAAGCATGTCAAAGTGCAAGTAGATAAATAGGTACCGCTCCAGCGGGAAGTATATGGCGTTTCCGTGCGCTACTCTGGTTCACCAGAAGCAGCTTAGTCATGCTGGCCACATGACCCGGAAGCTGTACGCTGGTTCCCTCAGCCAATAAAGCGAGATGAGCGCCGCAACCCCAGAGTCGGTCATGACTGGACCTAATGGTTTACCTTTACCTTTAATTGTAGTTTTTTGTTTTATAATCTTTTGATCCATTTTAGAACGCTTGCTTTCATATGTTTAGAATGCTTGGCACATATCCGTTTGCAGCCCTGGGTTCCTCAGAGAAGAAGAGAGGGACAGAAACGCAGTAAATAAATAACACACAACTTATTCCCACTTCATCCCCGTGATTGAAACTGCAGCGTGTTGTTTTTCATCCAGTAGGTGGCAATAGCACACAAGCATGCTCTAAACTTGGAAGCGAATCCTCTTCCATGTGAGCCTTGCAAGCAAAGTACAAAACCATCACTGAAATGAGGGCTAATTGCTCATTAGGTTACCAGTCTGCCCATTAATTTTTTTTTTTATAAAGTTCACTATTTTTCTCATTTTCACATTTTTGTCCACAGATTTATTTATTTTTAACTTCTGATCCCCCCCCCCGAATGAATGCTTTGATGCAGTATTTTTAAGCTAGGTGATGGTAACTCGCTCTGCAATTCCATTTGGAAAGCTCCAACCCCCTCTTCCCCTTCCCCCTTACGCCTTTTCCTTATTTATTCATTTAATATGCCCATTTAATTATTTATATGCACGCGAAAGCTCGCAGCAGCTCAGAGCGTTTTAAAAAATAATGAATGCTAAACGATACAATATATGGAAATCTTAAGCTGCATAATTCACAAATGAATCTGGCATTCACAACACTGATTTGAAATAAAAACAAAAACCAACGTGTCTGCTACTGAATCAATAGGCAGGGATGTTGCCTGCAGGGATCTCCCTCTCTGTATTCTGTCTGCACCACCTTCCAGAGGGACAGAATCAGGCATGTGAAGGTGACTGCCCTGTATGTCCTCTCTTCTCATTCCTCCCTCTCTCAGGTCAGCTGCCCAGGCAGAGGCAGACAGGAGCAATGGGACCAGGAGACTGCAGGGAACAGAAAGAGGGTCTGTGGCTGGGATGTAGACCTCACCGGGTACCCAGGTACCCAACAAATCATTGAATTGTAGAGTTGGAAGGGACCCGAAGTGCAGGAATATTCTGGGGACAAAACAGCAAAGACCTAATGAAGAGAGCACAGCAGAGGTTATATTTTCTGAGAATGCTCCAGAAAAACAATCTCTCAAAGGACCTGTTGATGGCATTTTACCATTATATTGTTGAGAGTGTAGGAACTTAGGGTCTCTGTGTGTGGTTTGGGAGCACGGTCAGGGGGAAAAAAACAACGCTGTCCAAGGTTGTAAAGACTGCGGAGAGAATAATTGGGTGCACTCTTCCCACCTTGGATCAAATCTATGCTTCCAGGTGCCATATGAAAGCTGCAGAGATAGCGCAGGATAGTGCGCACCCAGGAAATGGTCTCTTTCAGCTTCTGCCTTCTGGAACAAGGTACAGGGTTATAAAGACTAGGACTAGCCGCCTGAGTTGTACTCTATCCAAATATGATTATGGTTTTAAATGCAGTGTAAGGTAGTCTCTATGTATGTTGTATTCAATTATGGGGTATCAGATATTTTAGGTGCTAACCAGGCTGGGATAGTTGGGATAGCAGGCTTGTGGGTTTTTGAATGTCTGATGTAGATTTTTTCAGTTTCGTTGTTCTATATTGGACAATGACATTAAAGATTATCGTAGCATATCAAAACTGACTCATTGCACCAACCCTGACGGAGGAGCCATTGAGGGGAGGCACATTGCTCTGCTTTCCTTTGGACCACATCAGCAAGGCTGGGGGGGGGGGGTCCTGTTGTCTGTGAAGCCCAGGACCTCCAAATACACTTGCACCCCAAGTGCACTTGACTTCACCCCTGGAGGCGCATTCCATTGTCTCTCGAGACAGACTGATGCCAACAAATAAAATGATGTATCTTCCTTTGTATTAATATGCTGCTCATGGCTTTGGAGGCCAAAAAGCAGTGCTGTATATAAATAAACCACAATGCAACACATACACACACCCCTTCTGGCCTGAGAGATTTTAACGAATCCTTAAAACACATTGTTGTTGTTGTTGTTTAGTCGTGTCCGACTCTTCGTGACCCCATGGACCAGAGCACGCCAGGCACTTCTGTCCTCCACTGCCTCCCACAGTTTAATCAAACTCATGCTGGTAGCTTCAAGAACACCATCCAACCATCTCATCCTCTGTCGTCCCCTTCTCCTTGTGCCCTCCATCTTTCCCAACATCAGGGTCTTTTCCAGGGAGTCTTCTCTTCTCATGAGGTGGCCAAAATATTGGATCCTCAGCTTCACAATCTGTCCTTCCAGTGAGCATTCAGGGCTGATTTCCTTAAGAATGGAGAGGTTTGATCTTCTTGCAGTCCATGGGACTCTCAAGAGTCTCCTCCAGCACCAGAATTCAAAAGCATCAGCCTTCTTTATGGTCCAGCTCTCACTTCCATACATCACTACTGGGAAAACCATAGCTTTAACTATACGGACCTTTGTTGGCAAGGTGATGTCTCTGCTTTTTAAGATGCTGTCTAGGTTTGCCATCGCCTTTCTCCCAAGGAGCAGGCGTCTTTTAATTTCGTGACTGCTGTCACCATCTGCAGTGATCATGGAGCCCAAGAAAGTAAAATATCTCACTGCCCCCATTTCTTCCCCTTCTATTGGCCAGGAGGTGATGGGCCCAGTGGCCATGATCTTCGTTTTTTTTATGTTGAGCTTCAGACCATATTTTGCGCTCTCTTTCACCCTCATTAAAAAGGTTCTTCAATTCCTCTTCACTTTCTGCCATCAAGGTTGTGTCATCTGCATATCTGAGGTTGTTGATACTTCTTCCGGCGATCTTAATTCCGGCTTGGGATTCATCCAGCCCAGCCTTTTGCATGATGAATTCTGCATATGTTAAATAAGCAGGGAGACAAAATACAGCCTTGTTGTACTCCTTTCCCAATTTTGAACCAGTCAGTTGTCCCATATCCCGTTCTAACTGTAGCTTCTTGTCCCACATAGAGATTTCTCAGGAGACAGATGAGATGATCAGGCACTCCCATTTCTTTAAGAACTTGCCATAGTTTGCTATGGACGACACAGTCAAAGTACTTACTGTAGGCTCCCAAAAATGGCACGTAGGATTGTTCAATTTGGTGATTGCACTCTTCACTAGCTAAGCAATAATTCACTCAATGCTCGTCATTGGTCACAGCTGTTGAGGTACATATATCTTCACACAGACGTCACTCTCATTGAAAACCTTCAAAACAGCAACGTAAAACAGGATGGAGGAAGCCTGCTTCAAGCCCATAATGCCCGCTACAAATCGTATAGTACATCACTGTTTATATTTCAGAATGTGTGCATGTGTTGAACGATTCACGAGAGCCCAGGGTCACACGTTCAGATCACCAATGCGTACGCTACAAGCTATGTAAGAACCCCTCAAAACCAAACCCAAATCTGTGCAAACTGGATGTTTTTATCAAAGTATTTCTGATAGCCCTGTTTTTCTTGGTTTAAGCTTGGCCTAGGTTCAACTTATCCAGCTTTCTGATCCAGAAGACAGGATTAAACATGGGGGTGGTGGTGTCCAGTGTCCTATTCTCATGCTGGTCAAAAAGATGTCTCTGAGGAAAAGGAGGTTGGCAATCCCACCTGCCATTGCACCTGATGTGTTCTGACTATACATGATTTTGGCTTTAGGCACGATCTCTGGAACGTAACCCATGCATAAGTTGCAGGCCTACTGTATGGTGCTTCTAGTTCTAGAGGTAGTGAACATGGCTAGGAGCTAATTGATAGCCTTGGCTCAGTATATCTGAAGGAGCATCTCCACTCCCATCGCTCTGCCTAGACACTGAGGTCCAGCTCCGAAGGCCTTCTGGCAGTTCCCTCACTGCGAGAAGTGAGGTTACAGGGAACCAGGCAGGGGCCTTCTCGGTAGTGACAGCCACCCTGTGGAATGCCCTCCCATCAGATGTCAAGGAAATAAGCAAATATCTGACTTTTAGAAGACATGAAGGCAGCCCTGTTTAGGGAAGTTTGATGTTTTATTGTGCTTTTAATATTCTGTTGGGAGACGCCCAGAGTGGCTGGGGAAACCCCAAAACCAGTCAGATGGGTGGGGCATAAATATTACTATTATTATTATTATTATTATTATTAATTTCCCCATCATGAATTTGTCAAATCCACCCTTAAAGCCGTCCAAATTGATGGCCATTTCTACATATTGTGGCAGCAAATTCCATAGCTTAGCTCTACACCGTGTAAAGAAGCCCCTCCTCTTTTCTGTCCCAAATCTTCCAACAGTTAGTGCCATTGGTCGCAAGTGCTAAAAACCATGTTGTTCTTCTGTTGAAGCCTCTGTCGCAGTTATCTGGCTCTCTCAGACATAAGCAAGGAAACGTTCTATTTCTGAGATTCTGTGTGCAGGGCTTGGAGGCTGGGGGTTAAAGAAAGGAATTTGGAAATGTATATTTGAAAAGCAGCTTTTGAGTTACTCTATAGAAGATAGTGGCCCCGTGTTAACATAATGAAACTCTGTGCAATTGGGAAGATTAAAGGATTAAAAATATGCCTCTGTAGAAACTGCCTGCTGTCCTGGACTTGACCCATACATTAACATTTTTTTTCAAATGGCTTTCATGCTACGTAAGAAATATTGTACATCTTTTCATGTCCTGCACAATATTAATCTTGTAATCTAGAGGACCTCTTTCCCTTTCTGTGTAAGGTAATGGAGTCCTGCTGAGCCAGAATGTGTGGGTGTATGGTTGGGCCCCATGCCCGTCCCCTCCCCTCCCTCCCCCCTATCTTTCTCTCTCTCTCGCTCTCTCTTCCCTTCGCTACCGGCACATTCCGCCGCCCTGGGAAGGCCTAAGCCAGCGGGGAGCGACTTGAGCAGGCGAGAGGAGGAGGAGGAGGCCGCCCGGTTTGGCCCGCCAGCCCGCCACCAAGCCAGGCCAGCCAGGGAGACCCGCCGCGGCGCAGAAGGGAAGGCGAGCGAGCGAGGCGAAGGGGCGGAAGCGGTGCCGGGAAGAAGGGGCCCGGCTGGGTCCGGCCTGGGTGTCGACGGAGAAAGAGGAGGGAGGAGAGGCAAGAGGAGAGGCCGCGCTCCCTACCTCCCACCATGGCCGACAACGAGAAGCTGGACAACCAACGGCTGAAGAACTTTAAGAACAAAGGCCGAGACCTGGAGACTATGAGAAGACAACGAAATGAAGTCGTTGTGGAATTAAGAAAGATGTGCTATGTTCCCTTTCCCCATGTTAAAGAATCCTCTGCCACCTCTGATCAGTCAAGGAACATGAGCCACAGAAGCTCTGCCATTTTAGACTGGATCAAGCCCATAATTTCTAGCAATTATCTCCTGAATTGCGTGGCGAAGGGGCTTGAAGAACTCAGAAGCTATGAACTATGCCGAGCAGGGCACCCAAGATGAACAGGTCATAGTGGAGAGTTTTGACCAAACGTGATCCACCTGGAGTAGGAATCGGCAAGCCACTCCAGTATCCCTGCCAAGAAAACTCCATGGACAAAGACAACAGGCATATAAAAGATATGACGCTGGAAGATGAGCCCCTCAGGTCGGAAGGCGTCCAACATGCTACTGGGGAAGAGCGGAGGACAAGTACAAGTAGATCCAGAGCTGATGAAGCGGCTGGGCCAAAGCCGAAAGGACGCTCAGTTGCGGATATGCATGGAAGCGAAAGGAAAGTCCAATGCTGTAAAGAAAAATATTGCATAGGAACCTGGAATGTAAGAACCATGAACCTGGGTAAGTTGGATGTGGTCAAAAATGAGATGGCAAGAATAAACATTGACATCTTGGGCATCAGTGAACTAAAATGGACGGGAATGGGTGAATTCAGTTCGGATGACTATCATATCTACTACTGTGGGCAAGAAACCCGTAAAAGAAATGGAGTGGCCCTCATAGTCAACAAAAGAGTGGCAAAAGCTGTACTGGGATGCAATCTCAAAAATGATAGAATGATCTCGATACGAATCCAAGGCAGACCTTTTAACATCACAGTAATCCAGGTTTATGCACCAACTACTGGTGCTGAAGAAACTGAAATTGACCAATTCTATGAAGACTTACAACAGCTTATAGAAGTGACACCAAAGAAGGATGTTCTTCTCATTATAGGGGATTGGAATGCTAAAGTAGGGAATCAAGAGATAAAAGGAACAACTGGCAAATTTGGTCTTGGAATTCAAAACGAAGCAGGGCAAAGGCTAATAGAGTTCTGTCAAGAGAACAAGCTGGTCATCACAAACACTCTTTTCCAACAACACAAGAGACGACTCTACACATGGACATCACCAGATGGGCAGCATCGAAATCAGATTGCTTATATTCTCTGCAGCCAAAGATGGAGAAGCTCTATACAGTCAGCAAAAACAAGACCTGGAGCTGACTGTGGCTCAGATCATCAGCTTCTTATAGCAAAATTCAAGCTTAAACTGAAGAAAGTAGGAAAAACCACTGGGCTGGTAAGATACAATCTAAACCAAATCCCTTATGAATACACAGTGGAAGTGAGGAACAGGTTCAAGGATTTAGATTTGCTGGACAGAGTGCCTGAAGAACTATGGATGGAGGCTCGAAACATTATACAGGAGGCAGCAACGAAAACCATCCCAATGAAAAGGAAATGCAAGAAAGCAAAGTGGCTGTCCAATGAGGCCTTACAAATAGCGGAGGAGAGAAGGCAAGCAAAATGCGAGGGAGATAGAGAAAGATACAGGAAATTGAATGCAGAATTCCAAAAAATAGCAAGGAGAGACAAGAAGGCCTTCTTAAATGAGCAATGCAAAGAAATAGAGGAAAACAACAGAATGGGAAGAACCAGAGATCTGTTCAAGAAAATTGGAGATATGAAAGGAACATTTCGTTCAAAGATTACCATAATAAAGGACAAAAGTGGTAAGGACCTAACAGAAGCAGAAGACATCAAGAAGAGGTGGCAAGAATACACAGAGGAATTATACCAGAAAGATATGGATGTCTCGTACACCCCAGGTAGTGTGGTTGCTGACCTTGAGCCAGACATCCTGGAGAGTGAAGTCAAATGGGCCTTAGAAAGCATTGCAAATAACAAGGCCAGTGGAAGTGATGGTATTCCAGCTGAACTATTTAAAATTTTAAAAGATGATGCTGTTAAGGTGCTACACTCAATATGCCAGCAAGTTTGGAAAACTCAGCAGTGGCCAGAAGATTGGAGAAGGTCAGTCTACATCCCAATCCCAAAGAAGGGCAGTGCTAAAGAATGCTCCAACTACCGCACAATTGCACTCATTTCACACGCTAGCAAGGTTATGCTTAAAATTCTTCAAGGAAGGCTCAAGCAGTATGTGGACCGAGAACTCCCAGAAGTGCAAGCTGGATTTAGAAGAGGCAGGGGAACCAGAGACCAAATTGCAAACATGCGCTGGATTATGGAGAAAGCTAGAGAGTTCCAGAAAGACATCTACTTCTGCTTCATTGACTATGCAAAAGCCTTTGACTGTGTCGATCACAGCAAACTATGGCAAGTTCTTAAAGAAATGGGAGTGCCTGATCACCTCATCTGTCTCCTGAGAAATCTCTATGTGGGACAAGAAGCTACAGTTAGAACTGGATATGGAACAACTGATTGGTTCAAAATTGGGAAAGGAGTACGACAAGGCTGTATTTTGTCTCCCTGCTTATTTAACTTATATGCAGAATTCATCATGCGAAAGGCTGGGCTGGATGAATCCCTAGCCGGAATTAAGATTGCTGGAAGAAATATCAACAACCTCAGATATGCAGATGACACAACCTTGATGGCAGAAAGTGAGGAGGAATTAAAAAACCTTTTATTGAGGGTGAAAGAGGAGAGCACAAAATATGGTCTGAAGCTCAACATCAAAAAAACGAAGATCATGGCCACTGGTCCCATCACCTCCTGGCAAATAGAAGGGGAGGAAATGGAGGCAGTGAGAGATTTTACTTTCTTGGGTTCCATGATCACTGCAGATGGTGACAGCAGCCACGAAATTAAGAGACGCTTGCTTCTAGGGAGGAAAGCAATGGCAAACCTAGATAGCATTCTAAAAAGTAGAGACATCACCTTGCCAACAAAGGTCCGTATAGTAAAAGCTATGGTTTTCCCAGTAGTGATGTATGGAAGTGAGAGCTGGACCATAAAGAAGGCTGATCGCCGAAGAATTGACACTTTTGAATTATGGTGCTGGAGGAGACTCTTGAGAGTCCCATGGACTGCAAGAAGATCAAACACATCCATTCTTAAGGAAATCAGCCCTGAGTGCTCACTGGAAGGACAGATCGTGAAGCTGAGGCTCCAATACTTTGGCCACCTCATGAGAAGAGAATACTCACTGGAAAAGACCCTGATGTTGGGAAAGATGGAGGGCACAAGGAGAAGGGGACGACAGAGGACGAGATGGTTAGACAGTGTTCTCGAAGCTACAAACATGAATCTGACCAAACTGCGGGTGGCAGTGGAAGACAGAAGTGCCTGGCGTGCTCTGGTCCATGGGGTCACGAAGAGTCGGACACGACTGAACGACTAAACAACAACAAATGGTTTGCGAACATTTCCGCCCCATTCCACGAAACATAATTCTCAAGGGAGTGGGTGGGGAGTGGAAAACAGAACATGCTCAGGGTGCAAGTGCTTAGATTGTGCCAGGAAGTGAGGAAGCATCAGCCCTTGTTGCATGGTCAACAGAGATGCATTCCCTCATTCTCTTCCCATTTCAGAATGAGGGCAATGGATGGCCTAATTTGCGCCCAGCGATGGCATCATCACTGGCCCAATGGATGTGGTTTCACAAAGGATCCCCGAATGGCTGGCCACATCCAGTGAAGAAGTCATTTAGGTTTGGTAAAAAAACAAGATGGCGCCAAAGAAAAGCTGATGGAGCAAGCAGCATTTCTGAACAAATGTGGGAAAAAATGCACAGAAGAATGGGTGCTGACTTCCTCTGCCAGAGACCCTTTCCCTGTCCAAATGGGAAGGAATATGGTTCATTGGGAGAACACATGGAAACCTGTAATGATCTTCGGCAGGCAAGGAAGCTCCGATAAGAATTAATGAGTCTCTAGCAGTTTTATGTATGTTTATTTACAATTTATATCCACAGTGCGACTCGGGCCTGCCGCCATTAGCTACGAGTTGGTCACTCTTAGGCTCCGCCCCTGTCATGGCACAAAGGGCGCCAAAGTCCAGTCCTTCCCCTCTTACACTTCCATTGCATTTTAACCCTTTCAGCTCTTCTGGTTCGAGGAGAAGGTGGGTGAACTTGCCCCCTGCTATCAAACGAAGAGCCCTCTAAACACTGGCTGCCTCCCGGTTGCATAACAACCCCCCCCAATGTCATCTATCTCCTCCTCTCCCTCTGCCTGTGAGCTTTCCGAGTCTGGGAACTCTTGGTGGAGGGGGGATGGGGCGAACTAGCCCACTCCTGCTCTGACTGTGGCTGCAATTCCTCGTCTTCAGAGTCAGACTCTGTCTCCCTTTGTACAGGCATTCCTTCCTCTTCAGAGTCTGACCCTTCCCAGGCATTTGATTCAGCCACGTCCCTGATACAAAGCCACGTTGGTCAGTATAGACCAGTGGTTTCCAATTAGCTAAGTACTGTGGATCTGTTTTTCAGGAGCCAAGCCGTGGACCCCCTATTTTGAAGATTTTGATATCTCTATGGTAGTTTTTGGTGTGTGAATGGTGCTGCAGACTCCCTGGGTGTGTTATGCGGACCCTCTGGGGTCTGCAGACCACAAGTCGGGAACCACAGGGACAAAAAGGAGCAAGGATTTTTTACACGGTGCCGAGTTATCTTAGGCTGAGCTGAGGTTAGGGACATAATTTTGGCTGAGCCATGAATCGGTTGGCTGAGCCAGAGATCCACTGCATCCTAAACTCATCCTGATGGATCTCACCATAGGATCGCTCCCTTAGGTCTGCCTAATTCAATAAATTATACCTGTAGATGAAAGCTAGCTGGTCATTCAGATGCCGGTGATAGGAGCACACTAATGTGCACTTAAACACACATTAATGCTTTATGCGGACACAGTTCATTATTTAGCTGGGTTTTCAATATGCAAAGGGCAGCTATACACTTTGTCGGCTTATCTAGCTAAAAGTTAACAGCTCATTTCACTGTTTAAGCAAGCATATTAAAATGATTTCCAGTTGCTCTTCCAGCTTTTTTCCAAGCGTAGTAAAGATTAGCAGCGATACAAATCTGTGAGTGCAGTACTTGTTCCAGCTAACTAATCTCTCTGTGTGTGTTTATTTCATATTTCATGTTGACTGCAGTGAGGTTGCCTTCAGATATGAGTTGTTTCTTTAGCCAGGCCAAAATTTTGACATCCTGCAGAGATTTAGAGTTCTGTTTGCTTATCCGGTGTGGGTGGAAAGTAATGGCCCACAGGAGCCAGGAAAGGGGGTGGGGAAGGGTCTATTGAAAATGCATGCCTTGAGATTACTATTCTCGACATGCCTGCGAAGCCTGTCTATCTATCGAGACCTCTTTAGAATTCCACACACCAATTAGAGGCAGGTCTGTGTAATGCTAGAGAAATTGCTCATCCATTGTGAATGAATACTTCAGGGGTTTGCTTTTGGCTTAGTGTGGCGCAACAATTTATACTTGAAATATCAAGGAATAAATTCAAAAACTTTTGCAGCTCTTAGAAATGCAGCTGCCCTTTGTTTTGTTTTCTTACACAGGGGGTTGCAAAAACTTGTGGAGAGAACAGAGAGTAACTTCCTGCTAGAGCTGTGTGAGACTTTGGCCAAGATCTGAGACTCAGTCCAAGGTCCAAGATATGGAAGGAAGATAACATGGTCAAAGGCAGCCTGGGGTTGGAGTCTGGATGAAATAGGCAAGGCAAGACAAGTTGTGTGGCTACATGGAGCAATAATATATGGCCGGCTTGTCAATTAAAAAGGGTTTAAATCACAGATCAGAGAACAATCCTAGCTCCCTGGTTTTGGTTTTTGTTTTGCTGCTGAAGGAGTTAGATCAGGGGTCAGCAAACCTTTTCAGCAGGGGGCCAGTCCACTGTCCCTCAGACCTTGTGGGGGCCGGACTATATTTTGAAAAAAAAAAAAGGACAAATTTCTATGCCCCACAAATAGCCCAGAGATGCATTTTAAATAAAAGGACACATTCTACTCATGTAAAAACACGCTGATTCCTGGACCATCTGTGGGCTGGATTGAGAAGGCACCTGGGCCAGATCCGGCCACCAGGCCTTAGTTTGCCTACCCATGAGTTAGATTATGATGGAAGTTCTCATCTACTGGCCTCCATCAGTAGGGGGCTCCACCTCTGTTAATTACATGTTGTTTAGCCGCAAGTCCTAGTAAATTCACTGCGATTCCCCCCCCCCAAGCTTTATGTTGGGTTGTCCATACGGTAATAAAATTTCACCGAAGTGTTTGTCTCAAAGCCAGCATGGGAAAAATCGTTGACATTTTAGAATTTACTTTAGTGGGTTTTGCAATGCATTCGGAATCCAAGCAGTCAATGTAAAAAACAAAACAAAAAGCCAGCAGAAAGCCACTGCATATATAACACCATGCTCCAGTATATATCCTTGGCTGCAGCAAATGTGTCTTCTTGCCAATTTCGGGAAAGAGATTTGAATGCATAATATTTTGAGAGGGTAATTTCATAGGAATGTTAATGTTGTGTTCCAAATGAATATTCCAATTATGTTCTTGAAACATTTAAAGCTGTTGGCTACCCAAATATCCAAAGCAAGACGGGGATTCAGCAGATCAGTAGCTCCACATTTACATCTTCAGCATTTCAGAAGTTCTTTGCAATGCAAAATCTCGCTGCTAATTGGAATTTGCTGCATCTCCTTCCATTGAAGCTCCTTGAAGATTCACCGGGCCAACTTGTGAAAAAGATAAAACTGCAGCTGAGAGCACCCATATGAAATGCGATGTAAGTTAAAGAGAATCCACCCACCCTCAGTCCATAGTGCTTTTCTTCCATGGAAATGGCAACTTCTTGTTTGATTGTCTTGATGTTGCAATGAACTGACCATACGGAAGACTGAATTTGAGTGAAAACCAGGATACTAGCAAAAAAAAAAAAAAAAAAAAAGGTCCTTATATTGTGAACAGACTTAGTTCAGTCTTTCCTAACCTTGTCCCCTCCATATGATTTGGACTGCAACTCCAATCATCCCTGACCATTGGTGATGCTGGCTGGAGATGATGGGAAATGAAGATGAAAACATCAGGAAGGCACCAGGCTGACTTTGATCTTGCCCAAGTGATTCCTCAAATGCACCAGACAGACTCCAGGCCCTTGAGACACACAACATGGAGAAAATAGGTGGAACAATGAGGGATCTAGCAGGGACATCTAAGTGTTGAGTTGATGGGAGATAAGTTGCTTGCTACCAGTACCCAGAGTATTGAAGATTTTGAGAATCTTGGGCACTGTGTTTTCATATTGCTGTTGCTTTATATTAACTCTTGTAATGTACCAGGATAGTTCCAGATAGAGAAGTGATCTTTCAATGGCTGGAGAAACTTTTTTTCTAATGGCACAGAGAGGCAGGATCAGCTTTGCTTAACTCATTTTCTATGGAACTCTTCTGGCTGCATTGGATGAGAAACTTAGATCCTATATGGTGTTTGTAGAAGGACTTACCTAGGGAATGAAGGACACTCATAGGCTGAGCTGTTGCGTCTTGGAGCGCATACCTGCCAAGAGCTTGCCTCAGCAGCACGCTAGAGCTTCCTGGGGCCTTTTGAAGGCTGGCCGGCCTGAAACCTCAAAACCACTCCAATAAGCTCTCTTGTTTTAAGGGACCACTGCCCTATTCTGTAGCTGCTGGCTCTCACAGCATGGGGGATGCTGAGGGCTGCCTAGGAGGGGTATCCTCTGAGTGGGCATAACTGGGCAAAGCTACGTCCTCTGTCCTGGATAATCTGAGAGGAGAGGGTGATGGTTTCCGGGCCCTTCCTCTGAGTCCACCTCTGAGTAGCACTGTAGATTACGGCTCGAGAACATGACAGGCAGTCCCAAGCGTGCAGGGTCAGCAATGACCAGCAGCTGCAGAGCTGAGAACTGCATATTGAGTTGAAGCAGTCCTCTAAATCTTTGCATACAGTCCTCTAGTTCTGCCCCTACTCACTCTGCCACACCACTGCACAACTCTCTCACACACCTCCACAAGCCCAGCTCCCTCAATCTTCCACTTGCCTTTCCCAGATGTTTCCCTTAGCCTGGAACATGTGTGGTCTATTGCTAGGGTGGTGATGCAGTACTGGAAATATAGTATAGAGATATATTCCCTTCTCCACAATTATTTTGTTTTGTTTTACCCTGCATCTCTTTGGTGCTCTCTTTTTGAGGATATTCAAGAACCCGGTGAATTTTGGCCTTTTCTCTGTAGCCCATTCCTACATGAAAATGCGATCACATCTGAGTTTAGTTCTGTTTATCTCCCCTGGTTTGTGTTTTTTGTCCAGCTATGTCTCTGGCTGTTAAATTAAATTGTAAGCCTGGGCTTTCTTCCTGTTGTTTGCTTTTTCTGAGTCACTTCCCCAAATGTAATCTTTGTTTTGATTTGGTGTGCTGGGGTCAGAAAATGATGGGAAGGTGGCAGAGAGATTCCACACGTGTGCATCCTAGGGATTCTGCTTTGCTTTGTTGTGATACTTCTTGGTCAAGTTCTCCAATAATTCATTAGATGGGGATCTCACATTATACCAAGGAGTTTACCCTTATTTAAGAAAAAAAACCTTTCTCTGTCATCTAGCTCAGGTAGTAAGGAACTGTCTTTGTACTGGAACTTTCTTGTTCAGTTTTGTGACTTATTTTAACAAAAGAACATTGGGAACCACGTTTGGTGATGGCAGATTTTTATGCAAATAGCCCGCATGATCATTGCTGGTCAGCAGTAAAGTATTTGAAATCAGTGCAGTTTAAAAAATAATAATCTCTTTCCATTATTTGGAAAGTATCTTTAATTAAGAGATAGCTGTGCTCCCTAAATTCAGCTCGCCGGAGTTCAGGTCCTCAGGGGAAACTGCCTTATCTCCTCTGCGATATGTAAATTAGGAGTGCCTGTCAAGGGAGAAGAGGATCTTCAGTCCTTGATCCATCTCATTGAAGAGTTGTAATTATAATAATTGGAGATATTAAATTCTGCAGAGTGATGGCAGATGTTAGTACACTCCAGGATCCAGCCCCGAATATTAAAATCAAATTAGGCCAAGCCAGTACTTGAAAGAAGAAAATAAGAAGATCAGTTGAGGAAGAGACACAAGCTACTGAATGTTAGGTTAACCTATTTCTACATCTTGCCCATTGCTGTCTGCGCTGATGGCAACAACTTTTTAGAATCTCAAGCAGAGAATCATTCTCACCATATGTTAACTTGTTCCTTTTAGAGATGTCATAGATTGAAACTAGGACCACCTGAATACAAAGGTACCTCTAAGCTACTCTTAAATAAGCTAAGACATGCACACTTAGTTTTTGGGTCCTCCCTTCTTGGCAGACCATGATTAACCCAGGAAGTCATCAGTCAACCATAGTTTCACTTTTAATTCTGAACCAGGAATCTGGTTCTGAGCTTGTTATCCATTGTTTCCTGGTCTGGATGTAACATGAAACTATGGTTAACTGCTTTGTGGTTTAATTATGGTGTGTGAAGATGGGAAGAAGAATGGAGTGGCATGAGGACAGAGAATAAGACTTGTGCATATCTTGGCTTCCTTGTACAGTGGTACCTCGGGTTACAGGCGCTTCAGGTTACAGACGCTTCAGGTACAGACTCCACTAACCTAGAAATAATACCTCGGGTTAAGAACTTTGCTTCAGGATGAGAACAGAAATCGTGCAGCGGCAGCGCAGCAGCAGTGGCAGGCCCCATTAGCTAAAGTGGTACCTCAGGTTAAGAACAGTTTCAGGTTAAGAACGGACCTCCAGAACGAATTAAGTTCTTAACGCAAGGTACCACTGTACCTCCAAGCTGCACAATTATGTCTTCAGAATGGCCGTCTCAATACACTATTAAACTATAAAAATATTTTTGGAAGGGAATTATTATTACCTATTCTAACTAGAACCTTTTATTGGCTATTTAATTGTAAAAAAACAAAACCCAACCCTCTCTAAACTTCTTCTTAATAGAAGGGGGAAATGACACAGCTCTAACAGCTGCTGAATTAAAAGCTAATTCTGTGAAAGATAACAGGCTGGACTGCAACATAGAAAGGATGGAGCGATATAAACAACCCTCACATCTCTTTTAACTTCTGTTGTTCATTTTTCTAAGGCAATACGTGAATGAATGACTTGATACTTCATGTCTCTTATTTCTAGCTTTCTTTTCTAACCATTTTTCATTTCATTTTGTCCATGTGGGAGATGTCTACACTGCTGGTGTGTGTCTCTTTCTTGGCATAGTACCAGCAATCCATGCTCCTGACATCATCAGACATTATACTGTGCACTTGTCTGTGTTCCTTTTACCCAGTACAGGGCCAAGTTTATGATTCTGCCACTGGTTTCTATTACTATTTTTTAGTGTGTGCATGTGCATATACCCAATGCACACATATATGCAGCCCTAAGGTTATGCTTGGGGTCCACCCCCCCCCAATTACATGTGCATGCACAATTCATGCACTTTCAACCGCAGTATAGTGGCTCTAGGAGGACAATGAAGGTGCTCTTTTGTGTGATTAATTGAATTTACATGTCCCCCATTCACCAATGTTTCCAGGACAGGTTACACAGGGTTGCTGATCACACATAGGAAATTATCCCCTTGTACACATGTATTTTTTGGGGGGGTGTCCCTACACAGATGCTAATGATCACACATAGTTCAGAGGTGGAACCTGCCAATGTATCTTCATTTAGCTCACAGGTAATGTCTGAAAAGGGATGTGGCGCTGGTCTCCCACAGATGTAGCTATCTTTATGGTTTTCTGAAAGGAAAGTGTGATACTTCAAAGATAAACACGTGCATTGCATGATTTTGCTAGTTTTTCAGATACCACAAAACTCTTTGGTCTTTTTCTGCATAGACTAATAGGACTACCACTCTGGAAGGAGAATGTAGGTGATGCCAAATGTACAGTGGTGCCTCGCAAGACGAAATTAATTCGTTCTGCGAGTTTTTTCGTTCTACGAGTTTTTTCGTCTTGCGAAGCACCAATGTGTATTGACAGTTTCCCATAGGAATGCATTGGCGGTTTAAAAAAAAAAGGCGCAAGCAAGCCCATAGGGAAATCCATCTTGCGAAGCAACTCAGAAAACGAAAAACCCTTTCGTCTTGCGAGTTTTTCGTCTTCCGAGGTATTCGTCTTGCAGGGCACCACTGTACTCACAATTGTTTCACCTCTGCTCCCTCAGAACAATTTGCAATACATTACTAAAGTTTCACTGCTTTGCCAGTCTTTGGAGCATGGTTCTGTGTGCTCCAGTCATTTCCAGTTCTTGCTACTGGTGGAATTATAACCGCTTGACAATCTCCAAAGGTCTGTGTGGAAAATGTTCCTGGGCAATTATGCTCCATGATTAGGGAAAAGGGCCCACAACAAAAATATGACAGTATATCCTACCTTCCAACAGGAATGCTGCTGTTAAGGGCCTTCTCGGTTGTGGTGCCCGCCCTGTGGAATGCCATCCCATCAGATGTCTAGGAAATAAACAACTATCTGACTTTAAAAGACATCTGAAGGCAGCCCTGTTTAGGGAAGATTTTAATGTTTGGTGGTTTATTGTGCTTTTAATTCTGTTGGGAGCTGCCCAGAGTGGCTGGGGAAACCCAGCCAGATGGGCGGGGTATGTATAATAATAATAATAATAATAATAATAATAATAATAATAATAGCATTTCCAGCCATTTCTTCCAAGCAGGGCATTCCAGTTCTGCTTTACTGTTATTCTTCCTGGTTCACACTAAACATTTTGTGTGTACTGAGCATGTTCAGTTCTTACCATTTTGGAGATGTGTTGTCCTCTTAGGTGTTTTTGTTTTGTACCTTTGCAAACCTTGGGGTTCCCCAAAACATCCCCTCCTGTTTCTCAGTGGCCCCATCTGGGTCTCGTTTCTGCAAGCACTCACCGTCTGACTTCTCTCTTAAGAGTGGGTAATGATTCCAAGATACAATGTGCATTTCTTGGCGAAGTAGGCATGTTGACGAGTAGGAGTGCTGTGACCTTCTGGCTCCTCATCCCCCCATTTTAGAAGATTTTCTTCCAATGGTATAAGGCCCACAATTACGCCCGCACATCTGCTGCAAGGGACACACTCATTCCCCTTAAATTTCTTTGCAACGTCCCCATCTGAAGAACAATACGATGTCAGATGACCTTTTTTAAGCAGCATAATTAATTGGGTCATTTGCAGACACATGATACTAATTAAAACTTACTCTCTTTAGCAGCAGAGATGCAAAGGAGGGAAAGTACACCCCAAAGCACAGTTTTGACTTCCATATATCACACTGTGAGAGAATTCCTTAAATGGAGAAATCGTGAAGTGGCTCTAAGACGTGTGTGACTTATTCTGGTGTAAACTGACTTCTTTGCCAGTTTGGGGTCATTTGTATGATGCACCATATTGTACACAGAGCAGAATTCAACCTGCAGGAACAGAATATCTAAGCCTCCCTCCATAAGACATGGGAACTCATGTTTGTCCATGTGACAGATCTTCCCTTGCCGCTAACTATCCATCACTGTTTACAGAGCACAGTGTCCTGATAAATAACAAAGATGACAATCTCAAATCAGAAAAGCTTTCATCAGTTCAGATTGCTGTCCTGAGCATTCTTAAAAATAGTGCTAGTCTGCTGAGGAGTTATAATTCTGCAATTTGAATTTAAATCTTATCCTTTGTACCATCACAGGCCTGAAAGAATTAGGAGGGAGAGAGGATGAGCTAGCCGATATTTTTGGAGAAAGGAGTAGAAGAAAAGGGGTCAGAATGAAGTAAAGCAACAAGCTTTAAGCGAAGATGGTTGAAAGAGCTATGAATTCTTCAGTAGGCCCTACCAGATGTGAATTACTGTTCATCATTTTTTAAATTTATTACATTTATATCCCAACTTTCCTTCAAGGAGTATGGCATACATACTCCTCCTCCCCATTTTATCCTCACAACAACCCTGTGAGGTAGGTTAGACTGAGAGGCAGTGACTGGTCCAGTGAGCTTCGTGGCTCTCTGGAGATTAAAACCCTGGTCTCCTAGCTCCTAGCCTAGCACTCACACCACTACACCACTACTGGCTCTCACATGGGACAATATCAAAGTGTGACATGATCTAACTTTCCTAAGCCTAGAATCCTTATGCCTTATGAGGAACGGCTAAGGGAGCTGGGCATGTTTAGCCTTGAGAAGAGGAGGTTAAGGGGTGATATGATAGCCATGTTCAAATATATAATAGGATGTCACATAGAGGAGGGAGAAAGGTTGTTTTCTGCTGCTCCAGAGAAGCGGACACGGAGCAATGGATCCAAACTACAAGAAAGAAGATTCCACCTAAACATTAGGAAGAACTTCTTGACAGTAAGAGCTGTTCGACAGTGGAATTTGCTGCCAAGGAGAGTGGTGGAGTCTCCTTCTTTGGAGGTCTTTAAGCAGAGGCTTGACAACCATATGTCAGGAGTGCTCTGATGGTGTTTCCTGCTTGGCAGGGGGTTGGACTCGATGGCCCTTGTGGGCTCTTCCAACTCTGTGATTCTATGATTCTATTCCTTACTCCTCCTCCAGAAGTTACTTTGTTCAAGGTTGTGTTGAGCCGCCATTAGTTAGGGCTCACCAAAATTAACTTTTACCCGTACTTATAAAACATTAAGGTCTTCCACAGTTTCACTGCAGCCTAGTTGCTGGTTTCCCAGGATTGAGGGCTCACTATGTGGATGTCTGCAAACGTCTGGGTTAGAAAATCCACTGCAAAAAAAAGTTTTCTCTGTTAATTTGAGCTTTTCTCTTTTTGGAGTACTGCAGAGAGCCAGCATCTCTAGGGGGGCGAAATGAGAGCTGAAATATTTTATTAATTGAGCTGAAATATTGAGTTCATTGAGCAAGTTAGACTGTGGTCAAGCCTGCCTGGAATTTCCATGAAATTTCCCCAAATGGACACATCATGGTTGGGTCTCGTCATATTGAGGAACATAAAGGTTTACCTAGGCATAGAAAAACTGATATAAACTATTTAATCATTGTTACCTCATTTACTTAGATTGCAAATGTAAATGGTGGACAGATAATTCTGTTTTGCAGAAGAGATTGAATTAGCCTTTCCAGTTGCAGGAGACGACTATTCATTCTGTTTTGCAGAATAGCTTAACGAACTGATATCACCGTTCTTGGATTCCACTTTGTTTTGTTTAATGGGGCCTGCTGCTTCTTCAGCTGGAAATTTGCCTACATGGCAATAAAATCATAGACCTTTTTTAAAAAAAATCATTACCAGAAGGGTAGAATGATTATCCTCTTAGACAAGTTATTTGGAGAGTAAAAGAACCTATAAAGATACTGTGCATTACTGTTATTGGGAGATATATTTTATTATTTGACTTTTTAAATTAAAAAAAATAGTTATGGCTTCCTGACTTATTTAACAATCTATTAAAATGAGGTCAGCCCCTAAATCTGTTCTAGGGGTTCCCCCAACCCACTAGAGCAGACTTGGGGAGAACACAGGAAGGGGCACACATGGGGACAGGAGGGGAAAATGTTCTGTTGTAAAAGTGCAAATACAGTGGTACCTCGGGTTAAGTACTTAATTCATTCCGGAGGTCCGTTCTTAACCTCAAACTGTTCTTAACCGGAAGCACCACTTTAGCTAATGGGGTCTCCCGCTGCTGCCGCACCGCCGGAGCACGATTTCTGTTCTCATCCTGAAGCAAAGTTCTTAACCTGAGGTAATATTTCTGGGTTAGTGGAGTCTGTAACCTGAAGCGTATGTAACCTGAAGTGTATGCAACCTGAGGTACCACTGTACTTGTGCTGATAGAACACATTAGCAGAACACCACCCATTATCAGTAACCATGATGGTTCAAATGCATAATCATAGAAAACACCACTTTAAATGAAATTCCAGTAAATTTGACCCTGTCCGCTCATATCAAGTAAAAGCCCTGCCAGTGAAAAATATCCAAGTAAGTTAGAGTAGACCCGCTGAAATCAAATGACTTAAATTACTTGCATCTGTTGATTTAAGTGGGTCTGGTCTGAGTAGGATTAATGGCTATCACCCAATATCGCTAACAAAATTATTTATTATTTCAGTTTATGAGCTGCCTAATAAAAAAATATATTCACTTGCTTACATACACAATAAAATAGACAGGCATTCAATTATTCAATAAAACCATAAATCAGTGAAACCAACCAGCAATTGTAGAATAGTAAAATCCAGCCATAAAATCTGACACAGACACAAATCAAATCCCAGCCACCAATCCAATTATCACAGCAAAACACCTCAGCTACAAATGCTAAAGCCTGTCAAATTGATATTTTTAAAAATTACGTTAAGAGATATTAGAGATGTTGAAAGATGTTAGCAGAAGTTAGCCCAGCAGAAGTTAATTTCCAGACTCCCCCCATCCCCTCCTGTCACCAGGAACATCATTGCCCCCACCTTCAAAAAATAAATAAATCAGATTCCTTAAACTAAAGAGATCCTATATACAGAAGGGGCCAATGTGCTTTTTCAACCTTGAGAGGCTTCATCTGAGCATGCCTAGTTTATCTTTAATCCCTCTTTGCTCTTTATCCCCTACGATGCCCTTTTTATTATGCTTTCATAACTATTTGTGCTCATGATGCTATTGGGGAGTGTCACACCTGATCCCACTTTTAATATTGCTTGTGCCTGTTATGGACAGTCACACTGCTTATTTTCCAGTCAGTGCAGATGATTTAACTTCCTGCTGAAATCCCATAACTTTTTGCACCACAAATATTCTAGTTTTTGTACCGCTGTTGTTGTTATAGCCCCTCCAGACATCAATCATGAGTAGCATCGAGGAAGCATTGCGGAACAAACTAAATCGGGATACATCTACTACGAATGCACTTTATATTGCTCTAGTGCTATTTTTCTAGAAACAGAGGTGCTGGAACTTACCGTACCTTGAATGACGGTGAGTTCCGGCTGAAAAAAAAGCCCTGCATTAAGCCAAGAACATATTGCAGGATGCAGCTGCAATAAAACATTGGTTTGGAGGCAGCCATAATTGTATATTGTTTTCCATGTGGGCGTTGGCATTCTGCTCTTCTTATTGATTGACTTAGTCAGGTGATCAAGGGTCATTTGCACTCTTCTTCCCACTGCCTATCTCAGGTTTTAATTACTGTGGGCTGAAACACATTGATTTGCAAAGAAATCTGAATTGAGGTGGCCTCATTTACCAATGAATCTCAGTGGCGTCAGCAGTAACTCTCTGTTGCCATGGAGCAAGGTGGCTTTGTGCTCTCTTCTCTGTGTCGTTGACGGATTTGCATGATCACAGTTTCAGAGGAGAAGATGTTTCATTATCCTGATAAAAAGAAAATAATTTCCCACCCAGTAATTTCCATTAACATGCAGGGGATAGTACAGGGATCGCCCAGCCAGGATAAAGTCTCTCATGTTGTCCTTGTTGCAGGCAGGTGTGCACCATCCTCAATTATTAGCTCAGTTGATTAGCGTGTGGTGCTGATTATGCCAGGGTTGCAAGTTTGATCCCCATAAGTGACAGCGGCCTATTTCTACATTGCGGGGTTTGGACTAGAATTCAGGGGTCGGCAAACTTTTTCAGCTGGGGGCTGGTCCACTGTCCCTCAGACCTTGTGGGGGACCAGACTATATTTTTTGGGGGGGAAATGAACGAATTCCTATGCCCCACAAATAACCCAGAGGTGCATTCTAAATAAAAGGGCACATTCTACTCATGTAAAAACAAGCTGATTCCCAGACTGTCTGCGGACCAGATTGAGAAGGTGATTGGGCCGGATCCGCCCCCGGCCCTTAGTTTGCCTACCCATGGACTATCAGTGGTTCTCAACCTGTGGGTCCCCAGATGTTATTGGACTGCAACTCCCATCATCCTTGAGCTCTGGCCTTGCTAGCTAGGGGTGATGGGAGTTGTAGTTCAACAACATCTGGGGAACCACAGGTTGAGAAAGGCTGGACTAGATGATTGTCAGAGTCTCTTCCAACTCATAAGATTCTAAGAATAAGAAAGAATATGGGATAGTGTTCTATCCTGCAAGTTCTCCCATATAATTGCCAAGACGGTAAGGAGGAACAGAGCATTTTTGGGGTGCTGTGCTAGATTGGATCTGTTCCATCTTCCTATATGCGTGTCCCAATGATGCCACCACACAACCTATGGGGTTCCCTGCCTTTTTATATCTCTCTTATATTTGGGAGAAAGCAATGTTCAAGCGGTTTAAATACAGAGTTGCACATACACTGTCCAGCCTGCAGGGTTTGGAACTAGGGAAAGAATTCCACAGATAAGAAGTATGATTATAATGCTCCCCGAAGACAAAATATCTTGCAGCTGAAGGGTTTACTTCAGTTAACAGGCAGCAGTTTCATAAGAATAATCACTGTAGAACTAACATACACACACACAGCACATCCCCTTCTTCGCATTGTACTTAAATCATGCTGAAATATCTTTTTGACTTTCATTAGGAAACTGCAGCAGCTATCCAGTTTTCCTTCCATATCACAAACCAATTTATGTTAAATCAGCCTCCATGTCCTGAGATCACAAATCAATTTGTGTTAATTAAATAGCCCTGTAAAGTCGGTGGCTTGAGGTCTTTCCTACGCACTTTGGCACTGTGGTGTTACAAATGAATTTGTCATGTCAGCCGTGCTGTTTCAAATCAAGAGGCAAGTTAGTGTTTGTATAATTGCAGCAAATGCCACTGTCCAGAATAATGCAATGTTCTGGGAGCCGACTCAGTGCTCTTCATTCTCTGTTTGCTTCGGCTTACTCAGGCATATGACAAACAAGGAGCCTGGGCCTGCCCCCACTCTCAAAAAATATATATTATGCAAGTCATGCTGTGCAGCATCCTCAAATGAATTGCACTTCTAGTTTACAACAGCTTATCTACCCCAGGTGTAATCCTCTTCTTGTACTGCAAACCTGAGGAAGGGGATGCAAAGGGATGGCTTGACCAGAATTTCCATTGGCCAGTTGGCTTGCACCAGCCAAGGCAGGAGGGAAGTGATGGTGACAGGCTTGGCATCTCCTTCTCTGTGCAAATCTCCATCCCTACTCTTATGCACACTCATTAGGATTATTCTGTCCTTCCGAATATTTCACCATATTCATAGGTTTCCTTTTTTTAAAAGAAATAATTTATTTATTCACAAACTGTTGCCACATACACATGATCTTAAGCAAGAAATGACAACTATACAGGTCATAGATATTTTCTAACTAAACCAAGCCTGTTGGCTCACCTGGTTGGGCTGTAAGTGATTATGAAACGTGAACAAGTCCCTTCTCCTCTTCTTTCTTAGCCACCTCTGGCATGATTATTGGCAGGGTCTGGATTGCTGCGTTCACCTTGGCTATTTTTGTTTTACGTCAATACAAGTGGTTCTTCATTTTCCCCCCTCAAAGACGGTCTACCTTGGGGAAATTAGAGGTTTAGTGCATCCCTTTCAGACTTGACCTTCAAGGTCTGAAAGACTGCAATGAGGGGGGAAAGAGAGAAAGATTCAGGCTGCCCTACATTTCCTGGAGATGTGAAAACAGCTGTTTACTAACTGTGAAGTCCAATAAAGCTGAGGCATAAGTGTCCCGAGATGCAAAAGGAAGGAAGAACTATCTTGAAAATGTGGCACTTTTCTTGTCTCCATCATCTGAGGATCACAGGGCAGTTTGCAATATAAAAACACAAACATGCACAACATGGTAACAAACAAAACGATAACCCCTCTGCACAGTTTAAAAGGCCATGGATTCTTTAGTCAAAGGCCTAGGAGAAAATGAATGTTTTTGCCTGGTGCCTAAAGATATGTAACGAAGGCAAACCTCCCTGGGGAGAGCATTCCACAGATGGGGAGCCACTGCAGAAAAGGCTCGTTCTGGACCTCTCAAGGAGGAGGCACATGAAGAAGGGCCTCAGATGCTTGCAGGCTCTGGCTCAATTCATATGCCACATAAGTGCAATCACAGAAGAAGTATTCCCTCTAGCATGTCAGAGTGCCTATATATGTTCTTCATACAGTCATACCTTGGGTTACAGACGCTTCAGGTTGTGGTTTTTTTGGTTATGGACCGCCGAAACCTGGAAGTACCGGAACGGGTTACTTCCGGGTTTCGAAAGCGCTAAATCGCGCTTTGCACATGCACAGAAGCACTGAATCACAACCCACGCATGCGCAGATGCACCGCTGCAGGTTGCGAACGTGCATCCCACACGGATCAGGTTCGCAACCCGAGCGTCCACTGTATTCTACAAACAAACTTATTTTCAAAGCGTTGGAAAGTGCCTTGTTTACCGAAAATGGCCCCATCCACACTACAAGAAGGAAGTATCAACAGTCTTGGCAGAAGCCCAAGATTTGGAGAAATACAAAACCATTGGCTGGGTCAAACCCCGAGCACGACCATTCCACAGTGCAACACTTGTTAAAAATTAGCAATATTTTTAAACAAAACATCTTTTGATTGATTTAACAAATTAATTGGCTAAAAATTTCAGTCCCAGTAGGAAGCAATTTGTATGTCACTTTTGGATGGGTTTTGTAGATGGGGGAATGACTAGCACATGGTTGTGTGTGTATGAGCGACAGAGAGGAACAGTCATAGGAGCATTTGAACATCATTGTGGCCACAGCATGGTAAAGCTAAGACTAGGGCTGGAGGTGATTGAAAAAGTGGCAGTGGCACTTATCTGAACATGTACCTGGCAAACCAAAAGCCTGCAGGATTTCTTGTTTTAAAAGTCTTTACCAGCTGGCAGAAGACAACCAGAGAAGGGGCCACCCAAGGTTTGTGGGGGTAAAGTGTTCCATAGCATTGGTGCAGCTATTGTGAAGGCCCCACCTCTTGTCAAACCAACTCTTCTTCTCCCATAGATGAGAGGAGAAAAGGTCCTCTTCACTCAGTTTTTAATGAGAAGATAGGCAGTTCCCTCTGGTATCCTGGACCCAGGCCACTTGGGACTTTAAATGCAATTAGCAACACTTTGACTTGCACCCAGAAACATACAGTGGTACCTCAGGTTAAGTACTTAAATCGTTCCGGAGGTCCATTCTTAACCTGAAACTGTTCTTAACCTGAAGCACCACTCTAGCTAATGGGGCCTCCTGCTGCCTCTGTGCCACCGGAGCACAATTTCTGTTCTCATCCTGAAGCAAAGTTCTTAACCCGAGGTACTATTTCTGGGTTAGCGGAGTCTGTAACCTGAAGCGTATCTAACCTGAAGTGTATGTAACCCGAGGTACCACTGTATTAGTAACCGGTGCAGAGATGGTTTCATATGGTCCCGTGGTTTCCTCTGACATTGGCTCTATTCCAGTCATTCTTCTCCCCCTCCTTATAAGGAATTGCTGCAATGCATGGGGGAGAACAGGGGCAAGGCTGTTAACCCTGCCCTCTCCTGCACCTCCCATCTACATTTCTGCCGGCCCCTCCCTGAATTGGGAGCTGGAATTCCACTGGAGGGACCTTTCGCTACTCAAGTAAGCTCCCTGCTTAGAATCCTGGAAAATATGGGTTCTAAATTGCATGAGGAGCCTGTTGGAGTAATGGTGGTCTCTCTGCTGCAGAAGCTGAAGCCCTCAACACTTGGGGGGTGGGCTGTAGAAATAGTGGCAGGAGAATGTGGGAAGGCCTCACAGATCAGTATTTGTATGATGTGTGAGAGATAAAATGATTGAAGTAGGTCTATCCTTGCTGCTGGATCGAGTGCAGTTTCCAAAGAGTCTTCACAAAGTGAACTCCTTGTAAACTCATTCCAATAATTTAACACCCCCCCCCCCCGTGCATTACAGAGAACTAGAGTAAGCCTAACTCATAGTCACTTCAGGGTTTTGAGACAGCAGAGACCCTCAGGTAGCGATATACAGGAGAAGGCTATTTTCATTGAGATAGATTTCAAGTGGCAATATATATTGCTGCTGCTGAAAAACTCGAGACCCTTTTTTTGTCCGTTGTATTTTTCCAGGAACCAAACTGTTCATGACATCTTGGATTATGGTTCTGATTTAAGGAGAGACACAGATCCGGCAATACATTTTGCTGCACATCAGATTCTAAAGTTCATGAGAGCCATAAAAAAAAATTTCTAGAGTGATGGAGATGAACCTTGGTTATGAAAGCCAGACGATGAGTAATGAGTGACGTCAGTGCCTAGGTGGCAGACTGCTAAGTGAATTGCCTCTACCCAAGGCTGCCTTATTTGGTATGTTAAAGTGCCTTCTCTAAATAGCATGAAATGGAGATTTCCAGCAGCTTGTAATTTCATAATGTATGCCTAATTTAATAGGAGGGGAATAATATTTGTTCATTTACTGCCTTTTCCCCATCACACCGGGTGACATGAGCAAATGGCACATATGTAGATAATACTTTAAAAACAGCAACCTTGGATGTAGCATGAAATGAGTTGAGGAAGGACTGCAACCCAGTAGTAGAGCACATTCTCTGCATGCAGGAGGTACTTTAAAGCCCTAAACAGCCTCGGTCCAGTATACCTGAAGGAACATCTCCATCCCCATCGTTCTGTCCGGACACTGAGGTCCAGCGCCGAGGGCCTTCTGGCGGTTCCCTCATTGCAAGAAGTGAGGTTACAGGGAACCAGACAGAGGGCCTTCTCGGTAGTAGCGCCCACCCTGTGGAACACCCTCCCTTCAGATGTGAAAGAAATAAGCAGCTATCCTATCTTTAAAAGACATCCGAAGGCAGCCCTGTTTAGGGAAGTTTTTAATATTTAATGCTGTATTGTTTTTAACACTCAATTGGGAACCGCCCAGAGTGGCTGGGGAAACTCAGCCAGATGGGCGGGGTATAAATAATAAATTATTATTATTATTATTATTATTATTATTATTATTATTATTACATGACCTGGAAAAACTGTCTGTGGACAAACGTTGGCTCCCTCGGCCAGTAAAGCGAAATGAATGCCACAACTCTAGAGTCGTTTGCGACTGGACTTAACTGTCAGGGGTCCCTTTACCTTTATTCATGGATATGCTGTCTCCAAAAATAGACAGTCCATTTAGCTATTATGGCAGAGTTGGAATGGAAGAGGTGAGAGGGACTTTGCAGAGTTGAATCCAAGGAAATGCATGATGGGAATAGCTTGGAATCCCCCCCACACACTTTTTAGAGGAACCAGCACCCCTGGCTAGGGGTGTGTGAAGAATGAAGATGCTAGCCGCATTTGGGCAGTGATATGGCAGGTCCCCAGGTGTTGCATAATTTCATCACAAAGTTTTAAATGTCACGGGAGAGTTAACCTTCAGCTGCTGGTGAATAAGAGAGCTTGAAGGCTACAATGTGTATGAGCCAAAAAGCAATCTTCCCTTCCCTTTCCCTGACATTGAAAACTTTTTCAAAAAAACCTTCAGTCTTTTTCTGGACTGCTTTTATGTTTTGTTAGACCTGTAAAAGGCACTTTACATTTTTAGCCTCTGGAGTTGTATTGAGGATGGATTTTGCAGATGAAGGCGAAAGTGTGTGAGCAGCGGCAAGGAAGTTGATGGGAGTCATTGATCCACTCCTTTTTCACAGGGACCGCATGGCAGACTAACCAGCAGTGATTGACAAACTGGAAAATCAGTTATGAGAAGGGTGAAATATGGCTAAAATGCTGCCTTTCAGCTTCATGTAAGAAGGCAGTATTCAACCACAACCTTGGGGGGGGGGGTGTCCTTCAGTCTCCAGGGGTTTTTAGCCTGCTGTTTCTTAGAGCAATATCTGTACTTAAAAGATGAATATTACAGATGAGATATATGATTCTGTGTGGATGAAATGCAAGCCTGCCACGCTGAGATTGAGAGCCTGAATAAAAGCCACTAGCACCAAAAGAAGCAAACATTAGCTAATCTTCTTATTTGTAAAGGCACTCACAAAGTTCTGGGACTAACCTTTCTGGTTTCAAAGGCAATAATGTTGCTTCGATGTGAGCAAGTATCTCAAAATGAGGAATTTGCATAGGAATACAAAGCAAACACTTTCAGAATTATTAGATAAGTCTCATTATGCAACACATCTTGATTGCTAGACTTTTTAGGGCACACAGAACTTTATGGTCATTTGTTGTTCTTGCAGATCCTCCTATGAAATAGACCAGCGTTTCCCAAACTTGGGAAACTCCAGCTGTTATCGGATTACAATTCCCATCATCCCTGACCACTGGTTCTGCTACTTTGGGGTGATGAGAGTTGTAGTCTGAAAACAGCTGGAGTTTCCCAAGTTTGGGAAACAATGAAATAGACCATTAGCCCGATTTGGAGATGTGGAAGTAGGGAAAGTTGGAGGAATTTAAGAAGATCTTTGCTGGATCAGGCCAAAGGCCTATGTATTCCAGCATCTGTTACACCACACCCTGTGGTAGAAATTCCTAGTTTAATAACTGTGCACTATTTCTGTCAGGACCAAATGGTGTTTTTTTAAAATTGATACTTCATTGAATTTTTTCCAATTATAAAGCAAATTATATTACACAACTGTGTAAAAGGGAAAGAAAAACATGAATATATACAAACATATAACCAAATGTTAATTGCTCCACGTTTTAATGATTTTAACAACCCTCACATTTTTCTAATGTATTTTGTCTTCAGTAAGATTTGTATGCATTCAAGATGCAGCTCCCCATATCACCTTTGACAGGGTAATAAAAGTAGTAGTAGCAATAATAGTACAGTGGTACCTCGGGTTAAGTACTTAATTTGTTCCAGAGGTCTGTTCTTAACCTGAAAACTGTTCTTAACCTGAAGCACCACTTTAGCTAATGGGGCCTCCTGCTGCTGCCATTCTGCTGGAGCACGATTTCTGTTCTCATCCTGAAGCAAAGTTCTTAACCTGAAGCACTATTTCTGGGTTAGCGGAGTCTGTAACCTGAAGCATATGTAACCCGAGGTACCACTGTAGTAGTAGTAGTTGTTATTTATTACATTTGTATACCACAGATATAATTGGCACCAATTATTTCCTCAGGTTTTATCAGTGATGCTCACATGAACCCCCTCTCCTTATTGCAACTTTAAAGTAATAAGCTCAGATGACAGCTTCAAAAATAACTGAACATTTTTATGCACCTAAGCTTTTCCGAGCTGCTGAGTTATAGAGAATAAGTAGCAAATGGTGTGTGTGTGTGTGTGTGTGTGTGTGTGTGAGAGAGAGAGAGAGAGAGAGAGAGAAAGATATGTCTATCTGCTCCCCAGTGTTATAATAATAGTAACAGTGATTTGATTTACTACAGAGGACTCTTCAATAGAGCACAGTGAGTGATGGGCCATCCATCCTATTTGTAAGCTGAGGAAGACACAACTCCCCTTGCCTGCTAGGCTATCAAGCTGGTTTGAAGAATTAGCTGATAGCAGCGTTTTGTTTAATCCAGCCTTTGGTCCTTCCCACTTCATCAGTTGGCAGAGATGAGCAAGACCGACGCTAGCATATATATATAGGGAGGGGACGTCATTCATTGATTGTAATCCATTATCTAGGGCTTCCATATGTCATTCTGTGATGTCCTCGGACGGTCGCATCATCAAAAGAAAGTTGCTTTGATAATGGGGTGCCACGTGGAGCAGAAAAATGAGTTACAACAAAGGATTTTAAAGGCTGCTCCAAGGAGGTTTAAGAGTGAAGAGGGAATTTTATTTGTATAGGAAGTTAGAAGGCAAAAAGAGAGAGAGGCTTTCATGAAGCTTAGGAGAAAATGAAGGGTGAGAAGGGAAATGAAATTGCTTGGGTAGACCATCAAAGCGGCATAATATTGCTGATGTGTGACACTTGAAGAAAAGCATACTTTCTGTTTGGAAGAATAGGTTTTCATAATACATGCGCTTTCCCTAAATTTGCATTAGCTTAGCCTGGAAGCCCAAGGCCGGATGCCAAAGAGAGAAAGTGCTGCAATTGTGACATTCTGCAGTACCTTCCCCTTAACGAAGTTTAAGGCTGTGTTGGTGTTGTTTCCTTGAGTTACTGGTCCATGCAACCTGAAGGCTCAGGAGGGAGGCCTTCCTCCTGTCCCTGTTTGTGTGCTTGGAGAGCTAACAAACCTACAGTGATAACAAGGAGAAGCAGCAGCAAAGGCCTCAAGAGTTTTATCACCCAGGGTATGAAGGCTATCTGCGGTGAAGATTAGTTTGGCTCCAAGGTAATTCACTGGCCAATATTGGCAATGGCTATTTCAAAACAATCAGTTTTCTCCATGGCACAAACTTTTACCTCAGGTTTCATCAAGGATGCTCACATGAACCCCCTCTCCTTTTTGCTGCTTTAAAGAATGTTATGCGTTGTTACTGAGGAAGTTAAGAAGCTTGCATTCTACACGTACTTGTGTGTTTCAATGATGAGTCATGGAAGGGTAGGTTGTATTCAGCCAAGCAAGCTAACCGCTTTATAAGCTCCGCAGGAATCCTTGCTAAATATTCATTCTCTCCAATAAACACCTCCTTAGCTATGATAGGGCTGGCCAGCAGGAGTCACAACTAATTGCTCATTCCACTCTTATTCTTATTTTATGCTGTTTCTTTGTATCAAATAAAGATGCGCAACCGCTTGAAAAACGAAGAGCAAGATGGAACTCTTGAAGATAGGGAAACATTTGTTTTGGGCTTGTTTCCATAATCCAAGGATGCATATGTTATTGACTTGGGCTTACAATTTACCCAAATAGCCTTGATATATTTGGGGTAGACAGGGTGGAGCTGCAGATCCCATCATCCGCAGCCAACATGGCCAATTGCCAAGGATGATGGTCCAAAACATCTGTTGTAGAGTGGGCTGGGCAATAAATCACATAGTTCAAAGTTGGCATTAACACTCTATTAGCAGAAACACATTTGGCTGAGTGTCAGGCCTATTGAGCACAGCACCTCATTCCCTGTAGATCTTACTCCATGAAACCAGTTACTCCATGAAACTAAAGGTCCCCTCCTTCCCTCAGCCATTTAGGTCTCCTCCTTTCTGGGACTTTTTTCAGGCAATTGGAGACTGCACCTGCATGCCCTCTGTCTTTGCTCCTCCTATCGCTTGCCTCTTCTGGTACCGGGAGTGGGGGGAAGGGGAGGTTGTCATAGCAGAGGGATGACACACGTGACTTGTCACCAGCCTGAGTCATCTCTGCCTCTGGACTTTCGTCCTCACATTCACCTCAGCTTCTGCCTCTGATCCTGAACTTCTCTCTGCCACAGACTCTCCCTGCTCACAAAGCCTTGTTATCCCCTTCAGCTTCCAGCACCTCCTCCCGGTCTCTGAGCCTTTTTGCGTGCAAGCAGGAGGGGGCAGGGATCTCTCAGGCAGCGCAGTGCCTCCCTTCCCATCGTGGCAGCCCCAATCCCATTCCTACTTGTGTGCAAGCAGGAGGGGGTAGGGATCCCTCAGCTGGGAAGGGAGGCTTCCTGTTGCCTAACTGAGAGATCCCTGCCCCCTCCGATAGGCAGCATGAAGCCTCCCTTCACAGCTTACTTGCTGGGGTCAGGGAAGGTGGAGGCAGCCCGGAAGCTGCATCTTAGAGCCCCTGCACTACCATCATATGGGGACTTCTGAGCAGCTCCTGAAGCCAGCAGATCCAACTGCTCCAGGCTGCTGAGACTGCTGCTCCTGCATTTCCCGGGGACATTAGATGAAATCTGGGGACATTCTGGGAATGGAATATGTCCGGGGACTTATTCGCAAATCCAGGGACTGTCCCTGGGACACAGGGATGTCTGGTAACCCTACACTAAGCCTTGTTATCCCCTTCAGCTTCCAGCAGCTCCTCCCAGTCTCTGAGCCATCTTCCCTTGGTGGTTTACCAGCTGGTTCTCCCACCATTCCTCTGTGTCCAACCTGATCATAACAACATCCAGAGGGCACCATATTGACTACCCAATGTGCTTCCCTCCAAATTTTGTTGGACAATGACGCCCTTTTGCCCCTGACAGCGTTGGCCATCAGCAAACTTCATTTTATTGCTTTCTATGAGGTTTCAGACCTATGCCAATAGTTTCTGAAATCTGAACTGAAACTACTTTCTCGGCTGAGATTTTGATTGCTCTAAGCCACTTTTCTGATCTTGGCTTATCCTTTCTGACTCTCCTTTTCCACCCCTTCACTTCTGTATTTGTTTATCATGTATCTCTATTATGTTGCTCTTTTTCCAAAGTATTCAGTGCACATGGGGAAGGTGGCAAGTTTATCTGTGACACATGCACAAAATTACTTCAATGGAGGTTTTTTAGCACAGAAGTATCAAACAGTGGACTTGTTTATTACTGTGGAGGCAATCAAATAATTTAATCTACCATGTTTGCTTCCTCTCCTAGACAACCAAGAGAACAACTTTAATGCAATTAATCTTTGCAAGTGAACAACAATGTCAAGAAAGGGAAAATTAATTTACTTGATTCAGTCCTTGTACAAAAGCAGTAGCTGAATGTGAAAATTGAAAAGCCACCAGAGGGGTGGTGTGTGTTTTTTTGGTGTTAAGAGTTTATTTGCCAAATATTTCTTTTCTCCTCGGTGTGCTTTTGAAAGCTTTAATGTTTAAGGTGTAGAATGGTGGAGCTTAGTATCATAATCCATGAGTGACATTTAAGAAATCTAAGATGTGCCGATGAACACAATTTATTTGAAACTAGAGATGTCAAGCCCCAGAAAAGAACTTCAGGGACTCATTAAAACCCACCTTAAAGGAGAAGCAATACAAGTTCTGGAATTATTTCCCTCTTGGATTAAAAACCAAGCAGGATAAAAATTACTGGCTCAGTTCCTCCCTGCTGAATGTACTGGAACTATGTCATTCATTATATGCAATCTATACCAGTGCTGGGGATTTGGACCAGGGTAGGGGAACTACATAGGGATGCGAGTGGCGCTGTGGTCTAAACCACTGAGCCTTGGGCTTGCCAATCAAAAGGTTGGTGGTTTGAATCCCTGCGATGGGGTGAGCTCCTGTTGCTCGGTCCCAGCTCCTGCCAACCTAGCAGTTCGAAAGCACATCAAAAAGTGCAAATAGGTACCACTCCGGTGGGAAGGTAAATGGTGTTTACATGCGCTGCTCTGTTGTCGGTGTTCCCTTGCGCCAGAAGCGGCTTAGTCATGCTGGCCACATGACCCAGAAAAACTGTCTGCGGAGTGGACAAACATCAGGTCCCTCAGCCTGTAAAGCGAGATGAGCGTCGCAACCCCAGAGTCGTTTGCGACTGGACTTAATTGTCAGGGGTCCCTTTACCTTTAGGGGAAGTACATCTCTCATGGGAGACCTACAACAACTTTTATCAACCCCCATGCAAAGTAATCACTGTGGCAGTGGGTGGACATTCGTAGAAGGAAAAGGCTTCCCATACGGGTCTTCTACAGGGGGTTGCAGTGGCTATTTTCTTCTCCTCCTCCCCACCCCCTTACTCCTGCAGCATCTTTTACCTGTTCCCCATGCAAAATAATGGAGAAAGTCAGTCAGTCTGTACAGTGGTACCTTGGTTTACAACCATAATCTATTCCAGAGGTCCGGTTGTAAACCAAAACGGGTTGTAACCCAAGGCGCTCTTTCGCCAATGGGTCCTCCCCCCCAAAATTGGTTTTAATCCAAAAAAATAATAAAATAAAATAAAAGGGACATATACTTCCGGGTTTGACGTGGTTGTAATCCAAAACGGTTGAAATCCAAAGCAGTTGCAAACCAAGGTACCACTGTATAGCACAGAAGGAAAGCTCCTGTTTCCTCAGAGCAGGGCGGGGTGAATTTTACAAGCCCTTGAACAGGCTTGGAAAAATTAGCTGAGGTAATTTCTCGACCTCCCCCCCCCCCCCGAGGTAATTTCTCAGTTACTCTGAGGGGAGCTTTGGAAAGCTCACGTATTCCAATTTGAAACCAAAGGTTCTGGGAGTTAACGTCATTGGCTATGATGATGGTGATGATGCTTTCTTTCTTGGGGAAATGCAGCAACTGGAAAGGTCTACAAATCTATAAAAGTAAATAAGTGAAATGATGTTGAATATCAAAGCTATCATTAAAATAAAGTTTGAGGACTCCAGAGAGCACAGTGTCTCATGTGTCCCTTTTAAAGATACAAAATCGTGTTTTCTCTGTGCATTTACTTATTTAGGATTGCTTATTCCATGAATGCAGAATTACTGTATTGAAAAATGAGCATGCACAACCAGAAATTTGGGGAGGATACCAATAATATGGCGTTTCCATGTGCGGCTCTGGCTTGCCAGAGCAGTGATGTCACACTGGCCACGTGACCCGGAAGTGTCTCCGGACAACGCTGGCCCCCGGCCTCTTGAATGAGATGGGCGCACAACCCTAGAGTCTGTCAAGACTGGCCCGTACGGGCAGGGGTACCTTTACCTTTACCTTACCAATAGTATACGCTGTATGCGCTTCTTTGCAAATAGAACACAAACATCTTCAGTTGAAGATATTCTCTCTCATACACTCCATGTGTATCAAAGCCTTCATACATTTAGGAGAATAGAGAAACTCTCTTAGTTCTGCAAATAAAATTGTATAAAGTGTTGTTGTTGTTTTTTTAATTTCACATCTCTGCGGGCGCTGGGTTCTCTGACAATTTTACAGCAACCTCATATTTCAGTGTGGTATACACTGTTCCTGTCTCCTGAGAGATGGTTTTCTTTTCACAATAAATGTTTTAAATCCTTTCTTCTTTTCAGCAACTAAACTGCTGGCTGTTTGATACTCCTACTTTCAAAATGTATTTTGGCGGTGGGTTTTTGTTTTCGCTCTAAAACACACCACAATCTTAGCATTGTGGAGGCTTTTTTTTCCCTCAGAGAGTTGATCCAAAACCAATAAATTCTACTAAGGAGAAAAAAAACACTGGAACTTTTGCATTTAAAATACAATGCGGTTGATTGATTGACATATCCCCACTGACTTGATAGGGATTGCCTTCATTAAAAAAAACACAACTAATTCAGATCTTGTTATCTAGTTTCTGCTGTGGTGTGTGTGTGTGTGCCTCTTTGAAAAAACCGAATCGGAATTAGCTATATTTCCTCCATCAGCTTTATTTTATTTTATTATTATTTTTAGTAAGGATTTTCTTGTTTTACAGAAGTAAGTGTAATGCCTCGTATTTTTTTCCCCCATGTAACATTTGTTTCCAGGCTAAAGAAAAAGTCACAGTCTATCGATATTTCTGCATCAAGCTATGAACCTCTGGCACCTGCCGCTCAACATGCAATGCAACCACCTAAGCCGCCGCCTGTCACAAACACAGCTACATCCGAGGAGGAGCAGAACAACACTGCGAATACGCAACGGCGCAACCCGCGGAGGGGTGAGCTGAAGAGATACTACACCATTGGTGAGCCAAAACACATATACCATATTCCCCCTTAAAAACGTGTTATCTCCTTCAGTGAAGGAAAGCTCTCGCTGTGGAACAATCAATCACATGTTCATTGATTGGGTGAATCAGAGCTGCTGGGTTTTCTGTTGTTCGGTGCGGGTTGTTTTCTCATCTGCTGTGGGCATTAAGAGTTTGCCCTTATGCAGGTCACTTCAATAAGAGATATAGGAGTGCCTTGTCATTGCTTTTAGTTTTGTGTTGTTGTTTTCAAAAAAACATTCAGTTCTGTGGTCTATTACTTCCTATCGCCACTGTTGTTACTGTTGTTGTTCTCCTTGCTGATCCTTAGCAATACATTCCAATGCTGTCCAGGGTTGTAAAGACTGGGGAGAGAATAATTGGGTGCACTCTTCCCACCTTGGATCAAATCTATGCTTCTGGGTGCCATAAGAAAGCTGCAGAGATAGTGCAGGACAGTGCGCACCCCAGAAATGATCTCTTTCAGCTTCTGCCTTCTGGAAGAAGGTAAAGGGTTATAAACACTAGGAAACAGTTTCTATTCAAATGCGATTTTGGTTTTAAACGCAGTGTAAGGTAGTATCTATGGGAGTATATTGTATTTAATTATGAGGTATCAGAGTATTTAGGGGGCTAACCAGGCTGGGATAGCTGGGATAGCAGGCTTGCTGGTTTTTGAATGTCTGATGTAGATTTTTTCAATTTTGTTGTTCTGTATGGGACAATGACAATAAAGATTATCATATCGTAAAGGGAGCAGTAGTGATTACAAAAAAACAGAGCAAGCAATGTGTGGCTCTCTCTTGTCTCAGGGTAGTGGTTGCTGGCTTAAAATGGTGTTTGTCTAGTTTTGATCCTCTTCATGGTTCTTTCCTGACCTCTTTTTATGGAATTATTTCCTATCCTTTGCTTGTCCAGAGATCCCTGCACAGATCCCTGGTTCATTGCTGGGGATCTGGGGTCAAGATGTTCCAAGACATGTCCACCTACAGAACTGCCCAGTTCTGTTAAGCCTTGCTGTTGTCCTCCATCAACTGAAAGTGTGACTTCCAATATACCCAGTATATTGCATGGGGAGTGCACTGGTGGTAGGAAAGCTCTCTTATCAGGGAAGGACCACAGCTCTGTAGCATAACATCTGTTTTGCCTGAAGAAGGTCCCAGTAGACTCCTGCCTAAGACCCTGGAGAGCCTCTGCCAGCCAGAGTAGAGAATGCTAAGCTAGATAGCCCGATGGTCTCACTCAGAATAAAGCACCTTCCCATGTTCCTGGGGAAATTTGTTCACTTCCGCTGATTCTTCCAATTCAGGGACCCCAGAACCTCATGGCTCCTTGGACCACTGTTTACACACTGACTTGTGTAGCAGGGTATGGCATCTGTAGAATCATCTTATTTGTTAAACATTAAACCACAAAAGGGACGCGGGTGGCGCTGTGGGTTAAACCACCGAGCCTAGGACTTGCCGATCAGAAGGTCAGCGGTTCAAATCCCCGCGACGGGGTGAGCTCCTGTTGCTCGGTCCCTGCTCCTGCCAACCTAGCAGTTCGAAAGCACGTCAAAATGCAAGTAGATAAATAGGTACCACTCCGGCGGGAAGGTAAACAGTGTTTCTGTGTGCTGCTCTGGTTCACCAGAAGCGGCTTAGTCATGCTGGCCACATGACCCGGAAGCTGTACGCCGGCTCCCTCGGCCAATAAAGCGAGATGAGCGCCGCAACCCCAGAGTCGGCCACGACTGGACCTAATGGTCAAGGGTCCCTTTACGTTTTAAACCACAATTCTTGTGCGACTCCACATTCATTAGTTATTAGGTCACCAGTTTGCCTCTCTGTTGTATTTTAATCTGGTTGTTCCCTCCAAACCTAGTCTCAAACATGGACGGAGGAGGTTGACAATAAACTCTTCTGCCTCCTCCATGCACCTGTCTACAGCTAAGGAGCAGAGTTGCAAAGCTGTCTCCACCTCAGCTGCCTCACTTGCTTTGTAAAACAGAACAAGCAAACTGCACAGGCCCGTGAAAGGCTCTCTGTCTGGCAAGCAGCATCGAAGCCTTGTTCGTGACCAAAGCAAACATTTTGTAGAGCCTCCAGGCCTTAGTGTGGTTGTAACTTGCAAGGCCTCTGCTTTGTCAACTGCCACTAAGATTCTCGCTGTCCCTAGCCCCGTCTCCCTGGCAGAGGTATTTATTAAATTTATATCCTGGCTTTACTCCCAAAGGAGTTGATTGCATCAGTATTCTTCCATACAGTGGGAGGTGAATCACCTGGACCCTGGCAATTTAAAGGAAAATTGGCTTTAAAAATTTATTTTGAAAAGTCAGGTATTCAAGTTGTCCATAACGAAGCTGCCAAAGTTTGAAACAAGCTAAATTTCCTCGATTTCTTTTTAATAAACTTTTGTGCTAGTGTTTAAGCAATCCTTTAAGACCATGAAATGTTCAAAGAACTTTTCTTGAGCCATAAATGTGAGGTGCCATTTCAATACCAGCTGAGCATCCTTTATTACTTTAGGAACTCTGCGCTGGTAGAGAAATGTCCTGAGGTGCAACTGTACCTTAGTGGGAATTAGGTTCCAGCTTTTGCACAGAGCAATCACGAACGGCAAAAAGTAATTTTTATTTTATTTTTGGTCTGGAGCCAGAAGTCTGCCTGGCACTGTGTGACAAAATTGCCAATCAACGGGAGTTGCATTTTACCATTATTACATGAGGAACATAGATCAGTGTTTTGTAATGGGAGTCTATTTCCATTTCTGCCACCCCTGAAAGAAGCAAATGCTACTCAAACTAAAGAAAACAACAAATCCGAAAAACTGTCTGTCTCTGCAACTCTTATGAGCTGAATATCCATTGCTCTTATTCATGGGATATGTGTTGAAAGAGGGCTTGTTTTCTGTAGAGATTAAGAAGTGATCTCTGGTGACAGAAACATATAGTGCTATCTTCTCAGTTGTGGGCAACTGGGCCAGCCAGGTTTCTAACGGGCAAGCTTTTCTCCTAAGCACAAAGAAAGAAGTTACCGTATTTTTCAGTCTATAAGACGCCCCCATGTATAAGATGCCCCCTATTTTGGGGGACTCCGATTTAAGAAAATGGGTGGAGATGTATCTGTGTATAAGACGCCCCCAAATTTTTGACATTATTTTTAAGGGGGGGGAAACCTAGTCTTATACATGGAAAAATACAGTACGTATTTATGTGAGAGAAAGTAATGGGTGCCACTGATGATAAACATTAGACTAGAGGCTAAACCTGTGTCCTGAATCCACATGTCTGGCATATGATGAAATTCCCCAGAAGCTGCCTTCAAAATTATAGTCTATGTACTTCGTTGTACAGAACTTCATGTGTGATGATATCTGCATTGCCTCTGATGATGTGATTGCCAACTTCATGACTTGTCCATTGATTTCAGTGGGTGTGTGCTGAGCATGGCTAACATTGGCCCATTTCTTTATTAGATTTATATGGTTGCCTAACAATAATTGGGTGGCTTACAAACAAGACTTTATTAAAAAATACAGCGTTTTGTATTTGCCTTATTAATAAAAGGCTTATTCAGATCCAAAATCTGTGCAGTGAAACAGGGTTAAAACCATTCCTTGACTATTTAATGTACCTTTTAAAATAATTCCTCCAAGTGCTCAGACTATCACCAAAACTTGTAAATTGGATTTGTATGGGTCACTCCATGCAATGTTGACTGGATAACCATGATGGAGTAATGCAGCAAGACAAAACTAGAAGGAAGAGGTGGCCCTAACCAAGCACATAACCAAATGCCTCTATCTGAAACCAGTGCTATTTCTCTGGAAGAAAGACGTGCCAGAACTCACCATGAACGCCTCCCTTGTTCTCTTATAATGGCAATTGCACCCACCTGAGAGGTGCCGAGACTGAGTTCTGGCAAGTTCCTGCTGGAAAAAAGCCCTGTCTGAAACCCTACAGGGTTGTTGCCAGTCAATATTGGGCAATACAGTGGTACCTTGGGTTATGTACTTAATTCATTCCGGAGGTCCGTTCTTCACCTGAAACTGTTCTTAACCTGAAACACTACTTTAGCTAATGGGGCCTCCTGCTGCTGCCACGGCGCCAGAGCACGATTTCTGTTCTCATCCTGAAGCAAAGTTCTTAACCCGAGGTACTATTTCTGGGTTAGCGGAGTCTGTAACCTGAAGCATATGTAACCTGAAGCGAGTGTAACCCGAGGTACCACTGTACTGCAGTAAATGAACCAATGGCATGACTCAGTATGAGACTGTTCCCTCTATGCAAGATTCTTTGACATGTGAATTCACATTGAAGATTTCATTGAGAGTAGGAAGTTTGAATGCCTAAAGCAAGTGTATATTGACTAATGTGCACACCTCAGCAGATTTTGTGGATTGGTGGTAATTAGTGCTTTGAACCCAAGTGTTTGATGTGTTTAGGCTCTTTAGAAACTTTTTGCAATTTCCTGCGTTTGAGATCCTGCTGAAATCCCGGTTTATTCAAGGAGTTTTATGGCTGTTTCTCCTTAAGGTGTAAAAAGTGAAGGTTATTAATTGGCAAATGGGCCGGGGCTTCGTTTTTCAAAAGAGAAGGAGGCATAAAGATGGCAGTGAAAATGATTTGTTTTACATAAAATGCCAAACTGCATAATTATATGTTTCCTTACTCTTAGCAAATCTGTAAGCAGCCTTGCGCAGCTGCCTAATCGCTTCCCTGCCTAATATGTGAGCAGTTCCCAAGAGACAGCATCAGCCCCAAATGTGACATTCTATCTTAAATCTTTGTTGATAGACTAGAAAGCAGAGAATTAAGCGTTAGCTGTAAGGTTCAGCCACCACATCTGAAACGCTTAACAGCTCCCTCATGTAGTAGCATATATCTGTCTTGTTTTTTGTGGCTTTTTATATGCATTTTACTGCGTGTTATGACGGGCTTGCGAACTGTGTTGTATCGCTGCTGAAAGGAGGATGAGCAGTGAAATATAGGATGCCGTTAGTTGGAAAGAGAAGTCAGCTCCTGGAATATATTTACAAATGCTTCTTATAGATTTCCCATTCCTGGCTAGCGATATCATTAGTTCAATGATATTAAGGCACAGGTCAATTCTGTATCCAGGGCAGCTGTCTACCAACTCCACCTGGTATGCAGGCTGAGACCCTACCTGCCCGTGGACTGTCTCGCCAGAGTGGTGCATGCTCTGGTTATCTCCCGCTTGGACTACTGCAATGCGCTCTACGTGGGGCTACCTTTGAAGGTGACTCGGAAACTACAACTAATCCAGAATGCGGCAGCCAGACTGGTGACTGGGAGCGGCCGCCGAGACCACATAACACCGGTCTTGAAAGACCTATATTGGCTCCCAGTACGTTTCCGAGTACAATTCAAAGTGCTGGTGTTGACCTTTAAAGCCCTAAACGGCTTCGGCCCAGTATACCTGAAGGAGCGTCTCCACCCCCATCATTCTGCCCAGACGCTGAGGTCCAGCGCCGAGGGCCTTCTGGCAGTTCCCTCATTGCGAGAAGCAAAGCTACAGGGAACCAGGCAGAGGGCCTTCTCGGTAGGGGCGCCCGCCCTGTGGAACGCCCTCCCATCAGATGTCAAAGCGATAAATAACTACCTGCCATTTAGAAGACATCTTAAGGCAGCCCTGTTCAGGGAAGTTTTTAATCTGTGATATTTTACTGTATTTTTTGTTTCTATGGAAGCCGCCCAGAGTGGCTGGGGAGGCCCAGCCAGATGGGCGGGGTACAAATAATAAATTATTATTATTATTATTATTCATGATGGGGTTCAAGGTGCGTACATAGTGGATCGATGTTGCTTCCCATCCTGGCATTGATGAGACCCAGACTTCCTTATCTTCCACAAGGGGAAAGGCCATCGTAGCTGTGTGGCAGAATACTTATTTTCCATGCAGATGTTAGTTTCTGTTTGCCACTGTGTAGTGCTTTGGAGTCTCAAGACTCTGTTTTGCATTCCACACATTCCCCACCATTGGAAGTCTCCCCGGAGATGGGAGACGGATGTGACGTTATTGGTTTGCTGTTCCTTTGTTTTTCAGTTGCTCTCTGCTCTCACAGAGAGAGGATGTGTTTTCTGTCTGCATAGTAAGAAATTAAAGCACAGCGATGTAGCCATAAATCTCATCACTTCCGCTTGCCGCTTTGATTCTCTGCTGAATGGGGATGTGCCTGGAGCCTCATCAAAGGCTCAGGTCATTAATCACGTCGGAGGGCAATTCCGGAAGATGGGCTTTATCAGCTTGGTCGCAGCAGAGATTCCGACAGCAGAAGCTGCCAGGTTCCATCCTTGGCACCTCTTAGGTAGGAATGGGAGACTTCTGTCTGAAACCCTGGAGAGGTGCTGCCAGTCAGTGTCACCCATACTGAGCTAGGTGGGCAAATGGTCTGATGTGGTATCTGTTGGGTATTTGGAGTTTAGTAGCGCTGCAGAGAGCTTGCTGGGGAGACCATGCATAACAAGGAACTCAAAAATAACTTTAACAAGGTTTTAATAACAAAACAAAAACTCCTTTTACACTAAAGATAACAACAACAAACATGACCCAACCACCAACCCATCCCCCAGGGTAATGAGACAGCTAGGTGCTGCTCCTTATATACTAGGCCCAAATGCTGACACAGCTTAATTAACACAACCTAGCAGCACCTGCTATGTTAGACAGCTGCAAGACTGGGTTTCGTTATTTGCCCTGGCCCTTAAAGACATACACAACTTGTGAAACAATAATGAACCTTCACATTTTACAGTGACCATTCAACAGTCTCAGGCAGCTAGGCACAAGGGAAATGAACCAGCTTCTTGCCTTCAGTGTGCGATTTAATTCACAAGCTGTTGCACAACCAAAGTGTTATGCAGCCTCTATTCATGGTTTTTCACAGTGATGGTGATGATGGTGATGATTTATTTATACCCTACCCATCTGGGGCTGAGTTTTCCCAGCCACGCTGGGCGGCTCCCAACAGAATATAAAAAATACGATAAAATATTAATATTAAAAACTTCCCTAAAGAGGGCTGCCTTCAGATGTCTTCTAAAACTCAGATAGTTGTTTATTTCTTTGACATCTGATGGGAGGGCGCTCCACAGGGCGGGTGCCACTACCGAGAAGGCCCTCTGCCTGGTTCCCTGCAACCTCACTTCTCACAGGGAGGGAACTGCCAGAAGGCTCTCAGAGCTGGACCTCAGTGTCTGGACTGAATGATGGGGGTGGAGACGCTCCTTCAGGTATACTGTGCCAAGGCCATTTAGGGCTTTAAAGGTCAGCACCAACACTTTGAATTGTGAATGGTCTCAGATACCTCTGGTATACAAGCAAACCTTAAATGACTGGCTGAAATAACCATGACAGAAATGTAAAGAATAAAAATGGATTCCACCCCACCCCACCCCATTCTGATTAACTAACTCTTCTGACTCTATGCCACAGACTTAATGCTGTTTTTGTAGCCGTTCTTTCTCTTCAGAAAAACACGGGGATTGTAATTTTGTGTGTGGAGCAGAAATTAGTAATAATAACAGAGAATTCTCAACGCACAAATATACAGTTGCAAGAATTATTTGGAGAAGACATAACTGCTGAACTAGAGGTTGCAGTGTGAACATAGGCCCTACCATTGTGTACCCAGATGCATACCCTCCAACATTTCTCCGATGAAAATAGGGACATCCTCAGGAAAAGCGGGACATTCCAGGATCATATCAGAAACTGGGATGGCTTCTGTTAATCTGGGGCTGTCCCTAGAAAATAGGGACACTTGGAGGATCTGCAGATGGCATAGTAAAGTGGAGGAAACACTCTCACACACACACACACAAAAGTACCATCTTCTAGCACTGAGTTCTCCAAACAGGAGGCAATGATGTAGTTAACAACTGTCTCACTAATTTAACTAGGCCAGCAAAAGACTTGACATGAAAAGTTTACCTTCTTCCGACCTTGTTGGTACATTGTTCTCTGCCAGAAGCAATCAATGTCTTAAGATCAAGCAACACGGGCTAATCGTTACCATGATAAATGGATTAAGAAATTGCATTAACACATAGCGTAAGTAGCAGGTCCTCTGCCCCCACCAGTTGTCTCAACTGGATTTGCTTCTTCCTGGGTGGCATTAATTTGTGGCACGCTAATCCCAAACCACATGGTTAAGAGTCAATATTTATCGGATAATGAGCTGCATATTCAAACAGGTTCATGCTGGGCAAATGAGAGGAATAATTAAAGTGGACATCATCATTCGGCCCTCCAAAGCTAAGATGCATTTCAAATGGCAGCTTAGCAGAGTTTGCTTCATGGCAGTCTGGAAATGTGCATGATAGTGCTTAAAACACACACACACACACACACACACACACACACTGTAAATAAACTCTTCTTGCAGCAGTATTAATAAACCTCCTGTCTGCTGCCCTGTTTCAACAAGAGAGGTCAGTACACGGAAGCAGCTTTCCACCTGCATTTCTAATGTGGATCTGGATGCACATATCCACTTGCATTTTAATGTTTATCTGAGCTGCCTGCATGCATCTTCTGCAGCAAAGTGAGACATGTATCTGTCTCCTAAGTCACTGCTGGGTACATGCAACTGGTTCCCTAAGACTAGTTTCATATAGCCAGTGAGATGTGTATCTGCAGTCAACACAGAGTCAACCGCTAATCTCTCTCTGGTGGAAATACAGTGGTACCTCGGGTTAATTACTTAATTCGTTCCAGAGGTCCGTTCTTAACCTGAAACTGTTCTCAACCTGAAGCACCACTTTAGCTAATGGGGCCTCCTGCTGCCTCCGCGCCGCCGGAGCACAATTTCTGTTCTCATCCTGAAGCAAAGTTCTTAACCCAAGGTACTATTTCTGGGTTAGCAGAGTCTGTAACCTAAAGCGTCTGTAACCTGAAGTGTATGTAACCCGAGGTACCACTGTAACACCTGTTGCCTCATCATAGTTATTTCCTGTGCTTTCTTGCATTCTCTTAAACCATCAGCTGCCAGGGACCAAATGACTCTGCCAAGCACTGTAAGGATTTCTTCTGAGTTGGCATCTTTATCATCAGTTGGCTGCTATCCGCAACTCCTTCTGCCCACTCAGTCTCAAGGGAAGAGCCTCACCCCTGGACAATGGCAACCATCAGCTGTTCCAGGACCAGCGGTGGTGCTCTACGATGGGACATTCACCATTAGGAATAGGTTCCCATTATTATACAGTACAGGCTAGTGCAGGTACGGAGAACCTTTGGACTACAATTCCCATCAGCCCCAGCAAGCATGCTTAAGGGCAGCAGTAGTTCAGCAACATCTGGAAAGCCAGAGGTTCCCCACACCTTGGCTAGTAAGAACACCATTAACATTTTGAAGGAAAAGAAATCACAATTCAGGCACAAGAAAAGGTAAATAGTGGCAACATAATGAATTGAATGACTGAAAACATTTATTTCACAGCTTTCCTAAACATTCAAAGAAGCTAACGGTAAAATATAAAGAAAAATATATATTAGCAGTTCAGAAGTCCAAAACAATGAAACATCATATTGAAACAAAACGAAGCAGATAAAACCAGTGAGGAACAGAAGCTACAGTATAAACCATCAGGCTGACTTCTATGAAGCTACTAACAGCTAAAGGCTTCATTCTGAAGCAGATGTCCATGGGACAGGCCTTCCTAAGGAAGGAGTTCTGGAGCCTCAGTGCTGCCACTGAGAAGAACCTCTTCCATAAAAGAGGAAGATGCCTTATTCCAAGTCAGGTCCATCTAGCTCAGTATTGTCTAGCTCAATATGGGCTAAGCCTACCTGGAGATGCCAGAGAGTGAAGCTGGGACCTTCTGCATGCAAGGTGATTGCTCTACCACTGAGCTATGGCATTTCCCAGGCAAACATGGATTTTGGACACAAAAGAGGGATGTTGCTGGTTATCTTCATAGATTAGTAGGTTTATATTTAAGAGTATAACCCTCCATAACATAAAAGAAACCCTGAGAGAAAGGAGCACACACAACATATATTTATATTTGCGCTCATTGGTGAATTTGCACCGATTTTGTTCTACTTTTGTCCATACCAAAACAAACACCCAGATACTTCCAACTCTAATTAACACAACACAATAAAGTAGCACACTTATACATTCCCGACAAATGCACACTGCTTTTATAGATAGATTGTTCCAATTATTTTCTTTTGAATGTGGGCTCACAGAATCTGGAGAGGAAGAGAAATCGTCTCTGTTTCCTGAGCACTCGTCTACCTGTTTGTGAGTGATAAGCCAACTGTAGCGGACTTGGTGCAACCTGTGGATAACAAAAGTAGTTTCCTTGGTAACAGTAGGGATGCAAAATTCTGTGTGGGTTTTTTTGTTTTTTATTGGTAAGTGCACTTTTTGTGGTATAGACATGGGGTTCCTAAATGAGTAGTTTACATAAGAATCTGTACTTTTTTTTTTGTTAAATCTTAAAAACATTAACAGAAACCCTTTAGTGTCAATTCCAAAGTGTAACCAAGTTTAAGTACAGTGGTGCCTCGCAAGATGAAATTAATTCGTTCTGCGAGTTTTTTCGTCTTGTGAATTTGTTTGTCTTGCGAAGCACCACTGTGTATTGATAGTTTCCCACAGGAATGCATTGACGGTTTTTTTAAAAAGGCGCAAGACAGGCACAGCCAACCCTTACCCCTCCACCAACCAAATTTTAACCAATGCCTAACCGCAACCTTACAAGATGTGACGATTTGCGATGCAGTAGGCAAAAACCAAATGGTACCAGCCAATCTGCCAAATGGACAAAATTCCTAGCAGGCCCCAGCCCCAAAAGCAGACGACCCCATGACAGGTATACCAAGGTCAATGCAATAGCCCTAAATTAGGGAGGGCGGGTGGTCGATCTGATGCATGCAGCAAAAGAGACTGAAAAAAGCTGCGTGCCAAGAATATATAACCTTTGGGCCAACCCTCTAAAAGGTAACATCAAAATCTCACCAAGAACCCAAATTGGCCCAGTCGCAGTCATGGCCATCCAAACGGTCCTACCCAGTAACCAAGAGGGGGTGTCCTGTTAGACCCCCCCGTAACACGTGCTCTCCATGAAGGAGAACACACTTTGCCAGAGGAATTTCCTTTGAGCTTTGTGGGGTTTGTTTCTGAGTAAACCTGCATAGCAGAGTGTGGCAAGTCTCCAAGCTTTCCCATCTGCTTAAGGCAGAGGTTTTCAACCTTTCTGAATCCACGTCTCCCTTGACCAACTACACTTTTTTCTGTGGCACCCCTGTGGGGCTCAGGAGCCCAGTTATGTCATCCCTTGCCTGCCGAGCTGGCAGCCTCTCGCCCTTTTTCAAACACCCTCCTCCCTTGTGGAGTGCTCCCTCAGCCTCCTCTCCTCTCCCCTCTCCTTGGGAGACCTCCAGGCAGCCTCCGCAGCACCCCTTGGTGTCTGAGCTGCCTCAGCTCCTGGCAACCAGCACCCCCTGGTCAGTCCCAGAGGCACCATTCACCTGGGGAGCTTGTAGCCAGGGCTGCTGCAGCAAACAGCTGTGTAAGCCTTTGCGAGGCAGAGACGCGAGAGGGCATCAGAAGAGGGAGGGGAAGAAGGAAAGAAAGAGGGAAAGAGGCTCGTGTTGTCCACAGCACCCCTGACCATCAATCGCAGCACCCCTGGGTGCCACGGCCCACTGGTTGATAACCAGTGGCTTAAGGGGAAGCTCTGTCTCTTAGCACATTTTTTTTTTTGCAAACAGGGGGAATTATTTCCGAGCCTGATTTCTCTGTTCTTTCTCGTGCATTTACCGCTTTATAGTAACATTTAGGATTCCATATTGATTCGAGGCAGCCACATAAGAGCATGTAATGACTTCAGGCCATCAAATATTCAACATTTATGACAGCTACCGTTTTGTAAATATAGTTGCTAATTGGCCAAATAGGGTTTTTTTTTTTTGGGGGGGGGGGGACTATATAACAGTAAGCAGCAGCAGCACACCACCAGTCTGGTGACTCTAATTGGTATGCCAGAGCGATTTAAATTTTTAAAAATCTGTTTAATTTGCATAAGATAAAATGTGCATCCTTCTCCGGTGCTGTGAGGGGAAAAAACAAAACAAAACACAGGCAAGAATAATCCGCTGCTGGAGTTGTTGATATAAGATGTCAAGGCTCTCGCTGACAATATTTTTTTGCTAATGGAATATGAGCATATGTGACTACTTAGGTATGTAATTAAAAACTTTTGTGATCTGCTGACACTTTGAATTATCTTGTTTCCTTAAAAAAAACACCACACTGAACGGTAAGGAAATTCATAATATGCTTGTTTACTTACATTATTCTCATAGCCATGCATTTCTGAAGAATCGTAATTTGGGGTGATTTCTTCAAGGGAAGGTCTGCCTAGAACAGGCACCCCCAAACTCGGCCCTCCAGATGTTTTGTACTACAATTCCCATCATCCCTGACCACTGGTCCTGTTAGCTAGGGATGGCGGGAGTTGTAGTCCCAAAACATCTGGAGGGCCGAGTTTGGGGATGCCTGGCCTAGAATAACAATATTGGCTCTCTGGGTTTCTGTGAGTCACATAAAGCTCTGATAAAATCCACTGTATCTTACTATTTGTCCTCAGCTTTCTTGAGCTAGAATTTTACTGTTCTTTTGCCACATTTAAATAGGTAGGCATGATGCATATAAAAGCAATTTCCCCTTTTTCTTTTTTCCAGTACATTTTTGAGCTGGGGCTTTCATATTCTGGCCTTCGAATAATGTCAACCAAGATCTGATCCCCAAAACATATAATTTGCTACATCAGAATATGTCCAAATCGACATATGTGTACAAAAAAGGGCATGTCCACAAGCCATAGACCAGTGAGACAAGATTCATCCTTACAGTTATGCAAAATTAATATGGATATGTTGCCTATAATCCCTTCAATTTTTAAACATTTCTACCATTTCCTTGTATCTATAACATGCCTATGCTATGGTTCATATGCCTTTAGAGCTGTAGACAGCATAGGTTATGTTAAATAAGGTTATAGGAATCAAGCTATTTGAATTCCAAACAACCAAGATACATCATTTTAAGGTCAGAGGTATGAGATGTGCCATCAGTGATGTTCCACTTGAAAGGACTTAGAAAGTTTCAAGATCAGGAATATAATCAGGCAAGCAAGAAAAAGCATAATGAGTCATATAAGAGGAAGGGCATGATCCAGCCAAAATGAAGCACATTGAAATTTGTATCATCTGATTATAAATTAAGTTTGTATTTCAGAAATGTGTAACTGTAAAGCATTGTGCATCAATGGGAAGCCTATTTGCAGAATTGGGGCAGGGGAAAACATTTCTTATATAGTCTTCTAGTAGTGCATGGAATAAAACATAAAATCAGAAGTCTCAAACTGCACAATGCATTCGAGCATGATAAAGATGGCACAAAATGGGTACGCTGTTTTAAATATTTTTAGTAGTCTTTCTGTCTGTTGATTAAAATGGGTGGTTCTACTGAAATGCAGTTCATTTCTAGAGGCAATCTGCCCCAAATAAACACCATACTCCAAGAGATGCTACAAGTCAGTGCACAATGTGGGGAAGGGAGGAACGAATTAATCATTGTCTTGATCTTAATATTTTGATTACCATTTCATATTTTGCCGGGGATTTGAGGCCAGTAGAATTTAAATAACTGTTGGCAGGGCAAACATGAAAATATGTTAACGAGTCGATCATATTCAGTTCAAAATGAATCATTTTTAGAATTGTGTGTTTCAAAGTTATTTCCCCCAACAGTCAGTTTTGCATTTGTTGCTTTAGCCTTCCAGAGGTTGCTGAACTACAACTCCCATCAGCTCCAACAAAGATGGCCAGAGGCAAAGGATGATGGGAGTTGCAGATAAACAACATCTGGAGGGCCAAAGGGTCCCCATACAGTGGAATCTCGGTTTACGTACCGTCCTCCTTATGAACGCTTTGGGTAACAAGCTCCCCTAACCCGGAAGTAGATGCTCCTGGTTGCGAAATTTGCCCCGGGATGCGAGCAAAAGTCACACACCAGTGGCATGGTGGCAGCAGGAGGCCCCATTAGCGAAAGCGCACCTCAGGTTAAGAACGGTTTCGGCTTAAGAACAGACCTCTGGATCAAATTAATTTCATAACCAGAGGTACCAGAGGTACCAGAACGGGCCCCGTTCGCATCCTGAAGCAAATGCAACCCGCGTCTGCGCGTGCGCAGGTCGCGATTCGCTGCTTCTGCGCATGCACGTGACATCATTTTGAGCATCTGTGCATGCGCGAGCAGCGAAACCCGGAAGTAATGCGCCCCGTTACTTCCGGGTCGCTGCGGAGTGCAACCCGAAAATATTCATCCCGAAGCATATTTAACCTGAGGTATGACTGTACTGGTCTTCTCCCATATTGGTGCTTGTCTATCCTCTGTATGTTTTGCTATGGAAAATTTGAGCAGAATCGAGACACAAGCCACTGAATTTATTTCTGTTATGCCAGAGCTTAAGGAACACACAAACACCACGGCCATGCTAGGAACCGCACTGTTTGCACTTGGCTACTTCTGAAAGTCAGTGATCCCACGCCCGCTGCCCGATCAATACGATGTTCAGCTTGAAGATCATCTCTGAATTTCTAATAACCCTGTGAATCAAGATCTGATGACTGAGGGGGGAATGTCTGGGGGTGAATACACTGGTGGGAATTAGTTTCTGCTTACTGAACAACATAATCATTGCCAGACTTTTCTCCAGGCATTTCTAGAGCAGAGTCCACAGCTGTCAATTTGTTTACCAAGGACCCATCTGTATTGGAAGAGTGACTTTAATATGAAGTTTGAAGGTGGTCTAATAAAGAGAGTTTCTTGGTTTGAACATACTTAGTCACTGAGTTAGTACTAACCTAACAGCAGAGGGGAAGAAATAGATTGGATACCAGGCACAGAGTTCTCTGACAATTCTTCCATGAGTGCTGCATTTCAGCTTTCCAGACCAAACAATCTCCCCTCTCCTCCCTTGGCACACCATTCTGGGGGTTCTCCCAGCCACCCTGAACCAATTTTGGGGCACAAGTACTGGGCATGAAGGTGGGAGAGAAGGAAAAGCTTAGTTGTTTTAGTGGAAGTCCTTCTGCAGGCTTCCTCTAGCAGAACTGATTAATTGAATCTGGCCCATAATAATTATAGTGGTACCTCGGGTTAAGTACTTAATTCGTTCCGGAGGTCTGTACTTAACCTGAAACTGTTCTTAACCTGAAGCACCACTTTAGCTAATGGGGCCTCCTGCTGCTGCCGCGCCGCCGGAGCACAATTTCTGTTCTCATCCTGAAGCAAAGTTCTTAACCTGAAGCACTATTTCTGGGTTAGCAGAGTTTGTAACCTGAAGCGTATGTAACCTGAAGCGTATGTAACCCGAGGTACCACTGTATAGTGTTGCATGCACCCCAATCTCTGCACAGTTGGAGATTCCAAGGGTCCTAGCACTTACCCAGAGTTTGGCTTTCTTGGAATGAAGGCCAGTGGAGACTGTGGTATCGTTAGGATATATGGTTTTATTTTCACATATATACAGCCTGAGCACAGGATGGAAGGGCTCACAGCGTTAGCACTCCAACGGATCTTGCGTCTCTATTAGGTTTTCTGGGAAGCCCTGAAGTCCTTGGTTTTGGTTCAGCACACCGAGAGAGACAAGCCTCTCTCCCCAGCTTCTAGCCCAGCCAGAAACACACACCCCAGCTCTCCTGGCTTATTGTTCTCCTCCCTAGGATGTTGTGGCATCCTGTGAGGTGAGAAAAGCTCCACCTCCGTCCTCCTTGAAGCATCCTGTCATCACTATTGCAGTGTGGCTCTCTCTCTTTAAGGGACTGATGAGGGTAGCCCTGCTAGAGCTATTAGCCCCACAAAGAAACTGGGTTGATCAGTTCATCTGGTTCTTCTACTGGATTATGAACTTAATGGATGCAGAATCCCAGGCCCAGAAGGGACCCAACCAATATCATCCCCCAATCTTAATAACAATATAATAATTCACTGGAGCATGCATAAAAGTCTTCCCATGACGGACACCCCTGTGCAATCTGAGATTCCTGGTTGAAAGGAAGTGTATAAGGATGTTCAGTGGACACACATTTCAGCCCTCTTAAAACCATGCCACATTGGCACGGACAGGGCAGAAGTGGCACACTTGGCTGCAGTTTTATAACTTCCAAAGAGGGTCTAAGTGGTTTCGAAATTAATCTGTGACTCAGGAAGCCCCTGTTCAAATCTCATCCCAGTTAAGAATTCGTTAGGTTGCTTCAGCTCAACCATCTGCAGAATAGGCATAATAATTAGGGTACCTGACATGGTAGAGTTGTTGTAAAGGTTAGGACACAAAAATGTACGTGAAGCATTTTGAATACTGTAATGGCGCAGTCCTAAATACGCCAAGTCTAGAGTGTGTCCCACCAAGTTCAATGGGGTTAACTTTCACCTAAGTACCTATAGGACCGCAGTCTAAAAATACTACATAAATGCTACCTATTAAGCACCATTAGTGGCCTTTGATTATTGTAATGCATTGATTTTCTACAGTAGTGCTGACAGAATTCTCTTTTACTTAGTATAGATTACACATTCCTAAAGCCATAAAGATCTTTTAAAAACCACTGGGGTTTCTCCCCTGGATATATATTATATATATATATATATATATATATATGCTTTCGTAGATTTATATACTAGTATATATATATACTTTCTTATGTGCCAGCAATGTATTAATTGCTTTCGCGTGTGTGAAATGTGTTTTCAGATATTAAACTAGACACTCAAGTGGTTAAATCTGATAGTGAGAATAACCTGACATTGTTGTTTAGCCTAATGATCTTGTTTCTTACTAAGGCCAAAGAGTCAAACTGATTACAGAATTTCTTTGAGAAACTCAAGCTGGATTGAATGCGTTTCCTTACAGTGTTCTTACATTCGCATCCCAGCAATAAATAACTTTGAATTAGGTAGTGCAAAAGAATCCAAAGTGGATTTAAATCTAACAAGGCTTTTAGACTGCCAGGCTTACTTTTCTTTTACATCTGTTTCCATGCTAATCCTCAAAGAGTCCTTATTAGACATTCCCTCTATGTAGGGATGAAGGAAGCAATATGGATCTAAATCACGGGTGTCAAACACAAGGCCCGCGGGCCAAATCCGGCCCGCCAGACCTCGTCATGTGGCCCGTGTAGCCAGCAATTCCTGGTGTCCGTAAGGGCCGCCCCCCTTCCCCCGCAAGCCCTTTTATCAATGACAAAGGCAGGAACGCTCCTTCCAAGCCTGTCCAGCTCTGCAAAAGGCAACTCTTTCACGCACTTGATTTGCAACCCAACTCAGCCGCGCGGTGCCCTTTCGGATTTCTCCCTCTCCTCGCCGAGCCCCGAATCGAGACCGCCCTCCGCTGTCAAGGCCTGTCTGGCTCGCAGTACCCATTGCGGCGCTTGCTTCTGGGAAATGTGGACTGCTTCCCGGCTCTCCGCCCTCGCTTTGCCCGCTTGGACGGAGCAAAGCACACGACACCGGCTGCGCCATCACGGGGTCCGCGCGCGTAAGAACCGCCGCTGCACACGAGGCTAGGGATCCTTCTCTCTCTCCCTCCCTCAGTTCACCTTTGGCCCTGATCGGAGAGGCCTGATCCCGGGCCATTGCTCGCTCTTCCCTCCTGCATGGGTGACTCGCCCGCCCCCGCCCCCGCCGCCGCCTCCTCCTCCTCCTCTCCTCCCAGAAAGGCAGGCTGGATGCGGGAGGGTCGCTGCACCTTTAAAGTGCTGCACATTTTCTGCTGTGTGTACAAACACCGAGGTCTAGCCGCAAAGTTAGCAAGCCTAGGCCCTTGTTAAGGTGGGCTGGAGGAGGGTTGGCTCGGAAAGCCGCGCGGGTCGCTCTGTGCGCGCCCCCCTCCAAGAAACCCACGCGCGACGGGTCGCTGCTGCAAAAAAATAAATAAAGAGAGCACGAAAGCAAAACCCGTGCACCAGGGGAAGCTTAGCCGGAGGAAGCCGAGGAGCGGCGGCGGACACATAGTCCTACAGATACAACTGGCCCTTTGAGGGTGACCAAACTGCTGATGCGGCCCCCGATGAATTTGAGTTTGACACCCCTGATCTAAATCATTGCCACAAGGAAGGAGGAAGCAGGGGCGCAGGAGGGCAGCTGGCTAATATGCCTGTAACCTAATCGAACAGCCTTACAAATGGGCGGAAATGTCAAGGGGGCGCTGAGAAATGACCCTGCTATTTATCAAAATCCTTCCTGCTTCTTTCAACGATGTTTCAGGCGCAGGAATCTGCAAGCAGGAGTCTCATTTGAAATACACCAAATGTGGACATAAAACTCAACAATAAGTTAATTTGAAAATATCCAATACCTTCACATCCCAAAGCACTTTTGCTTTCTGCTTAAAGCCGGCATACAAATAATTCTAATTAATAAATAAAAATCTGGTCCCTAGGCCTATGTACAATGTGTGCATGTAGGCTCATGCACAAAGCAATGTAACATCGTCACTCTCCATACTTGTGATTCCGAGCAACAGGCATTCAGATGCATAGTGTCTGTAATAGTGGGGGTAATACATAGGCATTGTTAAATTGTGGGTGAACATATCAGACGACACAGTGATTCTTCAAACAGCTTGTTTAGTCACAGGCCAGAACAGAACTGAACTGAAGGGTTCAGCCAGCCTGCTTATATAGAGCTCCACTACAACGCAACAGTAACCACTTTCTGTAACTATCCAATCACTGAATGTCACTTTCAATCCCTTAGTTGCATATGTGGACCTGAGTGAAAACTATCTACAGTGTCCCCCTGCTGGCCCAGGGTGAGAACTTCAGTACATAACAGGCATCATAGCTAGTTGTCATTGATAGCCTCGTCCTTTGTGAATCTGCCTGGTCTTCAGAGTCATAAAACTGTAGAGTTGGAAGGGACCCTAAGTTTCATCTAGTCCACCCCTCTCCAGTGCAGGAATCTGAGCTAACGCATCCATGACAGATGGCCATCTAACCTCTGCTTAAAAACTTGCAATGAGTTTCAAAGCCATGCAAGTTGGTGGTCATTACCGCCGGAAGACAGCGATATAGGGTGCATGTTCAGGAAGACACCAGTATATTCTCATGTTCCAAACAAGTTGCAACCTCACACCTACTTTCCAGTTGGCCAGGGGTGACAGAGTTTCTCAAGCACTCTCTAGTGCATATTTCTTGATTTGTAACATGCCATAGCCTTTTCCGAGGACAAGACTAGATATGAGCTTCTTTTATGTATTCTTGAATTTTTACTTTCTGCAAAGAGAATTAGAAAAATAAATGCATGGCCTGAAGAAAATCCGATAATAGAGTTTGCATGGGCTTAAATCTGGCTTCCAAGTGGCCAGTCAAATTGTACTGCAGATGCATACAATCTAGGTTAGCGATTCTGCCATTACAATTCCTATCAATGGTAGTTTGTAAAAAGTGGCTCAAGTGTCCCGTTCAAGACAATTGAATAAAAAAGTTTATGCAAGCATTGAAAAATAACAGCTCCAACTTAGATTTGCATCTCAAATACCATTTATATAAAATATTCTAAAAAAACTAAGACTGCATGTATTTAACATTTTGAAATGTTATGTGTACAATCTGGCAGGGTATGTTATGTTCTTCTGACAAGGTGCAAATTCCACAATGCAAGTCCTTCCCTTTCATAATGTGTTTGATTGAAACATATTTTAGGGCATAATTCATGTGTGTTCTATTCTGTTGTTATGAGCGGTGACAACTGCAGGACTGAAAATCCTAACAAAATCTTAACTTTATTTCAATATGAATGCAATATGGAAAGCGATTATTGATGATGGTAGAGGGACAAAGAAGTGAGGTTTGCAGCCACCACTGGGCAGCTGATCTGTGGTAGCTGCAAGTCCTGCTTTGAACAGGGATTGGCTCCACTGGGGAGTTGCCAAGTGGAATGAATCCCAATGGGTCTCCCATTCAGTGCCAGAGTTAAAATATGCTGACTAGAAACCCCATTGGCCAATAAACAATGATGTCATTATCTGGGTGTGGTTTGCCTAAATGGCCAAATTAGGGCTCCTGCCAGGCCTAATTAGGCCTACTGCTCAGAGGTTTTCCACTGCTAGACTACAACTCCCATCATGCATGACCATTCACCATGCTGGCTGGGGCTGATTGGAGTTGCTTTCCAATGATATATGAAGGGCCACTGAAATCAATGGGATGTAGGTTAATCAAGAATAGTTGCACTTATTTCAGTGGGGCAGAAGCCCTACCAACTTAATCCAACTCGTAGTGTAATTCCATTGTTGTTTTAGAAGCTTAATGGGTCACACTGTCCTGAGTATTTCATGGGAGTGATGTCATTTGATACTTAATGGTTCGCATCCAAAATAGAAAATGTCACCTTTCTCCTAAGCCGATAGATTGTGAAGGGGGGAGGGACATTTTTTAGAGTCTCCCCAAGCTCTAACACCCAACAAGTGCAATAGTAATAAACAGGTAAAAAAAAAAGGAAAAAAAAGTAAAGGACCCCTGGATGGTTAAGTCCAGTCAAAGGCGACTATGGGGTTGTGGCACTCATCTCGCTATCAGGCCGAGGGAGCCGGCGTTTGTCCACAGACAGCTTTCCAGGTCATGTGGCCAGCATGATTAAACCACTTCTGGCACAACCGGACACCGTGACCAAAACCAGAAATGCTGTTTACCTTCCTGCCGGAGCGGTACTTATTTATCTACTTGCACTGGCATGCTTTGAACTGCTAGGTTGGCAGGTGCTGGGACAGAGCAACTGGAGCTCACCCTGTTGCGGGGATTCAAACCGCCGACCTTCTGATCGGCAAGCCCTAGGCTCTGTGGTTTAGACCACAGTGCCACCCGCATCTAGGACAGAACTGTAAACTCCCGGTGTAAGAGCCATGTCAAGAGGAAATGCTCAGCATGTATCTGTATACTCGGTTGGAGAATACATGCATTTGTTTCTTTGGACTCTGGTGGTGGTGCCTAGTTAACGCAAGCGATGGCCTGACAGATAGAACCATCACAGCCAGGAATAGCTGTGCAACTCCAAGCCCACACAGTGCAGAGGAAGAAGCACTGTTGTATTAGTCTGAAGATTGTAGCTGTAGATCACTTTGACAAATGCTGGGGCAACTATGGATCACTCAGTCTGCACAGCTTGGGCTACAGCACTGCCGGCAGCTCGTGGGTGGGTGGGATCGCAGTGATGAAGAGGACAGTAGCTAACAGCACTGTGGTTTCACAGTTTCCCCCCCGCAATGAGCTTTAAAGTAAATAAATAAATTTATCTGCAGAGCAATTGTACAATGCCTACATATCTCTTGGGTGCTAAACAAACGTGGCTCTCCACCAGGTCCTAAGTGGTAGCATACGAGAGAAAGGTGCATTCTGACACCTATATTTCTTACGAGGGGAACCACTGGCTGTATATCATCATCATCATCATCATCATCATCATCAGTGTTTCATCACTTGCTTCATAAAAGTCTAAAAGCAGCTTGCAATTATAAAAGCATTCATAACGCAAAGATAACGGGCTTGTCTGACCCAAATCCTCAAATAATCAGCTGCATTGGATGCTGACAAGTTCCAGTGATCTGGAACCTCCAGAACAGCACATGGGGGGAGGGAGAAGAAGAAGGGATCATTTTGTCTGGCAAGCTATAGTGCCATGTTGAATTCCACCCGAAACGACGAACTTATTTCACTTGGAATTTGTTCTTTGGAATGCTTTCTTCGGGATTACCCATTATCCTGACATGCCAAAGTTAAGAAGCTTGGATCATTTGCTTCAGCAGATAAAACCGCTTTTTGGATTATGGAAGCTGAGCTCGATTCAGTTGGCTGAGAGCAATGGGGACAATCGGCTGCCCCTTGGAACAGTTGCTATTTCATGTCTCTTCTCCACCACCCCTTTTATTATGGCTGCCTATAGATTTTTTTGGGTTATTTCCCCCCTTTATAATAAAATCATTCTTTTGTGGTCTTTTAATATGCTGTGGTCTAAAACCACTGAGCCTCTTGGGCTTGCCGATCAGAAGGTTGTCAGTTTGAACTCGTGCAATGGGGTTGAGATCCTGTTGCTTTGTTCCAGCTTCTGCCAACCTAGTTCAAAAGCACACCAGTGCAAGTAGATAAATAGGTACCTCTGTGCACCGGAAGCGGTTTATTCATGCTGGCCACATGACCCAGAAAGCTGTCTGTGGACAAACACTGGCTCCCTCGGCCTGAAAAGCGAGATGAGTGCCGCACCCCATAGTCACCTTTGAGTGGACTAAACCGCTCAAGGGTCCTTTACCTTTATGTATCTTGTCATAGATTTAGGGTATTAGAGACTGTTAGTGAATAGTAGGAATTAATAAACAGTGATATTTAAATAACATTGGGGATGTGAAGGGGAAATGCAAGCTGCAGAACTGTGCCAGAAAAGAAATTCCTGGGTTAGCTTATGCAACTGGCCTGGGCTAGCTAAGTGCAGAGCCATTGAGAAACAATGGGGAGCCAGCTACTGGGCCATTAAAAGTGATTGCCTAAAGGGTGGGTGGGTAAACTTTTTGAGCTGGCAACCAGATCCTTATCCGGCGCCATCTTGCTTGCCAACTTGACGTCACAGTGACATCAGGTGATTGATGGGTGGGATGCTCCACCCAGCGGTCAGAAGTCTGTTGTGCAGCACTTCCTAAGTGTCCCAAAGCCAGCTGGTTGTCGGGCATTTGGGAACCACAACACAATGGGCTTTGCTGTTCCATTAGCACTAAAACATTTGCATTGAAACCGCTCCTAACATTGAAAGAGTAAGCTCTGTTTTACCAGTGGTTCCATGCTCCTTGTCCAGTTAATTGGGGGGTGGGGGGCTAGTTTAGATAGCACCAAGCCATTTCAATTGAAACTGCTTCTAAAATAGAGGGGGGAAGCTTTGGAGAACTCATGGCTTCAGGCACACATTTTTCAAGCCTGATTCCACCCACCTCCCCAATCCTGTACATTACTTCATCACAGGTCAAATTGGGGGGGCGGGCAGGGAGAGAATTTGACTTTCAGGCACAAATTCAGCTGCAAGCACACCCCTCAAAAGAATCCTGGAAACTTCAAGAAGGTGGTATCTTAGGGGTTTAAAGGTAAAGGTACCCCTGGCCGTTAGGTCCAGTTGCGGACGACTCTGGGGTTGCATGCTCATCTCGCTCTATAGGCTGAGGGAACCGGCATTTGTCCGCAGACAGCTTCCAGGTCATGTGGCCAGCATGACTAAGCCGCTTCTGGTGAACCAGAGCAGCGCATGAAAACACCGTTTACGTTCCCGCCGGAGCGGTACCTATTTATCTATTTGCACTTGACATGCTTTCGAACTGCTAGGTGGGCAGGAGCTGGGACCGAACAACAGGAGCTCACTCCATCGCGGGGATTCGAACTGCCGACCTTCCAATCGGCAAGCCCTAGGCTCAGTGGTTTAGACCACAGCAACACCCTCGTCTCCCTCTCTTAGGGGTTTACGGGAAGGAATTCTTGAGTTCATTTTCTGAGCTGAAGTTTCCTCCACTTGAAATCTTTTAATTAATTTGTCAGGGATGCTTTTTCATAGTTTAAAGACTGCAGCTGACGTGCTTCTAAGTGCAGAAGGGGTCACTATCTGTGCTGCATGGCTTCTGGCACAATGCAAATTTGACATGCTTTCTAAGTGTGTCTCCATCCCAGTTAGAATGCAGATTGGGACATGCATCCAAGTGCAAGACCACTGACAGTAATACAGTTTGGAGAGCCCACACCTGCACTCAGAGTCCCATTCAGATGTGCCAGTTTCCTGTATTTGCAGGTGGTTGGACTAGATGACCCTAGATGACTAGATGCAGTTTTATGGTTCTGTGAATTTCAGGCCTGCCGTTCCTGATCAAGTGATAACTTGCGCAGAGATGGCTGTTCCGGTGGGAGTGGTGGGGAAAGATAAAAAGTGAAAATGTATCTCCATCTTTGTCATGCCCCCTTCCTGTCTCCTTCTGGGATTGGAGGTATCAAAGCAAAACAAGATAGCCAGCAGCAGAATACATAAATTGCAAAAGAGAGCGAGGGTGGAAATGTACATGGTCACTTCTTTAGTTCGTTATCAAATCTCCAGTTCATATTTAGTATGCTGCTGCCCCCTGCTGCATGCTAACTGTGATTCTTTGTCATTTTATTAATTGCAGGAGCAACCTAGCTAACAAAACGCATTAATGTTTCCTCATTAATGGAGTCGTAATCTTACGACTGCCCAGTTTCAACCTTGCTTTCTTATTCTAACTTCCTTTTTATTATCTTTCTTTCTTTCTTTCTGCCAGTGATTATGACCTCCTCCAAGGTCAGACAGGTGTTTTATTATATTCATATCTGCGACAGAATCTACAGACATGACCCTGCACAATTATGGGTGAGGTGAAAACCTGACCTACAATCAGATACTGTGAAATGATAAATTAGGCTACTACCATGTGGGATTTAAATCGCCTCAATGCATATTTATAGCCTCTGTCTGCAATGTAAGATTCCTTGCAATAACAGCAAAGCAAGTTACTGTGGCCCATTGACACTATGGGGCAGTTGTCAGGATAGAACAAGGTGCTGGCATATGTTCTCTGCAAGTTACGATGGCAGTTTTTCAGTAGATTAATAATAATAATAATAATAATAATAATAGTTTTTTATTTATACCCCGCCCTCCCCAGCCAAGGCCGGGCTCAGAGCGGCTTACAAGCAATAATAAAAACAAGATGAATGATTACAACTTAAAAACAAAAATAAAATACAACATTAAAATAATGGAACATTAAAATATTAAACCGCTATGCGAGTGCAAATCATTCTTAGGCTTTCTTTTTTATTATTATTCACAGTGCTTTTTTTCTAAAAAAATAATAATGTTTAGGGATACTCTCATTTTCCTACTCATATTGAAATACTGCCCCTCAATGAGGCCAAACTTAGATTCACAAAATGTTTAGGGGTATGCGTCCCCCTGCGTCCCCCCAGAAAAAAGCACTGATTATTCAAATGATCACTGTGCTGAGGACGTTACTGGTTGTGAGAAACTAGAATGATGAGAGCTCAGTGGCAGAAGACACTTTGCATGCAAAATGTCTTTGGTTCAATCCTCAGTTATAAAGACAAAGGTCAACATTCTAGGTCAGGAGGTCTCCAGCACTCCAAGCTTCAGCACTGATGACCACACGCTTGAGGTGGTAGACAGTTTTGCCTACCTGGGTTCCACCATAACCAGCAACCTCTCCATCGATGCTGAGCTGGAGAAACATACAGTATTGGAAAGGCAGTTATGGCAACAGCTCGCCTCTCCAACAGGGTATGGGAGAATGTGATGTTAATGTCCAGTACCAAGATGAAGGTCTACCAGACTTGCATGTTGACCACGTTTGCTTTATGGAAGTGAGTCTTGGGCAACGTACAACTGTCAGGAGCGATGCCTCAACACTTTCCACATGTGCTGCATTAGGAAGATTTTGGACATCACATGGCAGGACAGAGTCTCAAACAAAGATGTCTTCTCCCAAGCCCACGTTCCCAACATATCTGCACTTTTGTATCAGCGATGTCTATTCTGGGTTGATCATGCCCACAGAATGGAAGATGGCAGGATTCCCAAGGACATGCTGGTTTCAGGCACCAGGCCCGTTGGTAGACCAGCTCTGCACTACAAAGATGTCTGCAAAGATGACTTGCAGGCTGGCAACATCAACCCTGCTGTGTGACTGCAGGACCTGGAGGACTGGAGGACCTGTGCAGTGGCCAGAGGAGGCATTACAGCTGGGAGGAGCTCACAGAGAAGAGAAACACCATGGTGCATTTGCAGCAGCACAACCAGATGCCCTCATCTGCCCCAGCTGCAACAAAACATGTCTCTCCCTTACTGACCTCTACAACCACAGCAGGTGCTGCAACCTTTTAACAGTTTGACTGCTGCCCAAAAGGCACACTCCGCCATTGTCTCCTGAGATAGATGGATGCCAATAAATTGGAGCAGGATATGTGAAAGACTTCCTGTCCGAGACCCTGGAGATATGCTGCCAGTCAGAGTGTACGATACTGGACTAGGTGGACAACTAATCTGTCAAGTGTAAGGAAGCTTCCTGTGATAACCTTTAAGCCACCACTGTTCTCCCAAACCTAACATCCATTCGCTTAGAGCAGGGGTAGGGATCCTGTTTCAGCCCAAGAGTCCCATTTCCTTCCTGGCACTTTTTCTGGAAGCAAGAATGAGTGGAGCAGAAATAGTGAATGACACCTCTATGCAGTAGGCAAGTTTCTGCACGCACTTGCACATGTCCTCTATCCTCTAACCTGGGAAGCAAGGGGCATTGCCAAGAGTCAAGGACACATATCCAAAACACTCAAGAAAGGTGCAAACCATGACTGGCAAGGTGACCTGGAGTGGCTGGGGAAGGGGTGTGTCCTGGGGAGAGTCCATGGAGCCTGATAGAGAGCCCAGGAACTATATTTGTTCCCTACTGTCTAAAGTGCTCCATCCTTGCCATAAAGCATTAGCAGAAGTTGTCCTTAAGAAGAAGAAGAAGAAGAAGAGTTTGGATTTAATATCCCGCTTTATCACTACCCTAAGGAGTCTCAAAGCAGCTAACATTCTCCTTTCACTTCCTCCCCCACAACAAACACTCTGTGAGGTGAGTGGGGCTGAGAAACTTCACAGAAGTGTGACTGGCCCAAGGTCACCCAGCAGCTGCATGTGGAGGAGCGGAGACGCGAACCCGGTTCACCAGATTACGAGACTACCGCTCTCAACCACTACACCACACTGGCTCTCGACTACCCTCCCTGCATTAACTACCCTCCCTGCATTTACCATCTCCTCCCATCTTCTTCTGCAGAACTTCCATGGCGCTTCCCATTTTTCTTTTGAAGCTCCAGCCATTGCACTCATCACCCTCCCTGCTTCCCTGCCTGGGCTGCTTTCCGAATGGCTTTTTCTCTCTGTGTGTTTTGACAGTTCCCATTCTAGCCTGGGCTTCTTGTCGCTCAGTCAGCAGGGGGTTCTCTGCAGTTCCTGCTTGATTACTGCCTTGCAGAGTTCCCAGCTGCTGCTTTTTTCACACTTAGTGTTTTTCTACACGAGATAACCAGCCCAGAGTTCTTTTTTTAGTTCTTCGGTTGTTAGAAAAATGTGTGTGGTTTTTTAAAAAAATAATTATAAAAAAGTAACCTGAAGGATTCCATACTGCAGCTTCCCCAAGTACCATATGTGCCGCCAACAGATTGGCCCTAGATTGGCTTAATTTGCAAGGCAGTGAGGCATATAGATGCTCACAGGGATACCCATCTGTGTGCCTCCCTCTTCCCAGTAACTGCCAGCGCCACAGTTCCAGCTGCCATATGGCTTTATGATAAGACACACGTGGGTGGCATCATAAGGAGACCATGTGCTGGGTTGGCAGCAGCAATTGTGGAATATCCAGGTGTGCTGGTGGTTTGAGGGACCAAGATCCTATTTCAAGACATAATGGTGCTATGACAGAGCTGCATCAGCAGCAAGGAGTCGGAGTTTGGGCTGGCTAGCTTGGTTCCAGAACCCAGAACTTGGATGCCACAGGATGCAGGGAGACCCACTGGCCTCAGGCTGTTTGCATAAACAATTGGCGTGGACTCTAGGGCTTTATGCAGGGGAGGGGAAACTCATTCCTGGGAGTCAAATAAAGCCCTGCAGGCATATCTGTTTGCCCCTTAGGACACTGTCCAGTTCATGGCATTTCCCATATCACCTGTGCTGGGCCATGGGGTAACCTGAGTAACACAGTCCAGGTCCAGTCCCAAATCCAAGGGTTCCGTGAGGAGTCAGTCCGATAGGGCCAAGGCAGGACACGAGGCAGAAAACCAGGCAAGGTCAGGCACAGGGTCTCAGGCAGGTTCTGACAAACAGCAATGTTGCTCCCGCAATCTGGAGCGGGGTCCGACAGCCTTCTATCTTTGTCGGGGTAACAGCCAGTCCTGATCCCCTGGTGACTCACCTCCCTGTCTCGCCTGAAGGCGAGCACTCCTACTGCGAGTACTCAGGTCTCTCCTTCTCTCAGACCTCAGTCTCTGCAACTCGGGAGATGTCAGTGGGTTACTAGACCCAGTGGCCACCTCACCCTCTCCTGACCCACCTGGTAGTGGAGCAGCTGTAAGCGATGGCCCAGCTGAAGGCAACGAGGTAATCTCCGCATCTGGAGCCAGGGCAGGCTCAGGCCCCTGAATCGGCACAGCTGGTGTTTGTTGTAGGGGAACCTGTGCAGACTGGGGCTCTTCAGAATTAAGGTCCAGACTTGGTTCAGATGCCGCCTGAGGCAAAGGATCCGATGTGGACTGCGACTCCTCTGAATCTGAATCCGAGCCCGAGTCCCAGGCCATCACACCACCACGCCAGTGTTCAAAATTCACCAGGTGCCCAGTTTCCCCACTTGCGATTTCAGCAAATTGTATTCTGATGCATCTTGACTCCAGCAGGGAGGGTAGAACATAGCCAGTGAGGTTAGTGATACCCTTGCCCTCCTGTGCCATCTTCTAAGATTCAACTGCCACTCCAGTGGGATTTTGTATGTGTAATGGAGAGGGGACCCATCTTTCCCTTGGGCAGCAAAATAGCTTAGGCTGGAGAGAGGTAGGATTGTACAGTATCAAAAGTATGTGAACATTCCATCAGTGTGGGGATTTCTCTTTGCGCAATGGGGTCCTCTCCTCCTCTCCTTCCCCCATGTGCCCCCTAAATCTGTCTTAGGGGGTTCCCTCAACCCTCCAAGGCAGATATGGGGAGAGCACAGGTAAGGGGAAGAGAGAGGGGAAAGTTTATTTGCACAAGGGTAAATAATTGCTGCACAATTCTGCAGTGCTGCAAACTCAGCCCAATTCTGGCTCTGCTTACCATCTGCTCTGGGGGTCAATCGCTTGTCACAGGAAAGACAGTTCCCCAGGCCTGCTTTAAAACCTAGACAAGGTGGGCTGGATTCTCTCCATCCTGAGAAAAATTGAGACCATCCCTTGATGGAGTGGCCCGTCTCTCATTTATCCCTAGCTGTCTTGTTTTAAGTAATCAGCCATAAACTGTTCTGTTCTTAAAAATTCCATAACAGTAAAGTGATGCCTGAGTCCAAGGCAAAGGACTGGATGTTCACCAGACCAGCTAGAAAATCTCAGCTGGTTCATTGTGGTCTGGGACTTACGTACGGGTTTCAAGGTAATTATAAAGCATGCTGAGGCCATTGCGTTTTGTACTGTATAATCCGCAAGATGCTTGAGAGCAACAAATTTTTTTATTTGCTGGACTGTAAAATGCCTAGCCCATTTATATCTGCTATGTAAACAAATGATAATAACAGCAAACACTGCCCATGTTGCGTGCCTCCAACATACTTTCTCAGGGGAAAGTCACGCATTTGTTTCACATGTTTTAATTGGGATACTGTCTCCACTGCAAATCTCTTGGATATGGGGGAACTCAGAGGTGGTGATGGCAGGAGGAGAGGTTGTTGTTTGAAGAATGTAAGCAATATATATGAATAACTGGTATATTTTAGGATGCATTTGTTCTGGCAAATGATTCCACTTTTGCAAAGGTCTCGCCTGGCCTTGCAACCAAGATCTTCTCCTAATGTGGGTACATTTCTTGTTTTTTGCTGAGATAAGGCACTTTCTACCATATAGGTAGGAAAATAACGTTGTGTTAGGAGTGAAACATAAATTAGGTTGTAAACACTGGAACTAGATTGTGTTGACATCTGGTAAATATGTTGCAATGGTGTGCAGAAAGAAATTGCCTGGTTAGACTGCTGGTTGAAAAGGATAAAGAAAAGTTAAGGATAATAATGATAATGATAATGATAATAATAATAATAATAATAATAATAATAATAATAATATATGATCATGTGCAGATTTTTACAGTCTGTACCAGTCTACCATATTTAAGGTTGTACCATTCCACTGTCAAAAAAGCTTATCTCAAAACAGAGCAGACCGCCTCAGGGAGACATGGATTTTTGCATTCAGAAAGGTGTGTCTGGCATTAAACAAGACTCTGTCAAGTGCATTAATTTTAATTTGGTGAGTTGGAACCTGCTAACAGACCCTCATCTCCTCTCTGACCTTTTATCCTCTATGTACCGGTTTTTCACCTAGCAGCAAAAACTTAAGATGGTATTTTGGGTCGCATTGTCCATCACAATCGAAGTCTCTGAAGTTGTGATGAATAACCTACAGCTTATATTACTGGTTATATCAAATGAACAACAAGGAAGGGTGAACGATTAGTGTGGAAGTGATCATTTTGGCCAGTAAAGCTTGTTGTGCATCTGCTGTTGCTATTTATTTCTTTATGTGTTTATAAAAGTATATATACTACCCTCTTGCAGGTGGGGTAAAGCCGTGTAGGTTAAGGACCCCTGGATGGTTAAGTCCAGTCAAAGTCGACTAGGGGTGTGGTGCTCATCTCAGCTTTCAGGCCGAGGGAGCCAGTGTTTGTCTGCAGACTGAAGTCATGTGGCTGAAGTGCAGTGTAAACGCCTTTAAAAGCAATGCTGAACAATCGTTAAAATGACTGGCAACTCACAAAAAAACTTCATAGGCTGGTTAGCATAAAAAAAGTCTTCAAGAAATTCCTGAAAGCCAAAATCTTTGCTGGGAGAGTGTTCTGCAGCATGGGGCCAATGGCACCAAATGCCCAACTTCCAGTTGAGGCAAATCAGGTCTCTATAACATGGGAGATAACTAACAGCTCTCCTTCTGATAATCTCCTTGATCAGGTCAGGATATAAGGGCTCAGATGGTCCCTAAGGCATCCTCAACTCCGGTTTTGCATGGCTTTGTAAATCAACAAAAGACTCTTGAGCCTGGCCCAGTAAGATATTGGCAGCCAGAGTAGATGTTTTTGCAGAGGGACCATATTCTGTTGGCTGTCTGCCTCTATCAACAGTCCATCCACTGCATTCTGCATGAGTTGGAGCTATTGGACCCGTCTCAAAGGCAGCTCTACCTATAGTGCATTGCAGCAATCTAGTCTCAAGGTTACCAATGCATGGACTACAGTGGCCAAAAATTATCCTGATCCAGATATGACTACAGCTGGTGTAGCATCTTCTGTATTCTATACCACTATTTCAGGATAGCAGCTATACCACTGAACTAAGGCCTGGGCACATTGATCAGAGTCACTAGGAAACAGAATGCTGTACACTTCATCTTATTTAGTTGGGCTTTTCTTATGTTCTTATTCTGAAATTGTTTCTGCTTCCCTTTTTTTAAAAAAAACCTTTCAGGCTCCTCCTACCATTGCTTAAGAACATAGTCACAACCATGGTGCAATAATTCTTCAAGAGTCTATTAATAAAGAGCAGCCACTTGAAACAGCCATTGCATAATCCACATGCTAATCATGTTTAATTGTACCCAGCAGATTACAGGGCTGTGTACTTTCTTGAGTGGCCTTCCTAAGGCTCATAGAAACTTTTGTGTGTGTTGCAGGAAGTGGAAAGTGTTAAACCTTCCCTTTTATTAAGCCTTTTCCTAAGCCTAATAGCAGCACAAGAGGCAGGAATTCTACCTGATTAGTGTTGACTAATCTTATATATATGGCTATTCAGAAGCAAATTCTACTTGGTTCAATGGGGCTTGCTCCCAAATAACTGCGAATGCAATTGCAGTGTGTATGTCTCTGTGAATCAGATCTCTTCCAAATCTGAGTTTTGCATGAAACAGGCAGGTCACTAAATCATTGCGCCTAATTGTACCCTGATTTGAAAGATCTATGCATCTTCTAAATTGAGGAAGTAGGCCTTTCCTGCGCCCTCCCTGTGCAACGGACAGTTTACCCACACATGGTTCTGCAGGCCTGATAAGACCAGGCACTGGCCAGCATACCTCAGTATATTTTCAAAGAAGGGACATTCCATTTTAGTGCACCTCTGCCTCTGAAAACTTCTGTTTACCTTTGCACTTCTGTTGCAAAGATGGCAGTTTTAGTACACTGGGTAGCCCATCACTGAGAACACCTCCCTAGTGTGATGAAGATGATTGTTGGTTTTATTGTAAATCTGATATGACTTGGTCAGCTTTCTTCAGAAAGCTTGTTCTGCTTGCAGCCTCTCTCTCCCCTTACTTCAATGCCAGTTCATGCTGTATGTCATAATAGGTCTTCTCTCTATTTTGCCTTCAGACTGCAGCTTCCAAACCCACCTTTTTGCAGCCTTTCCCCATATAAACATCTAGAGCTCAGCAAGAGAGGGAAACCTGTTTTGCAGGCTTCTGCGCTTCAGCTTGTGGAAAAGGGGTGTGGAATGTTTACTGTAATTAAAGTCCTTCTACTATCCACTTGCGTTTGTGTTGGAAAGTACAGATGGTTTATTAGTAAGTGTTTGCTGGCATTTATTTATTCATTTTGTTTATATCCCACATTCCATCCAGGAGGCTCAAGGTGACACACACAGGGTTCCTAAGA